>NW_013185621.1:2522544-3099747 GCF_000150505.1 Schizosaccharomyces octosporus yFS286
TTAAAAGCTATCGAGGAACGGGCTGTAGAAGGAATTATACGCTTCATCGATAGGGCAAAGTCCTTTACCTTGACTTGGATTGTATTAGGATCAAATTGCAGTCTTTTATTACTTTTATAAAGCTGAGGATAAGTTCGCTTTATAGAATTTAAAGCAGCTTCTGTACACAGAGCACGAAGATCAGCACCACCATAACCTTTTGATCGCTCGGCAAGCAAGTCGCAAAGCCATTCTGGTAAAGGGGTTTTCCAACTTCGAGTATGGATTTGTATAATTTTCTTCCTTGCTTCTCTATCTGGTAAAGAAAAGTAAAATTCACGGTCAAAGCGACCAGGTCTTCGCAAAGCAGGATCGACAGCATCTGGCCGATTTGTAGCACCAATAATGATGACCTGTCCACGGCCGTCCATGCCGTCCATTAAGGCCAAAAGAGTAGAAACAATTGAAGCATGTATCTGCTCCTGCTTGCTAGAACGTACAGGAGCAAGACCATCTATTTCATCAAAAAAAATAATACTCGGCTGCGTACTTTTGGCTTCTTCAAACAAAAGGCGTAGTTGACGTTCGGCTTCACCGACCCATTTACTTAAACAATCAGCTCCTTTTCTCATATAAAACGATACTTTTTTATCTTCAGAAGAGCAAGCAGCGGCCAGCGCTCTTGCCAACAAAGTTTTACCAGTACCTGGAGGTCCATGAAACAACACTCCCCGTGGTGGTTGCATGTTGAAAGTTTGAAAAATTTCCGGATAAAGCAACGGAAGCATGACCATTTCCTTCAGTTGATTCACATGGTTATCTAAACCACCAACCGACTCAAATGAGAGAGATGAATCAACGGCAACAGGATCAGAATCAGCTAAATCATTTTTCTCTTTAACACGGCCATAATTTGGAGGTCCTCCTGCACTCGTAGAGTCCGTTAAAGCCTTAATGGTCTTTGCGGATGAACGCTTTACTTTGGCAGAATCACTCTCAGACTCAGATCCACTAGAGTCGATATAAGGCATAAAACTGGAGACTTGGTTTCGTAGCAAATTCCCTACTGCCACTTCAGAGTGTGTTTTTTTCTTTCTGTTTTGGTTGAAAGATGATCCTTCATCTTCTTGATCTTCTACCTGAGGAAACGAGAGAGGGAGACTGTAATTGACTCGACTAGTTCGCTCACGTAGAGTAGGACGATGAACTTCTTCGTCGGAATCTTCATCAGGTCTCTGCGTTCTCAAACGAGTGGAACGTCGTGTACCCGGCCGAAGTGATCTTCTTGTTCTTGCCGACTGAACCAGCGAATCATCGGTATCAGATAAATCTTCAGATTCAGAAGCAATGAATGGTTCATCTTCATCACTTACAACATGATTTCTAAGTCTCCGCTTAGCCCTAGGTTGTAAATCGTCACTACCAAATTCCTCCTGGTCACGTTGAAAAGCATCGTGGATACGTTTATTTGCAGCGAGAGATTGTGACCGATGACGCCGGCGAGTATTTTGGTTGGGTAAAGATTCTTCAGATTCATCACTTTCACCAGAATCGTTATATTCTTCCTCCTTTACATCTTCATCAATAACATTTCCACTTGCTTCCTGAGCGATATCATCTACTTCAGTATCAAGGTCATCAGGAACCGGCTTGCTCTCGTGTTCATCTGAAGACATGATCTCGTGCTCATCAGTAGGATGTAACAAGTCCGCAACTGGAATGGATGATAAATTAGAAAGGGGATAAGAAAAGGAATGACGAGCAGTAGTAATGGTATCAACAGCTTCTTCTTCGGAAGAGTCAAAATCGGTCGGCGCAGAATCCTTTCCGTTCGGTATGCTGTCTAACCAATGGTCCTTTGCCCCAGTATCAATTAGTTTTAAAACAATCGGCCTGTTTCTCCAGATAAAAGGGTTTGAATAATCCACCACTGAGTTGGAATAGCTTCCGAAAGAAGCACCAAAAGGATTGGGGAACGACGTATTGGGCAAAGAGTTGAATATGTATTTGAGAACAAAGTATTACAATGAGATTAATCTCTTAAAGGAGAGATCAACTCTAATAATAAATTTCTCTTTATATCCTTCGTATGAATCTTGCCGAAGAGAACAACTCAACGTTGAATCAACTTTTCAGAGTTTAAGAATCCTGTGAAGGGAAGAAAAGTAAATGTAAACGTAAAGCAAAGTTATCGTTGCTTATTTTTTAAACTTGGAAAGTGATATGTAATAACCAGTCCTCTAGAGGGAGAAAAAACAGCGTGTTCTATCGTTGCCAAAAGACGTGTTAAAAAATGAAAGCGAAATTGCCAGTTCAATTGCTTTCTTAATTAGTTAGCTTTCAAATTAATCAACCAAAATTTTCTTCCAGAAAGATTAGAAAGCAGAATACGGGTGCAATGGATTATGTAAATGACCTTTTGCAAGGAATAAACCGAAACCCGCTCCAATTGCAATGAAATATACAGATAAAATTAACTGCTTTTTTAAAAAAATAAAAAATAAAAAAGAGAACGATGGAATAAGGAGTAATGGATGGAATTTACCACAACCAACCCAAGGGTTTTATTTTTATCTTCTTTGAGCTAACAGAAGACAACAATATTGAAGTATATTTCTCTTGGTTATATCCAACCTTCTATAGCTTAGCAGAAATTGAAGGTTTTTCTTTTAACTTGTTTAAAGAAAAAAAGAAAATGCAATCCTACAACGGACGCGAGGACAAAGTCTTCAAAGTAACTATGCGTTTCTGAAATGCCCACTACGGCTAAAAAGTGAGAAGCAAAAAGCACCAAAAAGACGGTTCTTTTTTCCGTTTTAGAATGGTTGGAGTTTCAATAAGATGACAAAGAGTGGTGTAGAATGCCAGGACAAAGAAGCCCTATGTACTGCCACCACCACCAGCAGCCCTGGCAAGTCTGTATTCATAAAGCTCAAAATGGGAGCATGAAAGCCACCAAACCACAAGGTAAAGCTACAGAAAATTTCAGTAGAATATAATTGGTATCAAGAAGTGAATGAGATTCGTTTATGATTCACCAAAAATGCATGCCGGCTTTTTAGACTTAGCACTGTTCCTACAGGCTATTTATTTAATGTCTCTTGCTTCATAGGTACTGAATCTTGGTGGTGAGTTTTGCAATGATATTGTCCGTCAAGAAGTGAAGAGACCGGGTAAAGCAAAATCGGTTTAACATTGAAGTAATTATTTATTTATTTTCTTTTTCTTATTTTTCCTTCTTAACTAATTGGAATAGATGGTGGTTGTTTATGGTCTCGTTCAACGAAGAGTAAGAATGTTACATGGATGCTCAAAATACAACAGTTAACAGTGGAGGAAGGGAAGACTACAAGAGGAAAGACCATTTCATAAATAAACAGCTTGATTTTTGTGAGTATTTTTCAATGTTTTAACCCTGACATGGTGGTAACTGGTGGTTTTATTGAAATCTTGCCATTGTATCAGAATTCTGCTTGAAGGGAATCTCAAATGAAACCGATTGACCATGAAAGAGAACCTTCTGATTTAAATAAATGAAGAAAAAATTGAGTCAAGTTTTCGTATGGTTTACATTTTCGAGCAATAATTTTTCTCAAAGTCGGTTTCATAAAACTTTACGGTATTTACTTTGGTTGAATAGGGGAAAAAATGATGATTCTGAATATAATAGGTAGGAATAGGTTATTTTATAATCTATTGATCTTGTTGCAGGGCTATATTCCTAAGGAAGGAATGATATGACATGAGGATGTACAAGCTTTTTAAGGCAATCTTAAGTCAGCGAGATGTACCGAATCCGATGAATCTGAATCATTTTCTCTAGATTTATTCTAAATTTTTCCTCCATTACCTTCTTGGTCGATGAAGAAAAGTCTGTTGAAGAAATTGGTAAACCGGGGGGTTTTCACTTTACTAGTTGCTCTTTTCTGAAGCTACATACCTTTGTTTTATTATCCATTATTTTTCTTTTTGAAAAGCCAACTTATCCAGAAATACTCGATGTTGCTGTTGTTTATTGACCCATATATCAGTAAATTTGAAAATTGATCACCAATTGTTGTTATTGGGTTTTTTCTTTAAAAAAAAATAAAAAAATAAAAAGATTCTTTTTCTACTGGTTCTTTATGGGAGCCTAAGTCAACGTTACCATTTAGCCACTGCCAATATATATGTGTCCTGCGGTACTCGCCTTGTTTGCCCAATCCATATACCTTGGTCAGTTTTCCAACATGGAACAAAAGACGGTATTTTTCAATGGATTTCCTTCCAAAAAGGTTGTTCAAGTCCATTTGAATGCTTATTCAACCTTAGAACAGGCATTGGTTCAAGCTTTTGGCAAAGAAGCTGAACGTCTTCTGAGTTCATTTTATTTGACACATGAAAGCCGAATTGTTTCCCCCTCTACCTCGATATGTAGTTTGGAAGCGAATGTTTCAAAGCCAGACGTAAATCTCTATCTTCAAGGTCGACTATTAGGAGGCAAAGGTGGATTTGGTAGCCAGCTACGAGCTGCCGGTGGTCGGATGTCAAAAAAGCGCAATGAGCAAGAAAATCAAGATTCTTGCAGAGATTTGGATGGTAATCGTCTTGGAACCGTTCGTGAGGCGAAAGAATTGTCTGAGTATTTAGCCAAGAAACCCTCAGAAAGTCGAGCTAGAAAGGAAGAGAAAAAACAAAAGTTAAAAAAGCTTCTTTCTACAGAACAAAATGTTTCCCGGTTCGATGACCATGAATTTTTGGAAGATTTAGAGAAATCTGTATCTGAGACACGCAATGCTTTTCAGTCTTCTTTGGCTCATCGTCGTGGTTCTTCTTCGGCTGTCTCTTTTTCCTCTTCAGATCAAAGTGTTTTGAATGAGACCGAGTCATCTTCTTCCAACAAGGGAAAAGAGTCTTTGAAAGAAGGCGTGCAATCTCACGATCCCTGGCTTCAACGTATGGAAACGAATGCCTCTGAAGAAGATGACAATGAAGATGTACAAGTCAAAGCACTGGATGGTTGGGATGATGAATTTGTATAATTAGGTTATTATTTGCTTACGATTTATGAATTGGGAATTGCTGGATCAAACTAAAATGTAGATGCAATCATGAATGAATATTTCTTACAATTATAATTGCAGTGACGGTTGATAAATAGCTTTGAAAGTTATGCCTGAAAAGGTCTTTCCTTCAAAATAGAAAGATGGGATTGGATTCACTCATACGCTTCAAGATCCATACCGATCATTCTCCTTGCTCCAAATTAATGCTTTCAATTTCTAAAATCTTCTACAAACTTTTTTATTCTTGAAACATATTCTTTTCCTAATGGATCAGATTATAGAATTAGAATCGACGACATTTGCCATTTACCGAGGATAATATGGACGCACTAAACATATTATCGCGTTTTACTGTATACGCGTTATTATAGATTCTTCCTTCTTGGTGGAATTAAGATCTATTAAAAAAATTAACCCTAACCTATTAAGTTGTGACTGGTTTTACAAAGTCCAAACTGCTCAGAATGAGATTCTGACAACATTGGTAATTTCGGCTTTACCTTGAACTGAAGATGCTTATCCCTAAGGAGAACCGCAAGGCTATTCATCAAACTCTTTTCCAACAAGGTGTTTTGGTTGCCAAGAAGGGTATGTAAACTGAATCCTGAAAACAGCACAACGCTCGTTTATATCTAGTCGTACTATGTATGGCGATACCCAGTGAAAAACAGCGGGATTCACCTTTGACTAGAGTAACGAGTCTTTGTTGTACTGTTTTCTATTTGCTGAAACTATATTGTTTCATAAAGCATAAATACAAAAGTCTTTAAAGTGTTTGAAAAGCTCGTCAATCGGATCTAGTTACTAATCGATTGTTAGACTTCAACCTTCCCAAGCACCCTGAAGTTGGTGTTCCCAACTTGCAGGTTATCAAGGCTTGCCAATCCTTGGACTCTCGTGGTTACATCAAGACCCGTTACAACTGGGGTTACTTCTACTACACTTTGAACAACGAGGGTGTTGAATACTTGCGTGAGTACTTGCATCTTCCTGCTGAAGTTGTCCCTGCTACTCACAAGCGTCAAGTCCGTGCCGCTGCTCCCCGTGCTACTCGCCCTGAGCCTCGCGAACGTGCTGCCGCTGATGCTGGTTACCGCCGTGCTGAGAAGAAGGATGATGCTGCCGCCCCCGGTGGATTTGCTCCCTCTTTCCGTGGTGGATTTGGTCGTCAATAAACTGAATAGGACGATGGTTCATCTTTAATTTTTAGTCCCTCGTATCGTTTGATAAACCTTGAAAAAGTATTTGTAAGTTACTATATATCTCTTGTAATGAATGTGGAAGGAATGAGTACTTGGGACTATTATTATTTGTGCATGGACGGAATAGGCTTTTTCCTGAATCGAATCTATACTAGCGGTTATTCTAGGGAAGGCATTATGGATATTTAGAGGATTGTAATTTTGTTCATTCATAGTGTAGAAGTGAAAGGGAATTCTTGTCACCTTGACTTCGCCTGTTTCAATAGAAGAGTTGAAATGAATCATGAATTGTACAATTCTGTAAGTAATAAACGTGTAGAAAATAAGAATAACTCCCATTGGCGACGCATCCTTCTTGCATACGATCGCTTTTCCATGTTTAGCCTCTTTCAAACTCTTTCTTTAGTTTCTCCTTGAACCCTGTGATTCTTCAATCAGCAAAACCATTTATCTTTTTTAGTGCTGCTCGCAACATTCATTCCCTTTCAATAAAATCGAGATTGTTTTGTTTACTTAATAGTGAAGGGTAGCCTTGGATCACTAAAATAAATACTGCATTGCGTATAATGTTGATAACTTATTTTGCTCTTTCCCATAAGACTCGTTATCCTGAATGTGTCAGACAATTCCACTCTTCTTAGTACTTTTACTTTTCTGAGAAGTCAAAGAAATTAACAGTAAAATGTCTAAATATAGCGTGTTATTACCTACTTATAACGAGAAAAGAAACTTGCCAATTATTACTTATCTAATTGCACGTACTTTCGAGCAAGCAAATTTGTCTTGGGAAATCGTTGTGATTGATGATGCCTCTCCAGATGGAACTCAGGAAGTAGCAAAAGAGTTGCAAAGAATTTACGGTGAAGAAAGAATTCTCTTAAAGCCCCGTGCTGGGAAGCTGGGTCTTGGTACCGCCTATATTCACGGATTGAAGTCTGCTACTGGTGACTTTGTGATTATTATGGATGCCGACTTCTCTCATCACCCAAAGTACCTTCCTGAATTTATTAAGTTACAGAAGGAAGGTAACTACGATATCGTTTTGGGGACTCGCTATGCTAAGGACGGTGGTGTTTATGGATGGAATTTGAAGAGAAAGTTGATTTCTCGTGGAGCCAATCTTTTGGCTAGTACCGTTTTAGGAACTGGCGTCTCTGATGTTACCGGAAGTTTCCGACTTTATAAGAAACATGTTTTGGAAACCTTGATGAAAGAAATTACTAGCAAAGGATATGTTTTCCAAATGGTATGTCTTGTTTGTTTATGTAGATGTCTACTTGATCCTAGACAGAAAAACTAACGATTTGTAGGAAATGATTGCTCGTGCTCGACAACATAATTATAGTATTGGTGAAGTACCTATCGCATTCGTTGATAGATTATATGGTGAAAGTAAACTTGGTATGGATGACATTATCGGGTATTTGAAGGGTGTGCTTTCCTTAGTCTTCATTTGAGCATATAAACTGAAGCACACAGTATTTACGAGTTTATCAGCCTCTTGGTTTTATCATTTCTTGAGTTCTTTTTTTCGAGAGCATTCATTAAGAAATTTCCTATTACTATAATGGCCTATATTTAGATTTTAATGAGTGATTAGTATTCGAGTTTGCTTAATACTCAAAAGATGTTAATATGATTGATGCATACAGTATGGTTAGCTTACGTTTTCTAGTAATGCAAGACAGTAAGTTGAGTCGAACAAGTGCTTGCAAGATTTGCACATATGCATGTTCTTTTTTTTTGCTTTACAATTGAAATCTCTAAACATTCCAACGATGCAGAATATAAATTAAACACACATACACTAATCATAATCTACCGGTTGTGTTCTTCAAGATGCCCGAAATGATATATTCAAAATTAACATAAATAAAACAAAAATGATAAAGGTTTAGTAGAGGAAATCGTTATTCAATTTTCTCAAGATTTTATCGACATAAAGTCAAAACAAATAGAATTACATCTCAATTTTCTGTTTTAGCCAACGATTGCCCGGAAGCTTTTCCAATGTTTTCTCCCATTCTAATCAATGTTTCAGTCGTTTCTACCGAACTTTGCAAAATGTCATCGTCAAATATTACCTGATTTTCTTTTAGAAACATTACGATTGTACTGCCGCCATACTTAAAATAACCCAGTTCGTCCCCGCGTCTCACCTCTTGGCCTTCGCCAACGGTATGTTGGATGCTACCAACCATCATAGCGCCTATACAAACATACATAACCCGACCAAACTGAGGGGATTCAATAGGCATAACGGTTCTGGCATTTTCACCAAGAACATCCAAGGACGATCGGACAGCCATAGGGTTGACAGTATAGTATTGGCCGTCAATGGCACTAAGTTTTCCAACCTTGCCGTCTAACGGAGAATGAAACCTATGGTAATCTTGGGGAGCCAAACGAAATATACAAATGGATCCTTCCGTATATTGAGATGCTTCTTTTTCGTATTCTGGTCCAAGTAGACGAGCTACAGAAAATTCCGATCCTTTAATCCAATAGGTTCTAGCACTACTAATTTTGTCGTAGACGGTCAATCGACTATCAGCTGCCGAAACAAGGATATTTGAATCCTCTGGCGAAGCCAGGGGTCTCGCGCCTGGCTTCAATCTTCTATAAAAAAACTCATTAAAGGTTCTATATTCATTAACCGGTTTTTCCATTTCATCAGTATTCAAATCAAAAAATTTAATAAAGGGAACAATATCTTTTGTTGATAATGGAGAATCATACTTTATTCCTTGTCTGATCGTCAACGATCGCAATAATTTTCGAACTAAAATAAGTATTAGTATAAGAAAAGACAGTTATCATACCTCGTGTTCCTTCCATTCGCCGATTTCGTATACCCCGATATAACAAGCGTATACCAACCCGAACATAAGCGTTCATTTTTTCTTCCACTATCTGCCCTGTCTTACGATTTCGCACCAATGTTTTTGCTGAAGTCGATCCTAGCTTATGCGATCCATATGCTACCTTGCTAAAGACCTATATTGCTGTTAGCTAAAAGTTAATTGACAAATGATAAAAGAAAATACCTTGGTAAACCACTTTCTTTGAGCTTGGTTCAAGGTGAGATAATTGGACATCATTAACCTATTCACACGTTTCCAGTCATGGCTAGCACAAGTTGCAAGATGAACAGTAGCTCGGTATTGGTCCATTTTGTCTAGCTCACATTTCATACATAAGGGGCACTTATGTAAACAGACCAGAACCAACTCGTTGGTATTAGTGTCTACTGCATCTGAGTCTTCGGATATCTCAGAACTTTGGACTGGAGTTGATTGACCACTGCTGTCAAGCCGTGAAGAACTTGACCGGTGTATTGAATGACTCGATTCCCGATTATAGATGAGGTATGTTAATTTTTCAAGACATATAACAGCTTCATCAAGGCTGATTGCTTCCTCATCCTTATCTGAATATTTATGTAGTATATCTTCAAACAAAGAATCAATGATGGCAGCTGGTACGTTTGACCCCAAAGAATCCAATACAGCGTACATGCCTAGCTTTGAAACTTGCCCATTTTCAACCTCTCCGTATTGAGATAGCATGACTCTCCAAAACTTCTGACGAACCGCAGCAAAAGGGAAAAATATAGCTCGAAAAGTAAGTACGGCGGGTTCTGTTTCTGGTCGAGGATCTTTACAAAACAGTTTAAGAGGTATACTTTTGGTGACAACATCTGTCTCCAAATTATTTTCGACAGCAGATGAGAAATCGTCCACAAGTTTCTCAATTGGCTGTGGATAATTTTCTTTGGGAACCTCACTTTTTTCATAAGCTTCACCTCCATCATTAAGTTTATAAAGTCCGGTGTCAGGATCAGGCTGAGCAGAAGCGTTAATAATGCTCTGTATATCAACAGAGCATGCTCCAACTGAATCATTTAAGGATATTTTGTCATGATCAATGACTTTAAAAATAATATCATAATTTTTTTCTAATGTACCCACTTCAAATAGAAATTTTTGATTATAAACGGGATTCAGGTTATGCCTGACCCTTTTTGTACGGAAAGTATTTTTTGAAAAGGACATGATCACGAATGGGTCCATGTCAAATCCGGTATGAAAAACTATGTAATAACAGTTAGAAACGTTCTTATAAATAACCATACCATTTTTTAAGGGAGGTAAATTAGAAATGGAATCAATTTCCACAAAGGTAAATCCTAACAGATCCGTAACTTGATTTCTGGTAATGCTAAAGGGCTGTTTTAACTGCTTCTTTACTTTTGGTTTTACTTCATACGTCTCCTCCATACCCGAGTCGTCCACGGGATAAAAAGAGTCGCTCTCAGGTAAATTGGATTCAGACTCGGCCAAGAAACTAGAATCTTCTAAATCAGACTCGATGTTATTTAATTCAATTTTTTCTAATGATTTCGAAATGCTATTTGACTGCTCATCTGCGTTTTCGGAAGATAACTGCTTCTCTACATCTTCTACCCAAGCTTGAGCAAGACTAGCAGAATCTGCTTCTGGATTCCTAGGGTCATAAAGGCTGTATTTCAATCGGAATGTTCCTAAGGGTTTTACCTGCAAACTCTCGGAAGACTTTAGCGAACTGCTTTTCAGAGGTGGATATATGGGGCATTGTTGACTCTGATAAATGCATTAGTATTTTTATGTTTTACCATGAATTAACTTGATTGTATATACCTCTTGTGAAACCATCCTTAGTAGATGATCCAATCTTATAAGTGATTCTCCCAGTGTGTACTTCCTTCGTTTCTGTTTGCAACTGAAGCATAAATGGAATTCGAGGTCTTGGTAGTCTGTTGGAAGGGGCATATTTAGAGTCATTAAAGAATTATTATTGACAATTTTATTCGTCTGAACATTTTCGATTACGGCTCGGTATTTTTTGTACTTTAGTTTTATGTACTGAAACACACAAGTTAGTCTTCAACGATAAAAAACAAATTTGAAGCATCGTAATAATTCTACTTACCAAACAAGAATCGTTCTCAGAAGTGGTATCTGGAAGCGCGTTTTCATCTATGTCCGTAACCTTCTCAGGTTAATTGATTTGTGTCTTCAAGCAACCCGAAAGCGACTTACACCTTCTACCTCTATTTTAAGGATTATTAATCCGTTTCTAATTCCTTTCTGAAGCGAATTATAGCTTCTCTCCTTTTTTGTAAAAGCCATTTTTGTATAATCTCATTCAAACAAGATGAAGGAGAATCAATAATGAGCGTTACTAAATCGAGATTATGACAGTAAAGTAAAGATATAAACCATCTATATTAATAAAATAAGATCCACAAAAAGACCGCTTTAAATGTTGCGAATAATAAGTTTACGTATATTCCATTCAGTTGGAAGTAGATTTACGTCAGGTAACGTGTTTCTTTGTTAGCTATTTCGTGAAATGCTGATAACAAAGTCCAAATAAGTATAAAGAATGTAGCCAGTTCATATATTTTAATTAAAGGTTATTGTTCATTTCCATTGTAATTGTATTAAGCAATAAAAGAAGACTATTTATAGCATATAAAACTCATGTGATAGAAAAATAGGAAGCAAACTAATCTGATAATTACAAAATGAAGCGAACCGAGAAAACTGGAAATACAACTCGATATCGATCAAATGGATTAATTAGAATAATAGATGTAGGAAGAAAAGGAGTGAGGGATAGGTACAAGAAGGAATGAGAATCAAGGGTAAATTATCATCTGTAATATTTGGAGGGAACGAAAGGCATACGAACCACCGTAGCAGGTTGAAGTTTATTACGGACCTTTACATGAACCGAAGTACCAGTCTTATGGAATCCAGTAGTAACGTAACCCATAGCAATGTTTTTACTTAGAGAGGGGGAAGGACATCCAGAGGTAATGTTGCCCACTTGGACTCCGTCAACTTCAATGATGCTACCATGGCGGGCCGGAGCATTTTCAATTATGAAACCCACACGGCGGCGAGAAGCACCTTCTTTAATTTCTTTCAGAATTCGGCTACTACCGATAAAATTATTTTCTTCTCTTCTACGTTTTCCAACGATCCACGAGAGTGAACCCTCAACAGGAGATGTGGTGTCATCAATGTCGCTGCCGTATAAACACATACCTGCTTCCAAACGCAAGGTATCACGAGCCCCAAGACCAATCGGACGTACGTTTTTATTAGCTAAAATGCTCTGAGCAAAATCTATAGAAGCATCAGCCGGGACAGAAATTTCAAATCCGTCTTCACCGGTATAACCACCGCGAGAGACGAGACACCGAATACCCTTGAAATCAACGTAAGCAGACTGACCAAACTTAAGCGCTGAAAAATCATTGGAAGGTGCAAGACTTTGAATGACTGTCGCGGTTTCGGGGCCTTGGATTGCAATTAATGCACGATCTTGTACACGTTCAAGCTCGACACCTTTCCAATTTTCAAGATGGCTTTTTAAATTGGCTTCATCTTTTACACTGCACGCAGCGTTAGTGACAACGTAGTATGTATTATCATCATGCTTAGCGATAATTGTATCATCAATGATTCCACCTTGTTCATTTGTAAAAGCACTCAAGGTAGAGTGGAATGGAGCGAGCTCTTTTAAAGATGAAGGTGTAATACTTTCTAGGTATGCAGTAGCATTCTCACCGCGAATAAACCACTGAACCATATGGCTTACATCAAACAAGCCAGAATGTTCACGAGTCCATCTGTGGCTTGCACTGATCGTTTGATCCTTATATTGCAAAGGCATAGAAAATCCGGCAAACGGTACGATTGTCGCCCCTGCATTGACATGAAGGTCGTACAAAGGAGTATGCTTTAAAGCAGATGAAGAAGAGTTGGCTCTTTTCATAACAGAGGGAAGAATACGGGATTTTATAGAAGCAGACATATTCAAACAAACCAGAAATATATTTTACAGTATTAGAATGTCTACGCGCCGAGAAAACAAAAGCAGAACTCGGCAATCTTCAAAATTGCAGTTATGTAGTAGCTTCAATAACGGTTTAAAAAAAATAATAACTGATTTTCCTGTACGAGCAGAATGGGTAGGTTTCAAATAGCAATGTCTAGTATACAGATAAAAGTAGTCGTATGGGTTTGCCTTTCGTCCTAAGATGAGATCTTCGGAAAAAGAAGTACGAAACTTATCAAGCTCCAGATTTTACCAAGATACAGCAATCAATTTCGAAATGATGAAGCATCGTAAAAGTTTTTAAAACGAAACAATTGAATGATGCTAACTTCTGCATGGCTGGTACGATTGTTAAGAAAAATGATGAATAAACACCCTCATAGAAGATAGGCGGCAGAATTGTTGGAAGTGTATAATGTTTTGAGATTTATTTTCTATTTACCCAGCATAATTATAGAGACACCAAAAGTACATTGAAAAGGAATCTAAAACACTAGCGTACTTTGGGAATTCGTCTGTCTCAAATCAACATATAGCGGGTTGTAATAACTAAGGTAAGTTTCTAAAACAAACAATCACACCCTTATAGAACAAAACGTTAAATAGGATTCTTGTTTCATGACCATCATCATGCTTATAGCTTATGAAAAGAGTTCGAAGCTACGAAATCGTGGTTCAATAAATGAAAAGAGCAACTCATAATAACACGAAAATCGATTTTTTGACATAAAAAGAATAACCATTAAAATACAACAGAATCTAACATGCCAGCCAGCATGGAAGAAATGTTCATATCAATACATTGAGAGACTTCAGAGTCCAAATGCTTTTTGGGATCTTGTTTACCAACATATTGGATTCGAAGTTGTTCAGGAGTCAAAGTAATCTCATTCTGAACACGTTCAGTATATTGTTCAGAAAGAGATTTCATGCGTTCCATAGTAGCTTGGTTTTTGTTGGCAGCAGCATCAAAATTATCCAACAGAAGGCCGTGAGCCCAAGGTTGCTTGTGAAGATTCAAAAGCATAAGTTCTTCTAATTCTGTCTTTTTATAGTTAATTCGGAGAGAGTAATAATGTCTTCCCAAGCCGTGGATGAGAGCTTGGATGCTGGGCTTATTGATGTGACCCAAGTTAGAGGTCGTTTGTCTGGGCTCTTGACCCATCATTAAAGTGGAGGGATTAATTAAGCGGAAAGCATCAATGACAACTTTTCCTTTGACGGATTGAATGGGATCTACGACAACAGCGACAGCACGAGGAGTCAGCTGTTCAAAGGACTGTTGAGTGTTGATATCTACGCTAGAAAGCCAGCAACCAAAACCAGGGTGGGAATGATACCAACCAACTACCATTTCAGGTCGACCAGTTTGCTTAAGCATGTCCATCATGTTCTTTTGGAAAACAGGGTCCACGGCTTCTACACTAACACCAGTACCTGACTGAGGCATGGCAAAAACGTCAACGACACGAACAGTGAAATCGTCTACAAATTCACCAAGCATCAAACCCATAACTTCCATGGGAGTACCGTGGCGACCGTGACGAAGCATTTTCAAAAGTGCAAGAGAAGAGATATAAACACATTCGGAATTGTCAACAAGAGGTTGGTCACCCATGACACCAGCACCCATGCGTGCTCCTTGTAACAAGCGTTGTAAGGATTCCATAACGAGGATATGACAAAGAAAAGATAGAACTTGAAAACGTAAATGTGTATGCTTTTACGAATATACGTAACAAATAGAATACAAATAGCTCCTTCGTTGGTAAAGGTTAGAAAGCAAAATCCGAGAAATTAATTGAAACGACGAGTAAACGTAAAACTTGTTCGAAAAGAATCGCTTTCAGGTTTTTCTTCCCAGAAATGGTTTCTTGTAAAGAATTTAAAAAGGTATCGTATAATATAAGAGTCCAAACAAACAAATATAAGATGGACAAATTTCTTCACCTACACTGCTACTGTTGTTGGTAATGCACAGGTTTCGCTGTTTCCAACTATGACCATGGAAATGCCAAATTGCTATATCTTCGTTAGCCCTCCTTATGTATTTTACTACACTCTTGCATAGTGTTTTATACTTTCTTTCTTTGCGTTATTTTATTTAAGTCAATAGGAAATATATCCTTAAACATTCTACGATATTTACACCTATAAGCATAAAACTTGTTACCGTTGTATGTCCATGTTCGTTAACCCAAATACAGTCGTCATTTCATTTCGTTAAATAGAAAAAATTAAGTGAAAAAAGAAAAAAAGGTGAGGTATAAAGAAAGAGAAGAGAAGAGACGTAGAAAGGAAGATAGAGGAGATAGAAACAGATATCTCATTTAACCAGGGCCAATTTTTGGCATTTCAAAGTGTTCTGACTGATTCTCTAATAATCGATTGTAGTCATCCACTCTGTCCTTATGGGTTTTGAATCGCTCCTTTTTGGCTTTTTCTAAAAGTCGCTTCTCTTGAATAGCTTCAAACTGCCGCTCAGCTTCCGTAGAATCCCTTTCTTCCTCTTTGAAATCTGAGACTCGTAGCATTTGGTAGTCTGATGGGTTTGCTTTCTTGGAATCTTCTTCTTCAGCAGCCAAATGCTGTTCAGCTTTTTCTCCAAGTTTTTTAGAACTTTTCTTTTTCTTTTTTAAAGGCTTTTTCTTGACATTCTTCAGTTTTAATGAGCCGCCTACAAAATCCATGGCAAGCGTAAAGGAAAGTATTCTCAAGACATGTCATATCCTATGTAGTATATACTGCGCTGAAGATGATTGACAATACTGGGAAGTTCATTGAAATGTTTCTTTCAGGTTTTATTTGTTCAATGATTTTCAAGAAATTTGTTTTTAGGAAATGAAAGTATCGAATTCATTTTCATCTAGTATCCTCCACCCTTAAAGAGCATAATGGAAACGATTTCCGTACATAACCACCGAAAGTTCAATCCGTATTTATAAAGAAGTTTCATTAAATTCTAGTGTTACATTTTCAAGCTTTAGTTAACCCAAAAGGCTTCGTTTCAAAGCTCGTTCGTAGTACTTATTGATTTTATTTATTTATTTTCATTGTTTATTTACTTTAGAAGCTTTTCAAAGTGCGTTCCATTTTGCAATGTATTATTCGGTAGAATAATGTCTCACAGTAACTATCGGTATGTAGCACTATGCTAGATAACGACATTTTACTGATGTAAGAGCGAGTGACAATTGACGTCGTGTGGTTTATCACTTCAATTGCCTGCCCTTAACCAACATTAAGAAACACAAAAAGAAAGAAAAGAAACCTTAGTAACTATTACTATGAAGGTAAAAGAATTGGTGTTTATAACATGAATTGCTAATACGAACACGATGTGCAGTTTCTTGAACTTGCCGACCTTGACGCGATTAACAACGCGTTGTCATTTGATGCCGACGATTGTCGAATTCATGGGAAATGCGAAATTTACACAACAAAAGTAAGTAATTGAAAGAATACGAAAAGTGAATTAGGTGTTAGTTTTCCTGGAGGACGCTTCTGGATAACGGTCGTAGTGGTTTCTCTTAACTACACTGCCATTTCGCCAAGAAACGCGCTCAGTTTTCCCAAGATGTTAAAAGTTTCCATCAAGAAAGTTTAAGATGTTCGTAGATACGCGTCACGATTTGGATGTTTTGATATTTCTTCTTCCCACTTTCGTGAACCGCACCGTCGAATCCTGTAGTATAATTTTTTTGTTATTTTCATTCCAATTCTCTTTTGTCAATGGCTCTCTAACCATCTTTCTAGTCCACCGGTTCGGATAAAAAATTATACAAGGCCATTGAGTCGCGATGTCAAGAAGATATGCTTGCATTTTCAAGTAGCAAATCGCCTGAGCTTGCTTTTAGTTGGACACAACAGAGCCCGTTTGGACCTCTCGATCAGTCTTCTTCGCGTCGCACATTTATGTATATTGTAGCTACACTAAATGCCTCACACCCCGATCACGACTTCAGTACTCTACAACCGACCGATTTTTACAAAGAGCCTTCACTTTCACGGGTTTTGGACAGCGTGAATGCAACTATCAATGGCATGGGTCGCGGTAGGATAAGTGTTAATCAGCTTTGGGAGACGGTAGACCGACATATAAACCTTTCCGAATGTAACATCTACTCTTATACTCCTGATAGCGATAGTGATCCTTATGGAGATGAGGCTTTAATTTGGAGTATGTCATATTTTTTCTTCAACAAAAACATGAAACGTATGCTTTATTTTTCTTTGCACGGTCTTGGGAAAGAGGGCACGTATCAGAGCCACTATGTCAACGAGGATGAGTCTGTCTTGACACCAGTTCCGGAGGATGGAGAACCAAGCGATTTTGAGGACGATTGGGTAGCCAATATGGATGAGTAATCTGTTATTAATTTCTCCTTCTCCGTAATATCGTTGTATTTCCTTGTTTCACCTTCCGGAATTCCTTTTGCTTTTCTTTTTTGATGATAGATTTTTACATTATTATTTCCTTTTTGAACCTAGTGTCGTCTAATGCTTACAACACAATAATTGCAGCATACTCCAATCTTTTTGCTTCTTTGATTTGATGTCTTGTGAATGCCCTTGTATAATGATAAAAACAAGAGAGTGAGTGATCTTCTTCTTCCCGATTAATTCCAAACTGCCTTTTTGTTACTGTAATATATATGCTTAAGGAAAAGTCTTAATTTTCGAACTCTTGCTATATGATCGAAAACCATTAATACACGTAACTCTCTTTCTTTTCTATTCAAAAGAATCTATATTCCATAAAGTTTATTTATCGCTACTCTTTACATTCGTTTCAATGTTCAGGGCTGAAGCCTGTGGGTTTGTCTTTCAAGATACATCACTAGTCCTTGTTTAAAGAAAGAATCCATGGTTTTTCTTTTTGTATTTCTTATCCCTTTGCTTTAACTTCTCTGCTTCCTAGCGCCGGTTTACTCGAAAATTGGATGTATATAAATAGAGTCTATAGAGATTTTGTTCCTTATTTTATTAAACAAACTAATATATCTGTATTGCATAAAAACTTGATCTTGACATTTATACAGAACGTAGACTTTGACATACTATATATCCACTGCTTGTTATAGCCAGCTATAATAAGCAATTGGAAAACCTCACGGTGGGAAAGACGACAGTGGCTTCTTAAGGGCCATTTTTAGACTGACTAGGCTTAACAGCAAATCCTATTTCATGGATCCCGAGTAAGTGTTTACTATAATTCTTCTAAAAATATTTTTAAACATTGGCTTGTACGAAACTTACCAAGTATAGATAGCTTTGGAAACCTAGAAATTCGAGAAATTCCAAAAATAAATTAGCACCGAATTCAGCTTTTTCATATTTGACATCTTCCTGCTTCCTGTTTCTGAACAAAATAAATGTTTGTTCCTACACATAAACAATGAATGCAAATATCACTTCTTCACCGAGGATTCTCTTTTTTTCTTGTACTTTCATTTTCATGAAAAAGTAAAAATTCAAATAATCGTTAACATTTTTTCTATCTGCATCGAAACATCTATAAACTAACCATTGTTAAGTTATTAGGAAAAAACCTAAGATCTAAACATGTAAAAAACAATTAAACGAACGAATGCCATGAACCGACACCCACTTACAGAAACACGTTAGTTCAAATACTTACGTATTATAAACATACAAAACGCCTGCTTTGTATGATGAATTATCTAAATAGTTTCCAATTTGGATCAATAGCATAGAAAAAAAGACTGTTGAACAACACGCTAAACAATCTTTTTCTTTTTTCTTTTTGGTGTAAGAACCCTTACAACCATAGTGCTTGACGAAGTTTATCCAACACCCGAGCATCCTCACTACAAGCTACCTTTTCGACGGGTATATCATAAGGAGCAAGGAACTTGGGTGCTTGTACAAGCGGTGGGCCAGCATCGGGATACAACCCATAAGGAATCGTAATTCGTGACAGGTTTGCATCGCAAGATGGCGACACAAGGGAAGGATCTGGAATAGGAGAAGAGTAGGAAATTAAATGCAACTTGTGATTCAAAGAGGTAGTGATACTGAAGGATTGTTTAATCAAACCGTTAGGTTTATAATGCAAACCACGCATACTTTCGTCATCCATGGAACTATCATCACTCATGCTCCCAGCACCACTATCGTCCTGCGGAAAAGAATTTAAAGAGTTATGAGGATCAACTGATGAAGACCGTTTTATATTATCACTAGAAGTTGCTTGGTAAGGTTTGCGTTTTCCTTCCATTTCCCGGTATGTTAAGAAGGAGCCGCTCACACGAGAAGCACTCCATGATTTACCATCAGTCCAACGACGCATTCCAGCTTCCCGTTCGTCCCAAACAAATACGCTACCAGCGCGAATCAAGCTTCGTTCGTGGTCAGAAAGACGGCGTTGTACCCGAGGTAATAAGCCTATTCGGCAGGCCTCAAAGAGGATAATGGCATCCAAAGGAGTTTTGATAACACCGCTATAAGTCTGCATGATAGATGTGATGATATCAAATAGACTTGACAAAACTTTATAGATATCAAATAGTAAACTCTTAGTATAAAAATACGCGCGAGGGTAAGAATGCTTATAATAAATAAACTTTTTTTTTTTTCTTTGGAAATTGAAGTAATTAGCCAAAGAGATAACGGTAAGTCTGTTCGTCCCACACCTCGCAAGGAAAAAAACAAGACTAAACTTGAAAATCACAAGCCTTGAAATAAAGCTTTATATGTACAGTATGAACAAATGGGAAGCAACTAGTTCCTTCCAATTATTCACAAAAACAGATATTCGTATAGTATAGTAACCTTTCTATCCAATTTCCAACAACCAAAAAGACTTTCAATCAAGCTGTAAAACCAAGTAAATTATTTTTGGACGAAAGCAGAAACAATGAACAAGGTCAAACTTGAGTTGCTTTTCTCAACCAGACAATCTTAACTCTGTACCGTGCTCTTCAGCTTGTATGTTAGTCTTCGACAACACTCTTTCGTTTTTATTTTTCCAAACCTGGTCCTATTAATTACAAGACACAGGTCGCCAACAAACGTAAAAATGGTCGTCGATCTAGCACTATACTTTCGGAGACGTGAATATATCGATGTGCCAAAGAGTTTGCTTTAGAACTAAAACTTTGGTCGTATAGATATACTCAAAAACCAGCCGACGCTAACCTCCAACCTTGGAAAGCAACAAAGACTTCCAACAGGAGCAACGGTTTTGAACGTAATTCTTTGCCAAGCCTCTGTGAGTAATCGTCAAACAGACGCTTATCAAGGGTGACAAGAAGCTCTCGATTTCCAGCTTTTAATAAGCAACGCTGTTGTTTGCGAAGGAAAAAGGTAGATATACTAGGGTTAAAAAAAGTTTTATATGCGAAGGAGCAGTGACCCTTTTAGCGAGTTACAAAAATTTTAGCTTCACAACACCGTGCACTTATGTGTGCGCACACACCAATTAAGCAAGTCACAGAAAAATTTTATATCACTGTTTAGATGAGATAAAGTGAAGGTAACGCTTTTCGGTAATTTCCACTCTATTCGTGACTATTTTACCAAGTTTGACATCTTAATAACCCTTTAAAGAGGAGTGATGTAAACAAAAGACGTTGTAAGGGAAAAATTAAAACTGCTACAATACTCTTGTCAAAGGAATTGCGCATTTCAGAAGTTGTTTGAGAGCAGTGGCAAGGAAAGTGGTACAGCCTTCTCTTGTCAATACATAAGTATGAATTCATATACTTGACAAGAGCTAGAAAAGACCATTTCATGGACGAGAGTTCGGAAACAAAGCAAGGGATTCATTCATTCATTCATATACTTTTACTTTCCATGATTTAAAAGAACGAAGATTTAAGTTGTGCGGTTTCATCAAAGTAGAAAATATCATAGCTTTTCTAAAAAAGTTCCATAGGTTTATTCAACTTCATTAAAGGTTGGTAATAGATACAAATTGATTCATAAACATCAATAGAATCAAAAGAATAGGAAATAAATAACACAGGGATCAGTAGATGTGCCTCAACAACGGAAGATTATATGTAGGTTAACAAAGAAAATTACGATGCAAAAGGGGGTCATCTAAAATGTAACAAACAAACACTAAATTTTCCGATTCGTCTGCTTTAATGTTCCTTGGGGTAATGTTTTTAATTCATCAATGGCTGCCTTGATGTTTTGCTGAAGAGGTTTTTTCTTCCATCCTTTAACCGTAGAAATTAAATTATCGGTTTGTAATTTTAGCTCTTCATTCGTCCATTTAGACATCACACTTGAGATTCGATTCCAGTCCAAATCCGCTGTGATTTTTGCATCTGCCGATACACAGTTATTAACATGCTCTAATAGTTGTAAACTATCGCCGGCATAGAATCTAGATGCATTTTTTCTCTTTCTCTTTTTATAGCTTTTTTTCTTTCCTTGTTTATCATTTTCATCATGTTTCGGTTTGGTAACCGAGGGCTCTTCCTTCGTATCTTCGGCACTGAGTTCGGGATGGTCTTCCGCTGTTCGAGTCTTTGCGAAATTTTTATTATCATTCAACGATTGAAACTTGAAATCAACTTGAGATTCTTTATCAGTAAGCTTTTCAAATGAACTTGTAGAGCCTGACTTTGGACTGCTTGTCAACGATTTTGCAGAAGAGTGTCTTGAAGGTTTTGCTACAAATCTCCATAGTAGGGCGCATTCTTCTGATGGGAGACCTAACTGGGTTGCAATCCAATTCCACTTTGTCCCTCGTTGGCTAACCAATTGATAAAGCTTTTGAAACGTCTCTTCACTCCAGGTTTCTTGTTCGCTTTTTGGACGATAAACAAGCTTTATATAATTTAAAAGAGATTTTTTATCAACATTATTTTGAATCTTTAGAAGGATTTCGTTGTACAAGGATTGTTGCCCCGTGTACCGTATGCTTGGATCACATATACGATGCCCGAATTCATCCAACGTGATGCCCTCATTTTCACAAAACGACAATATACAACCATGAATATACTCGGCATCACTGCAATTAAAGAAAGGAATTGATGAATCTTCGGTTTTAAGAGCGATATCTTGGATAGGTAGTCGTTCATAACCAGTCACTTCGAAAATGGCTCGCATATATGCTAACAGGGAGCTCTCAGAGCGGTGTAAACATAAACTTGCAGATTCCAAAAATCCAAATAAACGCATTTTTGCATCTGGAGTTTCCAAGATTTCTTTCATTTGATCAGGAGAAATCGATCTCGCTTGTAATAGTTCATCGATTTTTCCTCGAAACCACGTTTCATCCTCTTCCGTCCAGCTACTTTTCCTTTTTTTTACTACAAGTGAGGTTTCAGAATCGACAGTCATTGGGTCCACCTCAACATCTGTTAATGATTCTTGCTGTTTGCGTTTAGGAGGATATGTCCGAATAATGATGGATGAATAGACATTAGATTTAATAATCTGTTTTGCAGCTTCTAAACATTCTCTTTGGTCCTCTGTCCAAGAAGTAATGGCAAGTCGTTGGGGAGTGGAAGGCTTTGTTGCTAAGGATCCAAAGACAAATTCATCCCCTTCATCAAAGTCGTAAATGTCCTTTCGCACGTTCTTGGAAGGGCTTTGAAAAGAATTCTCGGTAGAATCAATCATGATTGTGTTGTGTTGTTCCATACAATTACTAGTAATCTTTGTTTGTAGCGCGTCAGAGTTATTATTCTCAATGGAACATGGATTTGAAATCAAAGACTGAGATGAAAACGCGTCCTTGTTAAGAGAATGTAAATGTTCCTCAGATGTACAGTTGCAATTGGGTTCTGTGCCAATAAACTTTCTCATAAAAATTAAAGAAAATGAAGATCTACTCAAACGTTAGCCATGTGATGTCAAGTAAACAAAGCAATGAATCCAAAAACGCGTCAAATTCAAAACCATATATTCATTTTCCAAAAATAAAACCACATGTCTTGTAAAACTCCTTGCACTAATAAATATTCGTCTCGTAAACGCGACGTAAATGATAACTTTCAACAAATCTTGATTTTCTACAAACTTTCTTCGACTAATTTTTACACCTTCACTTACTTAGATCATGTAAATAGCATATAAATTCCTTTAAATCGCATTTCCTTGTGTTTACCACACAATACAGATTGTTTTCGTAGTTGGGAAAAGATACGTTTCCTCTGGGGTAAACAAGAAAACCAAACGCGTGTCTCTCTTCCACCTATATGGGTGCTACTTGGTTCTCCAACACCAGGTAACACCATCTTTATCTAACGAAGGGAGCGAAGGCAAATCGCTTTAAATAAACAAAGAAGCATTTTCTTTGTTCTGAGATTGCTATAAATATTATCCCAGGCTGTCCTAAAACTTGAATAGAACCATCCTCGCTTACCAGAGAAGAAAGTATTCTTTCGTCAAGAGATATCTTCAAAGGGTATCTACTGTCTTTGGAATTTTTGTCGCTTTTTGTTATTTGTTGTCGAACGTGCAAATCTGGTTTTTGGAGTCATTGTCTACAGCAACTACCTATATTTTACAGAATCTTTACTTTATTTTCGTTGAAACGCGTCGACCGTGATTTTTACTTTGTTTATCCTGAAACAGGGAACGCAAACTAACAGTTTATGAAAGAAAACTTGTGTTAAAACAAGCAGAATCACTTTCTCTCTTTTGATTATTACCCTCGTTGAAGCAACTCCGTTCTTTTTTTTTGAAATTTTTTCCTTTTGACGAATTTTGAATTTCTTACTACTTTGATCTGTATAGCAAAGCCGAAGCTCTAAAATTGAAGTACTTCCAACATAACGTTTGTCTCTCTTTAAATATAATTATTTATTCATTTCGTTAACGACCTATAACTGAAAACATGGCCAGTGCTACTTCCGCTAATGCTATCCTTGAGAAAACCAATCGCTCGACAAACAATGCCCGTCGAAGCCCTCATATTCATAATCTCAACTTTGAGTTACCAAGAGATTATCAAATGACAAGTCTTATCGGACAAGGCGCTTATGGCGTGGTCTGTTCCGCCGTCCATAAGCCGACAGGCATCAAGGTTGCAGTGAAGAAAATTCACCCTTTTAACCATCCTGTCTTTACTTTACGTACACTTCGTGAAATCCGCCTGTTACGCCATTTCCACCACGAAAACATAATTGCTATCTTGGACATCCTCCCACCCCCTAGCTACCAAGAGTTGGAAGATGTATACATTGTGCAAGAACTTATGGAAACCGACTTGTACCGTGTCATTCGCTCCCAACCCCTAAGTGATGATCATTGCCAATATTTCACATACCAAATCCTTCGTGCTTTGAAGGCTATGCATAGCGCCGGCGTCGTGCATCGTGATCTAAAGCCATCAAATCTTCTTTTAAATGCCAATTGTGATTTAAAGGTAGCAGATTTCGGTCTTGCCCGTTCTACTACCACAGTTCAAGAAGGAAGTCCCGGTTTCATGACTGAGTACGTGGCCACTCGTTGGTACCGTGCTCCAGAGATCATGCTTAGTTTCCGTGACTACAGCAAGGCCATCGATATTTGGAGCACCGGTTGTATTTTAGCCGAAATGCTGGCTGCTCGCCCTCTTTTCCCTGGAAAAGATTACCATAGCCAAATTACGTTAATCTTGAACGTTCTGGGAACGCCAACAATGGATGATTTCAACAGAATTCGCTCTGCTCGTGCTCGTAAGTACATTCGAAGTTTGCCTCTCACGTCAAAAGTGCCCTTCAAAAACATGTTCCCTCATGCTTCTCCAGAAGCCATTGACTTGGTAGAGCGCATGCTCACTTTTAACCCGGATAAGCGTATTACCGCTGAAGAAGCCTTAGAGCACCCTTATGTAGCTGCTTATCATGATCCAGATGATGAGCCTAGCGCACCTCCGATGCCGCCAAACCTTGTGGATCTCTATTGTAAGAGAGAGGAATTGGAAATCCCGGTTTTGAAAGCACTAATATACCGTGAAGTCAATTTCCGATAAAAAAAAAAACGATTTCATTCATTCATTCATGATTTTGATCATATACATTGATATCTGACGCTAAACTGACTGGATTGGGAGCTGAGGAAACAAGGCTCGGTTCAATACCGAGTTTTTGAAGATAATCTCCAGTAGTAGGGCCTATAGTTGCCAATTTCCTTGAATAAGAAGCCAAACTTGAGCAAAGTTGTGTTGGACTGAAGACAACAATCCAATCAATTTCAGGGTGTTCTTTAATAATATCTGAAATCTGGCATTGACTTTGCTCGATCTCTTGAGTTACATAAACTACCAACTCTTCAACACGGTCTTTGCCTAACCTTTTCGGAATAGTATCTCGATGCTTTTCACCCATTAAGAATAACAAAGGCTTCGATGGATTAGTCTTTTGATACCAATCTTGGATAAGATCAGCCAAAACCTCACCACGTCCGCAGTCCCTGCCATATGTTTGTTGGAATCCTAGTCTTCGAATGCTATCATCTGTTGCTGGGCCCACTGTAAATACAGGTATCGTGTTCAAGATGGTCTTTTCAGCGGTTTCATCCAACTGTTTCAACGCAGCACTAAGGGTTTCACTAACTCTCTGACTGGTCACAATCAATCCGCAATAATTCGACAACAAATGAGCAAGTTTATTCTGTAGTACGTTCTCATTTACGGATTGATGCCGTAAAACTGCTAAAAAGTGTACATTTCGTAGGTATCGTTGAAATGCTTCCACATACGGATCGACCGGTTTGGACTCAGTCTTTAGCAGCAATACAGATTTCATATGATGCTTTAAAGTGTATGAACAGGTACTTTCGTACTTATGGACAACGATGGATGTGGAAGAAACTTCAATGAGAAAATTCCTGTACCAAGACGGTTTAATATGGGAAAGGAAAAGAACCTTTGGGAAACCTCTTTCCGCATCACTATTAAAACTTGATTCTAATGATAATTAATATAGGTTAACTAAATAATTTTTTCTTTATAGAATGAAAAATAAAAAAGGTAATTAAAGCAATGATAAATTCAATTATAGATGAAGTATTCGAACAAATAAACTGAAGTGTATATATGATTTAAACATCGCTTGCTTATACTGAATCCATTCAATGATTGAATATCTATTACATACATTATAAAAGTAAATAATGAGTGAAAGAAACGTAAAGAATGCATTAAGTTAAAGAAAATGAAACGTATATACTCTATAAGGAAACAACAATTAACTAATCAATAGTTATCACATGGTGAAAGCTATTAAAAGACACATAACACATACATAGTCGTAAGTTAAATTAGAAAACAAAAGGTCAGACATTAGATCCAAGATTCCAAAGATTAAAGCAAGCAAAAAAAGAAGGAAAAGAGTGAAAGAGTTTCGCCAAAATAATGAAGTCGCTTACTTTTTAAGACTGGACGAAGAATTAGAGGAAACAGCTGTACTTGACCGTGATAACGTAAACTTCTTCTCGAATAGTGCTTGGCGAATATTCTCTGTTTTGGTTGACACGACGTAGAAAATGGCATCAATGAGAGAAGCTATAGCAAGGAGACCCATGGACACCCACATTAGAATGACAAGTTTCTTTCCTACAGCAGCATGAAGATAAACATCTGTATCTTCAATCGCCATGACAAAAGAAGAGACAGATACGTGCACAAAGAGGGAAGTAACCAGGATACTTAAAAAAGTGAACACCGACAGATAAAGTCGAATGAGTCTCAAATAAGGCAGTCGATCTATAAAAGGGATCGCACCAATAGCCGCCAAAAGAAAGCAGACACCGCATACACAAAATGAAAACACAACCATCCATGGATGGACTTGAGGGAGAAGAAACTTGGACCGCAAATCCGCCATTGAGAAAGAAGGAATGCTCCTTGTGTTTGTAAATCTACTACACGTGACAGAATTATTTCCGCCGATCAAACACATAGAAAAGTATCCAACGTTAACTTGGGCAGAACGACTTGACAAGTTGAACAAGGATATATGAGAGCTCGTCTCGGACTTGCAACCCGTCATAACCAAAGCCAATATTATCCAGGCTCCCAAGAGAGAAAAACCGCAAGCAGCTTGAAGGATGCACTTGATAAAAAACATAATGATGGGAAAAAAGTGAAGTCTGCTCTTTATAGGGGAGAAAGGTGAAATACTTTGCTTGAACTAATCGTCAAAGACAAATAAACAACGTAAGTAAAAAGAGAAGAAAGATTATGATAAATCCCACACTCTGTATGTCGATAAAATGAAGAACACTCCAATTGCAATATTCAATGTTTCTACACAAAGAGGAAGAGGTTTCCGTACATAAAGTATCCATCTAAAAGAAGAAAAAAATAAAATAAAGAAGCAGTATAACAAAGAAAAAAATATGTGACATCAAGTCTTATTTCGTGTTATTTCTTTGTTGAGCAAACAAAGGAATCCAAAGAACAAAGAAGCTTGGAATGGCATTACGAGTACAGGCGTATAGACTTTTTCATGTAAGTCTCCATTGTTCATGTAAGAACAAAAGTTTCCATAATATCATGCCTAGTTTTGTTGTCGATGGAGAAGTAGGAAGAAACGTATAAGTTGTAGATTCCGGAAAGAAACGCGCCAATTTCTCATTATAGTTGCTTAATAAAATGGTCCTATGAATAGGTAAATACGATATTTGAGGATTATGGTTTTGCAATTGCTCTTTTTTTCCCTCTTGTTCAGAGGTTAAATCGTCAAACTTCCATTGAATCCAAATTCCAGTAGGAATACTCTTTGTATTTAGGAATTGTAAATAAAAAGCATCAAAATCTGGTTGATGAATCCATCCTTGGTTCTTCTGTTCTTCTTGTGAAGGTATGAGATGGGTAAGAGAAAACTCCAGCTCGGATTGAAGAATGTTCAATGTTGACGGGTTTCCAGCTTGTTTCAGTTCCATATTCCATCTTTTAAAAATTTTCTTGGAAACTGGTTGTAAATGTGATTTCGAAAGCTTACAGTAGATTGACACATGATGGCTATAAAGAAGATGCTTTTTATCAGCATGAGGAAGCATCCGAAGATTTAAACGATTGCGAATGGCAGGAAACTTTCCCATTAATTCTAAAGAAATTTGTTAGTTGGTCATATGTTTCAAGGAAAGCGAAATGAGAAGAGGACTATAAAATTACCTTCCCAATATACTCTGCATACCTCTAGGAAGTAAATGATGTGAGGATAAGTCTTGTCGTAATGGAGAGCATACCATTTGCACTAAAGGATCAGCAGAAAATGCAGATTTGTGACCCTTCATGCTGACTTACAAGACTATGGGTGAAAGGAAGGCGTATCTTCTTACTCTGCGAAGGCATGTCAGAATTCAGAGAATTTGTTATAATAAGTAAAGACACCAATTCTTGATAGCAAGAATGGAATTCAATGTATCAATTTACGAATACGTTGTATTAATTGCTACAGTCGCTTTTGTCGCATCTTTGAACTTTGGAAACTGGAGCTGAGCAAATCTGTAAAGATGATCCAGTGTTTACTAATAGTATCTGATGAGATTATTCAATCTTTAACTGTCTTGTTGTCATTCTCTAGGATGGATTGGACTTCTCGATAAAAGAAAATGGATGGTAATTACAGACATACATGAAAAAAGCTACTTTCTTCTATTTCTTATTATTTAACTAAAACGAAGTTCGTTTTCTATGATGAATCATTGCGCATCACATCGATACTCTATATATTCGGATTCGTAATACCAAGTGCCCAACTATCCTATATCCACCAAGTCCCAAAATATCAAGTTTGATTCGATAAAATGACAGAAGCAAAAATTGCACCCTCTTTGTTATCTGGTAAGTTATAAAGAGGGTAATATTGCATTAAATCCTTCATTATGGCCTATCCGGCGTGTAACCAAATTAGAAGATCTTGCTAACGACGTTCAGGTGACTTTGCCAACCTTGAGCATGAAGTCGGTCGTATGCTGCAATATGGTAGCGACTGGCTTCACGTTGATATTATGGACTCTCAATTTGTTCCTTCCCTCACGATTGGACCCATTGTCGTCAAGGCCATGCGTAACCATTTTACCAAAGAAAAGGCTTTCTTTGATTGTCATCTAATGGTTATGAACCCCGAAAAATGGGTTGACGAGTTTGCAGATGCTGGTGCAAACATGTTTTGCTTTCACTATGAAGCTACTGAAAAGCATATGGAAATTATTCAGCGTGCTCACGAAAGGGGCATGCTCGTAAGTTGTGCCATAAAGCCCAATACACCTGTTGAAGTGCTTGATCCTTTGGTGCAACATCTTGATATGGCTTTGGTTATGACCGTTGAGCCAGGTAAGGGCGGTCAAAGCTTTCGTGCTGAGTGTTTGCCCAAGGTGAACTACTTGCGTAAGCGTTACCCTAACTTAAACATTGAAGTGGATGGTGGTCTCTCTCCTAAGACTGTGGATGCTGCCTCCGAAGCAGGCGCAAATGTCATTGTTGCCGGTACAGCTGTTTTCAAAGCAGAAAACCCTACTCAGGTGATTGCTGAGCTTCGCAACTCTGTTTTGAAGGCACAAGAAACAAAGCCCTGGGCGAAATAGAAGTCGGGTTCTCATGATTTGATTCAAGTTATGTCTTGTTAAGTGAATTGATTGCTTAGTACAGGTTCTTTGAAATGTTTTAAAAAAAAATAAAAGTTATGTCTTGGTTAAGAGACATCAAGTGAAAAAAGGTGATATGAAATACAAGTAGCTAACTTTCTACCTTGTGAAGAGTAATTACCAAGAAGTCAAACGATTGTTTCATTGAACAAAAAAAAAACTAGTAGTCTATTAAACTTAAATGAAAGAAAGGAAGCTTAGGGTTGAAAGTTCCAAAACTTGAACTTAGTTGCTCAAAGAATATATAACGGCATCGGTGATTTCGTTAGTAGTAGACTTACCACCCAAATCAGGAGTAAGAATCTTTCCTTGATCCAAAACCTTGTCAACAGCATTTACAATGTTAGCAGCAGCTTGCTGATGTCCCATAAATTCAAGCATCAAAGCGACGGAACGGAATGTAGCGACTGGGTTAGCGATATTGCGGCCGGCAATGTCTGGAGCACTACCATGGACAGGTTCGGACATAACAAAGCCATCACCCACATTGGCCGAAGGAACTAAACCAAGAGAACCGATGAGAGAAGCAGCACCGTCAGAGAGAATATCACCGTAGAGATTGGGAGCAACAACAACATCAAAGCATTGAGGTTCACGGAAAAGGCGGTATACCATAGAATCAACGATTTGCTCATCCATGGCTATGGAGGAATAAGAAGGGCTAAGAGAACGAGCATGTCTGCAAGATTCACGGAAGAGACCATCAGTAACAGACATCACATTAGACTTGTGGATAATAGTTACCAAAGGGTTCTTGTGAATTGAAGCAGCACCAGAAGTACGAAGAGCTTGACGGGATTTGGCAATTTCAAAAGCCATTTTTCCAATTTTTACAGAAGCTTCTTCGCTGATACGACGAGTAGCTTCAGCTACACGCTTACCAGGAGTAGTTTCGACCATACGCTCTTCCTTAACGTATAAGCATTCAGTGTTTTCACGAACGATTACAAGGTCAATAGGCTTTCCTTGGGCTCCATCAAGAGACTTGACTGGACGGACGTTGGCGTACAAGCCCATCTTCTTACGCAAGGCAACTATAGGAGAGGAATAGCCCTCAACCTTATGGGAAGGGCTTTGAACAGCACCGAAAAGAGCAGCATTGCATTCTTTTTTCAATTTTTCTAAGGTAATATCAGGAAGAGCTTTACCAGTACGCTCAAAGGTACCCCAGCCAGCATCCAAGTCGACAAAATCGAATTGAAGTTTGTGTTTAGATGGCAGATTTTCTATTAAGCGACGAGCAGCAGGGACGACTTCTCTACCAATTCCATCTGCTGGAATAAGGCCCAAAACTATTTTACTAACTGAAGACATACTTCCACAGATTCAATAATTGGAAAGGACAGAAATCTACTGACGGTAAATATCTGATCTAAGATCAATTTTGCTTTAAGAAATGGCAGCGCATCGTTAAGGGCCATTAATGCATTTAAGTGTATTCAAAAAAACAAAAAATTGCTTTAAGCTTGAAGGCGTTTTAGAAACGTTCAAGCAAATTAGAAGGTTTCAGCAATTGATTCTAATAGAATCTTAATGCTTCGAAGCGTAATACTAGTTATAATTTATACATATGGTTGTCTTCTTTGAACAGCTTTGTTAGAGCGACAGAAGACATTACGGTCCTGACTAACCTACTTATACGGAAAAAGAAATTGTAAACTATGCAACAAATACAGACAGATAGGATATGCCTTCCTTAAATTGACCTTGTATTAAAAAAGATATATCTTAAAACTTGCCGAATTGCTTAGAGCCCTCAGTGTGCTTGACAACACGGAGAACGTTGAAGCGAACGGTCTTACTCAAGGGACGGCATTGACCAACAGTAACGACATCACCCTCGTTGATACGGAAAGCAGGAGAGACGTGGGCAGCAACGTTCTTGTGACGCTTCTCATAACGGTTGTACTTGGGGATGAAGTGCAAGTATTCACGACGAATGATGATGGTACGGTGCATCTTGGTAGAAACAACAGTACCAGTCAAGATACGGCCACGGATGGAAACTTCACCAACGAAGGGCACTTCTTGTCAATGTATTGACCATAGATAGCCTCAGAAGGGGTCTTGAAACCCAAACCGACATCCTTGTACCAACGGCGACCGGCACCCTTCTTGGCATTTTGGAAAATGTGAGGCTGCTTTTGATAAGCACGCTCGCTTTGCACGACAAGTTCAGTGGCCATCCTGTGTTGCTGAAGATAAAATTCACCGTTGAACACAATTAACACCAAAACTTTTAGATGTGACTGTTTTACTTCAGGGTAGGGTAACACCTAGGATACCTCGTTACGAAAATATGTATCTGCCTTCAGTAATATAATTACTCTCTTTCTCAGGTCTCATCATTCGGTAGTAAATCTGAGTTTAAGCGTTTACAATCTTTACTATTACTTGGTATACACAATCGTAATGCTCTTCGCAAAAAAAAATTTGTTACTATAGGAATGATCTTTACAAAGCAACAATATCCAACACTGTCTCACTTCCTGTCAGGGCATAAGAAAATTAAGAGTGAGTAGAAGGAACAGTTAAAAAAATTAAGTTGCACGTAGAGAAAAGAAATAAGTAAAAGAAAGAAAGGAACGAAAGACTCAAAAGGAGTAATGCACAATGCATGGCTATAATATGGGAGGGCTCATGTATCCCATCCCAAGACCACAGATAAGTAAAGTAAAAAAAAAGTAAAAGAATGAGTGAATAAAACAACCCGGCTTTGAGGTTTCCCTTGAAAACGCATGTTTTTTTTGCGCAAAGAAGAACCTAGAGAATTATACTTGAATGAAATCAATAAATGACAGTTGTTATATACGTTAAAGAAAAAAAAATTTTGAATCATAACGGAATTACCAAATCATGGATAAGATTGGCTTCATTACGATACGATTATATAGCCGATACTACCAATAGCGATGAAACTTAAACCTAACCACCAGATTGTGGAAGTATGCTTTTCGGCGAGGGTTGCAGTTACTCTTGAAAGCCAGCGCTTTTGTTGGAGTTGGTTAGTATCGGTAGCATCAGAAAATGAAACGGGAAGCATTTTGGGGGGACGATACACAAGATACATAGGCTGTTTGGGAGTACCATCCCATTCAAAAAGTTCAAGCTTATAGCGACCGTGATACTTATCGATGCTAACAGAGTATTCTTTCATAACCTCATCTTGGTTATAACGAGTGTAAGAAGAATAATTACCAAAGTTACAGGGGTCACTTTCGAGTTGACGTCCATCACCTTTGACGGGTGAAAGAATGATAGACTTTGACTCATTGATGGTATAAGTACCATGCTGCCATTGCAAAAATGCCTTTGGGCAATGAGGAAAGGTAGCATTTGATTTTATAATATACAATGCTTCTTCAAAATGACCATCTTGCGTAAAGCTGTAACTAATACCAGGAAGGTCAGGTTCAAAAAAGTCTTCGTGTAATGGATCGTAAAAGTCCTAGATCATAAGTGTCAGTATTTTCGTATGAAACGATATAACATTAAAATCTAAACAATAGATACTTACAGGACCAGTCATTACTGTCTGTGATTTCGAACTCCAAGAGCCGATAATATCTGGATCCGAAACTTCCGCATATGTCAATTTCGCGATCCAAAAAAAGCTACAAAAGAAAACGGAAAGAGGAAGTTTCATTTTTAATTACTTAGAGAAGGGATAAAGCCTGAGGAGGATGGAATAATCCCTTCAATTCTTTGTGGTTGGTGTTGGTTGGTGTAGAGGGAGGCTTGATACACACATAGATGAAAGTGCCAAATAGTGTCTCGTAACGAAGCATATATTAGTGTACTGTAATAATATGTGGAGTATAGCTAAATAAATTACTTGGAAAGAAATCCAGTGTATTATACAAAATGGATGGATAGCTAATTCGTAATTCAACGGATGAGTAGCTAGCTCTAATCGTGAGTCTATTAGTATGTTTTATTGTTTTCCAAACCATATCAGTAAGAGATTTAACGAAGATTTCTAGTATACAAACACGGGCACCACTTAAGCTAGGGTAGCATTGCCCCTGTCCATTGGCTTTTTGATATCATAAGAATTAATCAGTATAGTATCATCACCTTCTGGGTTGATTTGATTGCGATGGTATTTGTTGATACGTTGGCATTGGTGGCATGCCAGGAACAGAAACGGTAGATGGTGTTGAACTCATCATCATTCCAGGAGGAGGAGGAGGAGGAATAATAGAAGAACCGACAGGATTAAAGGGCATATTCATCATGGGAGCCATGTTTGGCATTGGAGGATATATCTGCGGAGTTGCAAATGGTATTGCACCGGGAAGGGGAGCATTAGGTGGAGTTGCATTAGCTCCTATAACAGGAAGAGGAGGAATGGCAGAGGGTGCAATGTTGGGAGTAGCTGATCCAGAGGAAGCAGGGTTGGAAGAAGGAGCAGCAGGTGTGAATCCAGGAGGAAGTGTAGATTGTGGAGTAATTGCAACTTTGTTTTTTTTAGCGGCAGCAGCTAATTTCCTTTCCGCCAGATCACCGTGTCGTTCACCCTTTCCTTCTCGTTTATATGCATAAGAAACAGTTATTGGTTTGTTCATTAAAAACTGATTGTTCATTGCTTCAATGGCTGCATCTGCGGTTTCAAAACTATCAAAATTTACAAATCCAAAACCCTTTGAGCGACCATTATCATCGCGAACAACTTGTGGTGTTTTTATTAATTGGCCCAGAGCAGAAAATGTATCGTATAAAACGCGCTCATCGACCAGAGGATCCAAATTACCGATAAAAAGGTTGGCACCTACCAAACTTCCAGTATTTCTATCTTGACTCGATTTATTCACCCGCAATGGTTTTCCATAGAGCTTAATTTGATTAAAAATTTGGCATGCATATTCAGCATCATGTTCGTTTACGAACTCACAGAAACCAAATCCATTGTGGCTATTCCGAACACGATCTCTTGGAATGTGAATGTTTCCTAAATGTTAGCAAACAATTAATAAGCCTATAAACTAATTTATCACACATACCAACAGGACCAGCCTGCAAACACAGCTCAAAAAGAATTGAATCGGTTACGCGCTCATCTAAATTTCCCAGGTATATAGTGGCTTCTTGGTTCTTTTCCTCTCGTGCAGCCATAGAAAAAACCTAATGTCGTTCAATTCCCTACTTTTCTAGGTGTTTGCTATGTTTTGGTCTTTTGCTAGTTAAAGGAGTGTGTGAATTGCGATGTGTTGCGCAATTGACTATTTTACAATACCGCATTGTACTCTACATTCTTAAACTGAATGTAAACAATGATTCAATAATAATTAGCAAGGTAAACAAATGATCAAAATCATAAAGAGATGGAAATACAAGAGTGTGGATTTTCTTTGAGATTTTTTTTATTTTATTCGTACTTAAAATCATTCTGCCATGTTGCCTAGTATCACTTTCGCAATTAAAAGAGCAAGCACAATATTACCACGGAATGAGGTCCTACAAAAATCTTCAGACGTTTACAGTTCTATTTATTTAATTTAATTAAAATAGTCTTATAAAAAATATTTTTTGAATGAAAGCGTTTACCTTCAGCTGCTTGTTTAACAGTATTTACTAGCTTTTCTCCCAGAATCTCTGGCTTTCGCATTAGTCCATTTACTTCCTTCCAATTAAAAAAAAAAAAAAAATAATAATAATAATTTTAAAGAATTAATATACTGAAAAAGAACAATATTGAGAGATATTTCGCAAACAACCTTCATTAGTTTCACATACTGTTTGAAGTAACGCGCATATTGCTACCCACTGCTAGGAGTGATTGCTCAATGCAAGCACGCAGAATTTTTCATTTTCAGCTATAACTTTATAATTCCATTTTACAAGCTTAGGAAAAGCCTTAATGTATGAAAAATAAATGAGTAGGAGCAAATTGATTGGTTTGCTTTGATAAAGAAGACATTCGATTGCACCAGACCATTTGAAGGTTTTGTATATGTTTGTAAAGAATACAAAACTCAAAATCAGTCAGGTTGTATATTATTTAGAAAACATATTGACTTGATTAAAAGTTTCTTTCGTTAGAACGTTCATGGTGACCTTATGGTTAATTCATATATGTTAATGTTTGAATAGAGAATCAATCAACCTATCAACTTGAGAATGATTACTACAGTTGAAAAAGAACCTGTTCCTCGAAAACGAAGAGTGATTAGTCAGGTTGCACAAGCTTGCCTTCGATGTCGACAAAAGAAAGTTAAGTGCTCAGGTGAAAAACCTGCCTGCCAAGCTTGTTTGAACAATAATGTGGAATGCGTCTGGCCTGATCGACCTAACATGAGAGGGAAACGTTCCTCTCCATCCTTTGCTAATCATTTGTCCTCGAAAGTTGGCAGTTTGGCTGGCCAACAACATACGCACCCAGAATTGGACACCATAAATTTACAGATACCGTCATATTTTCCTGTTCAATCATTTTCGAACACGGTCTCCCCATCGTCTACTGATTCCATGGAGTTTCCCCTATCCATCACAAGTATAGAGGATCAACAAAAGCAGCTTAAAATACCTTCCAATCGAAAGTTACTCCAAATGTGGGAAATTTTTTTGAAAACGTCGTATACTGAACTTTATGGTATATTTAATAAGCCATGCATAACTTCCCAGATATCAAAAGGTACTATTGATCCATTATTGGCGCTTTGCATTTGCGCTCATGCTGCCAGATTTTCTCAAGAAGAAATCAATATATTCAAGTCCCCTTCTGCTGCCTCTGATTTTTACGCAAAAAACGCATTTTCACTTCTCTCGTTTCAACTGCAAGACATTTCGTTAATTAATATATCCGCGTTACTGATGCTTTGTTTAATAGAACTCGGTGCTGGCAGAAGTTCAAAGGCATGGTTGCTGTTGGGAATGGCTTTGCGGATGGCGGATTCGTTGGATTTGGGCAATGACTTTAGCGAAGAATCTTTTTCCAGTATACCTGCAATGTCTAATTGGACAGAAGGCGAACAACGGCGAAGAACATATTGGTCTTGTTTTATGATTGAGCGGCTTCTCGCTACAGGGTTTATGGCTCCTTCTAAACTTCGAACCGTCTCCCTCAGTCCAAACAAAACTTCAATCCAACTTCCTTGTCCTGAAGCTAATTTTTTCTTTTCTCAGCCGATTGTAACAGAACTTTTTGATGGATCTATACCACAGAACGCTTTGGAAGGTCAGTCTCAAACTAGTTCTAAAAGTACAGCAAATGACTATTTAAGTTTTACGATGGGAAGTCTTATTCGTCTGTCGGATATATGGAGTGATATTTCCCGATGGGTGCTTCGTGGCGGATATTCACAAGATATTGTACCCCCTTGGATGCCGCAGTCTCTATTTCAACAAAAATTGGCTGTTTTAGAGAGTTGGCTAAAAAACCTTTCCCCGCGACTGAGCTTGACAGACGAAAATTACAGTATATATAGTGTTCCTGGCGATTTTTCTGGTGGTTGTTTTGTCTTCATGCATACATTGTTCCATGTTACATATGTTTATCTATTAAGAAACACCTTAGACTTATTTCCAGCGAATATGCATAAGTCAGGATTGTTTGCATCAGTATCCGAACGATATGGACAAACTGTACCTACCTCATGGATGGAGATGATTTTGAGTCATTTATTTAATTCTGCAAATACAATAACAAGACTCTCAATAGAACCTTTAAATTATGCGATGACTCCTTTTTTTGGGTTTTCAGTCTTGACGGCTTCCACCATTCATATGCTCAACAGGTTTTGCTTACAAACAGGAAATAACGAGTATCTCAATGCTTTACAATTTACCAGAATTGACTACTTGATATTACGTGAGCGTTCCAAATACTGGAATTTCAATAAAGGAATGCTAAACACTTTTAAAATGATCTATAATTACTACCGATTCCAGTATCTTGAAAAGCCGCCCTTTGTAAAATATGGGATTCCAGGATTTCCTGCTTCTATTTTGGAATATGGAACAACGATGGAAGATTCGACTTCCCCTTTAAACCGGGAATTTCCGTTCCCAAGAAACTATTTAATGTCTTCCAACGAGTTTGTAGATTTGCGAAACGATTTAGACGGTGATAATAGCGTTAGAAGCCAAGACGTTTCCGCAGATTTTGACACTACTACAGAGACTGAACTGTTTATAACTCATAACGATTTGCCTTTTGAAGAAGTTCAATGGTGGAGTAATGTATTTGATACCGAAGAAAGATCTAACTTGTTTGAACTTGGTCGAGTCTGACTATTTTTCTGACACTATAGTGTTTATAATAATTTGTATATAATCTTTGGTTTAATTTTAATAATACTTGTTTTTTTTTTGTTTCTGCTTATAAACAGTTAGATGTTTACAATTGTGAGATACAAGTTGCTACAGCTTGCCCAAGTAATCAAATTTAATACCTTTAAGGCTTATAAAGGGTCATACTTGTTTTCTAATATCATAAACAAAAAAAAGAAATCGTATCCATAAGCATAATCATAACAACAGAAATCATATCTAACCTTCATAATACAAGATATCACGGTTCAAGTCCTTCGGAGCAATTGAAGGAATACCAGATAAATGCAGGGTCAACTCCAAATCACCTAGTAGACAACGAATTACATGACGAACACCTTTTGTACCTGCGATCGCCAATCCATAAACGTAAGGACGTCCGATAAGTACCATTTTTGCACCGAGAGCAAGTGCTTTAACAATGTCAGCACCAGATCGAATACCAGAGTCAAAGATAATTTCGAGTTTGTCACCAACAGCATCAACAATCTTTGGCAGCATTGTCAAAGAGGCGACACCGCCATCTTGTTGACGACCACCATGATTGGAAACGACGATACCATCTATGCCAAACTCAGCAGCCTTCTTCGCATCAGCAACGCTCTGGATACCTTTGAGAACAATAGGACCGTCCCAGTGCTGTCTAAGAAACTTGAGGTCTTCCCAATCGTGAGAAGTACCGGGGAATATAATCCCAGAAAATTCACGAGCAGCCTTGTGCAAATCTTGTTCAACTTCTACGCCATGCTCTTCCTTAAAACGCTTACGGAAGACTGGGTCGCTTAATCCCAATGCAACACCAACTTGATCAGGTTTTAAGAAAGGATCATAACCATTGTCCATGTCAGAAGGGCGCCAACCTAAAATGTATGTATCTAGAGTGACGACCAAAACTTCACAGTTAATACTTTTTGCACGCTTCAATAGACTAGCGGTGATGTCGTTATCTTCGTTTTTAGGCCAGTAAAGCTGGTACCATCTTTCTCCAGGACCGCTACTCTCGGCAATTTCTTCGAAGCTCAAAGAAGAAGCAGTACTAATAATGTATGGGACATGCTCGAGTGTCGCAGCTTTACTGGAACCACGCTCACCTTCCGGATTAAAAATCAATTGAACACCGACAGGACCTAGCGCAATGGGGAATGAATAGTTTCTGCCAAAAAGCTTCGTCCCTAGATTCGGGAAATCAGACTTGACTAAACGATTGGGAATGATGGACCACTTCTTATAAGACTCTGCATTTTTTTCGGTAGTCTCTCGTTTTCCAGCAGAACCATAAACGTAACCAGTGGCATCCTTGGATAAGCGATCCATGGCCAAAGGTTCCCAACTTCTAGGATCAACACTGATGCTGGGTCTCTCAAACTTCAGACCATTGTCGTAAATTTCAGATTCGTAGCTTTTAGGCTCTGTTGCTTTGTACCAGCTATAGTTACGATACATTGTAGTGACTCCAATTGAAACGTTTTGTTTTTAAGCAATTCTCAATAAATTTCAGAGTTCAGACTCTCGGAAAAGGTACGTTTGCTGATAAAAACTTAGTTGTGAATTGTAAGTTGTTTTGTTCTTGCAAGATCAAGAAAAAATAGAATAGTTTGGTTTTGGTTATGAGCTGTCTTCTGATCAATTTCTCAAGATGATAAAAGGTTTTCGTTCAGCCTGTGATGACACCCATGAATATATATATATCGTGTACAACATCCCTATGACGGATGATCACATCCCAAGCAAGATACACTAATAAATCTGCAACTGCCGACGGAACACTGAACTAAAAATTATAGGTGCGCCGAAATCTTCAACAAAAGGAAAGTAACTGTTTCGATTTCTTTTTGTTAAAAAAAAAAAAAACATAAATAAACCTTTTTCACTGTATTCTTCGATATTTTTTTGTTTACATCAAAGAAGGAACGACATTATGTAAGTATTGCATACAAAATGTTGTAGGCTGTTCCAACAGTGTATGTAAAGTCCATGTCCTACACAACTATGATATAGAACAAGAGGAGTACCAACCGATCTTTCACTGGCATTTTTTTGCATTGTTCAATAAACGGTAAGAAAAAGATAATAAAGGAAATAAAAGGACAACATGGTAGAAACGAAAGATATGTAGGATAGTTTTTGAAATGTTGATTTTTTTTTTTTTTTTTAATGGACCACAAATATTTAATGCGTTTATATGTAGAGTAAATGTATTCTCTGTATGCCAGCACATGCATTCCGTTTCTTCACTTTAAATTGTGCGGTATTCATAGCGGTAGTTGAGTTTGATTTATTGTCTTTCAATTCCTTGCTGTTGCTTGCTGCTTATTGAATTCGATGTGGAGTTAGAATTGTCGCTCTACAACGGTATCCAATTTCAGTTCTGTTTGTTCAGTAGATATATACAAAAGAAAGTTAGATGTTGACTTTTTTTTTCCAGAAGATCGTAAAAGTAAAAGATATTGAATTTCGTCCTTGGAATTGGAGTTGACAAATCATTTTCTTTCATTCCAATTTTTACCTCTGTTACTGAAACGACAAATGACACATAAAAAGTTTCTCATTTATGAAAAAGGCCCTGGATGCAAAATATTAATGCCTTTACCTTACAACACAAGGTCAAAATGCTACTGAATTCGTTCAACGAAAAACGAATTGAAATGATATCATAATCCGGAAAGGAAACGAGAATCACACTGTGTACATTTCTGTTGATCTAGAAATATGGAAACCTTTAGAATGAGTATATTAATTTTCTTCAAGTTTCTCATTGTTTTGCATTTTCGCTTCGATTGATTCAACTCGTGCAAAACGTCAAGAAATGATATCCTCAACCTACAAACGTCAGAAGGTCACGTACGTATGTTTATGGTAGAAGAAGCTATTTGATCATCGTATGTGACATTATAGCCCCCGAAAAATACTATACAAGAAGACGATAGAGCCAGTATTCTTCATCAAAGCATTGATTGACATTGATTGAAGAGTTGAATTGCTTGTTGTATATTCCCACATCGTAGATTGACTCGTCTTTAAAAAGTATCAAAAGAATGACAGGAAAAGCTTTGTTGGTAGCTAGCAGCCATTATGGACCCATCTATCCCGATGGTAAAAACACTGGTGTGCATTTCTCTGAACTTTTGACACCATATCAAATTTTCCGTCAGGCTGGATTGGATGTCGATATCACATCTGAAAAGGGTACTTGTAAATTCGACGACGTTTCTGTCGATGAATCCCAATTACCCGCTGAAATCAAGAACGTCCTTCACGACAAGAGCAACGAATTCTGGACCGCCATTAACAATATGAAGCGTGCAGCTGACGTGGATTACTCTCAATACAAGATTTTCTTCGTCGCTGGTGGTCACGCTGCTCTCTTTGACTTGCCAGGAGCCATCGATTTGCAAGCCATTGCCGCCCAAATTTACAAGAACGGTGGCATTATCTCTGCGGTCTGCCATGGTCCAGTCATTCTTCCTTTTATTTCTGATTTGACTCGTCCAAACGCTTCTTCGATCGTTCAAGGTCGTAAGGTAACCGCCTTCAACAAGGCCGGAGAAGAAAGCATGAATGTGTTGGACATTATGAAGCAAAAGCATCTACAAACTATGAACGATCTTTTCAAGGACGCTGGTGCTCATTTCGTTGATCCTCCTAAACCCACCGATGACTTTGTTCAAAGCGATTCTCGCATCGTAACCGGTGTCAACCCTCAAAGCGCCGCTTCCACAGCCAAGGCTGCCCTTGAAGCCTCAAAGGCATAAACAAATATGCGGGTTTTTTCTAATGCGCATTGATTTGTTATGCCGACGATATGTAATGATATGACTTAGCATAGACTTTTTCAAAAATAATGATGTTTAACGACCGGTTTTTTTTTTAACTTCTTAACACACACACATACAAAAGCTTGTACGCTGATGTATTCGCGTGGTAGTACGTAGTTAGGTAGGAGGTATATACAAAGAGAGTATGAAGTTGTATATCCTATGGTATATTTTTGGTACTGTATGGAATTGCTAAATTGCAAAAAGGATCATTAACCAATTGAGGAAATGAATGGTTTAACACTTAAAAAAGAGAATCATTTTTCTTTTTCTCTTCCTTTTTCTTGAATTCTATAATTCAAGAGATAACTGTTTTACGACATATTTGATATTCTATACAAATTCCAACTTTTCCCTTTTCCCAAGAGATGTTGGAAGAGGAAAGAAGAGAAATCCGCAATATTTCTTCCTTTTCAGTCTTTCGTCCTTATCTTCGCCTACTCCACGTTTCCGCTACCCCTCCTATTACAGAATTGATAGTCGGTCATTTGAAAGTGGTCAAAAAGTGGAGATCAAGTTCGCTCTCTCCACTTTTTTCACCGAACCATTAAATAAGGTTTCACAGAAAAACAAATCTGCGATTCAAAAAAATCATCAAATATTTTAAAGTCAAAACATCAGCTTAGATACCTATACACTGCTTAAAACAAAAGAATTCCATTTAGATTCCAACCGTGTCGTGTACTCGTTCATTCATTCCTTTTCTATAATATCCACCACACGTATATATTTCTTTAGCGCTCAGATCAACTCGTTCCTAATGCATCGTTTTCGCTGATCAAACCCTCAGCGGAGAAACACACTTTACGCACTTTGAATTTAATTCTCCGCGATCGGAAGAATGCGTGCATAGAGCCCGTCCGCCCGCTACACTAGAACAACAATGTCAGGAGAATATTTATCTCTAACTAACATTGCACATGTCTCAGGTCGCTCGAGATCCTTTTCCTGACATGTCAAGAAAAACATAAATTGTTTCAGTGTCACCTCCTTCTCCAATTCTCCGCTACACCATTACGTCTGTTTCGCTCATAACTCCTCTATAAACATTCCGGTTTAGGTCAATTCGGCCTTAGCTATGTCAGGCAGACATCCATGAAGAGATCGTGGTGTCTCGTATTCGTGTCAATTACGTCTCTCTTACTTTCCATCATGCCATAGTTAAATTGAAAAAAATTATAAATTCAAACAATTTTTGAATACTTTTTTAGCATCCAAGCTTTGGTTTCAACAGTGTCTCGAAAGTATTTGCATTTCAACTCGAATTCTTTGAGAGAGAAAAAATAAACCATCCATCTCCAACGTTCCACTTTCCGTCTTTTCTTTTCTTTTCTTTTCTTTTCTTTTTTTTTGTTTTCCTAGCCGTGCGGTGTAATTGCAAGCTGAAAGTGATTTTTCATTGATAATTCATTTCATTTCTTTTTGGGTTCTTTCTCTTAGTTATTCAAAACTCGTTGCTTAATTCCTCTGTACTCTACTACGCAACCCTGTTTTTGCTTTTCTTTTCCTCCTTTCTCATCACAGAACTCTTGCTAATTCTGATTTCTTGTTACTTAATATCGTATTAGCGTTCATTTCTTAAGTAACAACATTTCAATAACACGATTCCTTGGAGGTTTTCTGATTGATTAGTATTGTTGTCTTTAATTGTTTGCTATTTCTCTTTTCTTTTGATTTTGGATCGCTCTATCATTCAAAGAAAACCAAAAAACATGCTGTTCTCGTTGGATCTGGTTTCCAAATCCATCTTCTTTATATTCCTTTGGTCTCTTCCGTTTCGATCAGTGGCCGATGACTCTGCAAGTTCCACAAGTTACCGTGTAGAACCAACACCCATTACTCCACAAGAGGGAATCCCACAGCGAATCTCTGTATATCAACCATATCGGGGAGGGAATTGCCATGGATATCGAGCCAAGGATATTTCACGAACCGACCAGGGTGTCACGGGTTCTTTGGAACTTATTGGTTCCCCTTGCTATGCTTATGGTACTGATTATAAAGATTTGCTTTTAAACGTCACTTACGATACAGAGGAGCGTATCCATGTTTCCATTCGTGATGCAAACCATACTCAATTTGAATTCAGCAACCGCCATGATATTTGGGATGCTCCCATCTACCACCCTTCCTCCTCTGTCAACCAATTCAATCTCCTCTATAACTTTTCCTTTAACGCGGATCCATTTGAATTTTGGATTACCAGAAAATCTGACGGAGAAGTCTTGTTTGATACCAGAGGCCATCCTCTGATCTTTGAAGACCAGTATATCGAGCTTACCACCAATATGGTGGATGATTACAACATCTACGGTCTTGCCGAAACTATACATGGATTGCGTTTGGGAAACAATCTCACTCGCACCTTTTGGGCCAACGATGAAGCTTCTCCTCTTGATCAAAACATGTATGGAACCCATCCATTTTACCTCGAACAAAGATACAAACCCGTGGATTCCAATTCCAATGTCAATTACAATTCCAGTAGCGAACAACAGAAAAAGTATACATCTGCCTCCCACGGCGTGTTGATGCTTACCGCCAACGGTATGGATGTTTTATTGCGTCCAAAGTATCTCCAATATCGAATGATCGGTGGCATTATCGATCTCTATGTTTATGCTGGAAGTGAAAAGCCACAAAACACGATTACCCAATTTATTGAATCCATTGGATTCCCTCAAATGCATCAATACTGGACCATGGGATTTCACATGTGCCGTTGGGGCTATGAAAACATTAGCCAAATCATGCAAGTCAGAGAAAATATGCGCAAATTTAATATACCAATTGAAACGTTTTGGAGTGATATCGACTACATGGACAGCCTTCGTGATTTTACCGTTGATCCCATATCTTATTCCCAAGAACAAATGATTGAGTTCTTCCATGATATCGAGTCCACTCATCAACACTATGTACCTATTGTCGATGCAGCTGTTTATGCTGCGAATCCTTCCAATCGTTCGGATGACTCGTACGGACCATACTATGAAGGTATCGAGAAGGATGTTTTCCTCAAAAATCCCGATGGAAGTCTCTACATTGGAGAAGTATGGCCTGGATTCACAGTTTTTCCCGACTTTACCAATCCAAAGGTTCAAGATTATTGGAAGCATGGTATCCAAAACATGTCTTATGCTTTTGGATCCAATTCTTCAAGTTACATCCCTTTCAGTGGATTATGGCTAGACATGAATGAACCTTCCTCCTTCTGCGTTGGATCATGCGGCTCTAACCTCGTAAACTCGAATCCTGTACATCCACCGTTTAAGCTTCCCGGTGAACCAGATGACCTTACTTTAAATTATCCTGAAGGATTCAACCTTACAAATAAGACTGAATATGCCTCTGCCAGCAGTGCTTCCTTAAGCCAGTATTATGCCACTGCGACTTCCTCTATGCAACCCGTCTACCCAACAGCCGTTCCCATCGGTCAACAACCCAAACACGACATTAATCATCCTCCTTATGCTATCAATACAGAACAGGGAAATCACGACTTGGCCAACCACGGCGTCAGTCCCAATGCTACTCACCATGATGGAACCCTTCGGTACGACCTGTTCAATATTTACGGATATGGAGAAATCAAAGTCACGCATAAGGCTTTGACTGATCTTCAGCCAAAGGTACGTCCATTTATTCTTAGTCGCTCGACGTTCTTAGGCTCCGGTGTGTATTCCGCACATTGGCTTGGAGATAACCATTCCAACTGGCCGAATATGTTTTTCTCAATCTCCGGAATGATGGTGTTCAACATGCTGGGTGTCCCTATGGTCGGCGCTGATGTGTGCGGCTTTCAAGACAATGCGGATGAAGAATTGTGTGCGCGGTGGATGGCCATGGGTGCTTTTTCACCGTTCTATAGAAACCATAATCAGCTAGGTAGTATTCACCAAGAGCCGTACTTATGGGCTTCTGTTGCCGAATCTTCACGTCGAGCTATGAACATCCGTTATTCCTTATTGCCATATTGGTACACATTGTTTAGACAAGCTTCCTACGATGGAAGCACTCTTATCCGCCCTCTCTTCTTCGAGTTCCCCGACGAACCCTCTTTAGCAGGAGCTGATCGTCAATTTTTAGTTGGCGATTCTTTGTTGGTTAGTCCAGTTTTGGAACCCAATACAACTACAGTTAATGGTGTTTTCCCTGGCGATGAAAACACCGTCTGGTACGATTGGTATAATCATACCGCTATTGAACACAAGCCTTATGAAAACAAGACGATGGATGCTCCTCTTGAACACATCAACGTAGCTATTCGTGGCAACAAAATTATCCCTATGCAGCAACCTGCATACACTACTGAAGAAACTCGCAAAAACCCATTCAGCTTGCTTGTAGCTCTTGACAAGCAAGGAACTGCGTACGGTAATTTGTACGCTGATGATGGCGTTTCTCTCACTCCTAACGCTACCTTATGGGTCGATTTCTCGGCCAAATCCAACAAGTTATCTAGTTCCTCTTTCGGTACCTACAATGATCATGTACCATTGGCGAATGTCACAATTTTAGGTGTTTCATCTTCTCCTAAGCAGGTTCTATTCAACGGTAACATCGTTAACTCTTATACCTATTCAGACTCGATTCAAGAGCTGATAATTAACAATCTGAACAATTTTACTTCTGCAGGTGCTTTTGCGAGTAATTGGACTATAACATGGTGAACCTCGACCGTTTCCCATTATATCCTGTCCTGTATTTACACTGCGAGGACATGAATGTAGAATAATTTAATGAATATTTAATTTTTGTTCTCTTTAAATTTCAACGTTATTTTTTCTTCTTTTTATGGCAACAACCAATTCCCGTAAAAAAGTTAAGGATACTTGCTGCAGTGTATTTGTTTTCTAAACCTTTTATTATTTCCATTCATAAAACAAACCGCCGTGTTAATTCACTTTGCGGTTTGAAATTCCTGACTGTAACTCCTTCCCTACGTACAGATCGACCTCCTACCTAAAATGACCGTTATGCTAAAGATTTATAAACATTATTAGCCGCTTCGAATGAGATTTAATGAAGAAAATAAAAATAAAGGGTCTATCGAAAAGAAAGCTTCGGTAGCTTATTGTGGATTTCGCAAAAAAAAATATTTCAGAGTTAAAAAAGTCGACGTCATTGGTTCTTACAGCATCGTTCATGCAAAATTTCAATTTTCACATTCACTAGCTCCTAAGGTGGAAAAGGATAAACCTAGAATCTCCTGTGAATTAATTGGAAATTTGGAAAAGGTCATGGAGGAAAAAGCTGATCAACAAAATATTGGTACCTCAGGACCTGTAAGTGAAGATGTAGAGTCAGCACGAGAGTTTGAAAAAATAATTAAGGAGTATGCGGACACTCTGCAGCAATTTGGGATTCATGATCGGGTTACTGGTTTTAGCGCACGAAGATTCAAAGTCTTTGGAAGATTTAATGAACGATTGACGATTACTTCTCTTCTAGATCAGTTGATGTACCCGTTAAATGTCTTGTTCTCCAGAAAGCCTAAACGCGATACAATTCCTTTGATAAAGGAATTTGACGCTGTATTAGATCCAGGTGCTTTTTTGTTGGTTATCGGTCATGAAGGATCGGGTGCTCATAACTTGCTCAAAGTGTTGAGTGGCGTTGTCGAGAAGAATGAAACTTTGGAAGGAAGTCTGACTTATAACGGTTTGGACTATCATACAATGCACAGTCAATATAGAACTGATTTAAGTTATCACACTGATGACCATTCCTCAATTGCGACCATCAGTGTACGCCGTTTGTTGGAGTTCGTTTGCGCCTGCCGCCTTCCTGAAGTAAAAAGAGACGGTGTTTCTCGTCAAGAAACAATACAAAAAATATGTGAACTTATGCGAGATGCGTTTGAACTGAATCAATATTATGATCAACGCATTTTCGAAATTCGAAGTGGAGGTGAACAGAAACGTATCAGTATCGCAGAAACAATGTGTGCACGGCCATTATTTCAATGCTGGGATAATACCCTGCGTGAATTCGATTCAGTGACAGCTGCGCACATTCTTTCAAGAATCAAAATCATCTCCCGTGTGTTTGGAATGACTCTAACAGCAATTTCCAATCAGTTATCCGATAAAATTCTTCGAATGTTTGACATGATAACTGTTTTATACGAGGGTGAGCAAATCTTTTACGGCCCCTCGTCCCGTGTGAAAGATTACTTTTTAGGCCTTGGTTATGTCCCGCAAAGTCATAGCACTATTGGCGAATTTGTCACTTCGCTATTCTATCCAGAGCTTCGGATTGTAAATAAAAACCACAAAGGCTTTATACCATCCACTCCTGCTGAATTCCGTCAATGTTGGCTCGAAAGTGAGGATTACGCACGACTAGTATCAGATATAGATCAATACACAGAGTATCATAGTGATGTTTCGGCTTTTCGTACAAAGGACGCATCCAATACGCCTATTGTCAAATGGAAACGCTTTTTCAATCGCGTCCCCTCTATCGTTCCTTATAGACTACAAGTGTTGGCTTTTGCTAAAGTGACTTATTTTCATTATCTCCACGACTATTCTTTTCATCTAACTTTTATCTTCTCTTATATATTTCAGGGTTTTATGCTTGGGTCCATTTTTTACCAAATTCAAAATTCGTCTGCCACTCTTTATTCTCGAGGAAGCGTTCTTTCAGCCGGAATTATTTTTACCGCTATTCAAACAATGTCTGAGGTAGACATTATTCTTATGAAAAAATCGTTGTTTTCTGAACATCAAATTCAGTGTTTATACCAACCGTCGGCTACTTTGTTTGGTTCAACCATTATAGAATTCCCTCTTCGCTTGATATTTGTATGTATGTTTGACATAATTCTTTATTTCTTGACTGGTTTACGAGTTAATGCCGGTGCTTTCTTTACCTTTTTTCTGTTTACCGTCCTAATTACTTATTGTATGGCATCAATCTTTCGATTTATTGCTTTACTCTCAACGACTGCCGAAATAGCCGCTTTCATAGGTGGTCTTGCCGCCATTTATTTTATTGCGTTTTGTGGTTCTGTGATGCCAATCTTCTATATAGGATGGTGGTTCCGATGGCTTAGTTATGCGAATCCTATCCAATACGGGTATGAATCTGTTATGTTGAACGAGTTTAAGAACACCATATATAAATGTTCTTCGATCATACCGAATTTACAGTTTTCACTGAAGAACAACATATGCCCTTCTCCATCCAGTATAGCTGGAATTCCTAATATCATAGGCACTAAGTACCTGAGTACAGTTTTTCAATATAAGAGCTCCTTTTTATGGAGAAACTGTGGTATTATTCTTGGTTTCTCTATTTTTATTTTGTTGTTGTCTCTTGTGCTAGCTAATTTTATCGTGTATGATAGATCGTCTTCTGCTATTCCTGAGTTTCAAATGAGAAAGCTATACACAACTGTTCAAAGTTCATGGGCGAGAAACCCAAATGATGAATCACTGAAACAGAAAAAAGAATATGAAGCTCATAAGTCGATGGACGTCTCCACGTCTTTAAAAACGACGGATGAATTATCCCTATGCTGGAAGAACTTATCCTTTTACATCTTGGAAGACGGAGTACAGAAAAATGTTCTAAAAAACCTCAATGGATTCGTCAAGCCTGGGTGTTTTATGGCATTACTTGGTGAAAATAAGTCAGGTAAATCTGTACTTATCAAAATCCTTTCTCAACGCGGTGTAGCAGGAATTGTCGAAGGAGAAGTAACTCTGAATGGAATTAGGAATAAGAAATATTTACGGAAAAGAATAGGTTATGTGTCCAACAAACAGATCTTTGTTCCTCAATATACTGTACGAGAAACGCTTCGGTTACATGCTTCGCTTCGTCAAAGCGGAGCTGTATCTATCTCTGAACGATATAAGTACGTAGACGAGGTTATTGATTTTTTGGGTCTATATGATGTCGCTAAATTCATTATTGGTGATGAGGGTGGAGGTTTGTCCCTGTACCATAAAAAACTGACAGGGATTGGAATTGAGTTAGTCGCTAGGCCAGGATCTGTTCTTCTTTTGGACGAACCAGCATCAGGACTTGATAGTCAATCAGCTTGGATGCTTATTGCCACACTTCGAAAACTAGCAAACGCCGGTTTGTCAATTATATGTTCGACTTCACAACCTAGCTCTCGGCTTCTTAATTTATTTGATTCTTTACTAATGCTCGATGGGTATGGTCAGACTGCCTACATTGGCGACGTAGGGAATTACGCTCAATCTGTAACAAAGTATTTCAAAAGGCTTCACGGAAATGACGAAAACAGTGATAAAGATCCCGCTGATTATGCAATAAGATGTGTGTACTACTCAAACGAAAATGAAAAGACCGATTATGCGGCTGCTTGGGCGTCGACGGATGCAAATAAACACCTTCTATCCGAACTCGACCATCTGATGAGCAGCACAATGAGTGATGAACAAATACACTCCGAACAAGAGTTTTTGAGTAGCATGCCGTTCCAAACGTATAAAATTATGAAGCGGAATTTTATCCTTTATTGGAGAGACTCTACACTTCTCATGAGTCGTTTAGCGTTTAATATACTAGCCGGGTTGCTTATTGGATTCGCATTCTATAAGCAAGGAAACGGGGTACAAAGAACACAGAACAAAATGTTTTCTGCCTATATGTTAACGATTGCTTCTACCTCATTTGTTAACGGGCTGATACCAAAATTCATTTATTTACGTGACGTTTACGAATATCATGAGGAAAATTCTGCAGCTTATAGTCGTTCTGCTTTTATTCTGGCTTTCTTTATTACGGAGGCAGTAATTAATTGTTGTTTTGGGACACTTTTTTTCCTTTGTTGGTACTACCCAAGCGGTTTTTACTTAGATGGTCACAATACCCCCTTTTATGGTGGTTATGCTTGGTTGATCATGATGGCTTTTGCTCTATACTATACGAGCTTTGGTATTGGCATTGCTACTGTTTCCCCTAGTGTGGGTACTGCCTCTCTACTAAGTGGTACTGCTTTTGTGTTTGTACAATATTTTAATGGTATGGTCCAAGTACCTAGCCAGTTGGTAGGGTTTTGGAAGTGGATGAATGCCCTTAGTCCATATAAATACTTCCTTGAGGGTATGAACGGAAACAACTTGCATAATGTACCAGTTGTCTGTGAACCCACTGAAATGTATTTGGTAGATCCCCCTTCAGGATTGACCTGCGGACAATATTTCTTTGATTATATAAAGTCATCTGGTGCTGGCATTGTTTACAATCCCCAATCTATCTCACGCTGTGAGTTTTGTCCATACACTGTTGCAGATGAGGTCCTGGCCAATTTTGGATATTATTATCACCATCGATGGAGAAATTTTGGCATTCTTATAGGGTATGCGGCTTTTAATCTTGGGTTCGCGATAGTCATATACGAGATTATTAGAAGCATACCGTTTCATCGTTTTCTTAGTCTATTTATTAGAAAGCGAGTTCAGCGTACTCGTAAGAAGTCCGAAATGTTAAACAAGAAAAAAAACAAGAATGGTGATTCTAGCGTCGCTTGAGTTGGCACGTATGATTACGTTTGTTTATTAAAAAACGTGTTGGCTCGACAAAGAAAAAGAGAGTGAAAAATTCGGGAAAATAATCTCCAACAAGAGGCCTAAAATGACTATAGGTTCTTGCAAAACAGAGACTCTAGGTTTTGTTTTGTATTGTATATTTTATTATTTTTTTGGAAATAATTGAACTTTCTTTTGAACGCATCTAAAAAAAAGAAAAAGAAAAAGAAAAAAAAAACCAATTAGATAGAAAAATACACCAAGTCTATTACTTTTGGAAAGGAGACCATCTTTCTCGTCAAAGTATACGAAACCTTTCAACAAGTATGTTTTTTTAATTTATACGTTTTGCATTGAATCGTTACAAACATGTATTTTCAGTAATTGCTGTTTAATGGAAATTTTTATTTCTTTGAGAATTCGCATGTTTATTTACTAACATTACATATGTCTTCAACTTATAATAAGCTTCGGTAAAGCATGCAAGAAAAAAAAACATTCGATGAGCTTCTTAGAGAACGGAAGGTATTTGTATTACTAATAAATAGAGTAAAGTAGCGAATATATAAAGAGACGCCGGCCACATAGTCAAGTTACACAGAAGATTACCATTACATTGTCAGTAACATGAGTTCGAATAATGCTATTGTTTTAAAGAAATATATTGATCCTACTGAAGGATACCCTAAAATTGGGGAACACTTTGGTTTGGAAGAACGCCCATTTAACTTGGAAGCTACTAAGGTTGATGAAGAGCATCCTTTGCTTTTGAGAAACATTTACACTTCTATTGACCCTTATATTCGTATTCGCATGCAAAATCCAAAATATAAGAGTTATCTACCATCTTTGGGAATAAATCAAGTGATTCCAAACTTGACACTTGCTGAGGTGGTCAAGTCAGCAGTCCCTGAACACAAAACAGGCTCTCATGTCATTTTCATGAGCGGCTGGGAAGAATACACATTGGTGCCCAAACAGGCTATGGGCATGGTCCAGTCTGTGAACAACCCCTACAACTTACCTTTGATGACCTTTGTTGGTGCTTTAGGAATGCCCAGCCAAACCGCATACATTGGACTCAAGCATATTGGACAACCCAAGGCCGGTGAGACGATCTACGTCTCTGCCGCCTCTGGTGCTGTTGGTCAGGTTGTAGGTCAATTGGCAAAAGCCATGGGCTTGTACGTTGTAGGAAGTGCTGGATCGGACGAGAAGATTGCTCATTTGAAGGAGATTGGATATGATGCAGTCTTTAACTATAAAAAGGAAAGTGTTCATGAAGCTCTTCCTCGTGTCTGTCCTAAGGGCATCGACATCTACTTTGAAAATGTTGGAGGTGAAACATTGGACGCCGTTCTTTTGAATGCAAACTTCCACGCTCGCATTATCTTTTGCGGTTGTATCAGTCAATACAACAATCCCAATCCTTATGGTTTGAAGAATTACTCTCAAATCCTCACCAAGAGTATTAAGGTGGAAGGCTTCATTGTCATGAATTTGATGCCTCTCTACCAAGAGGAATACTTCCGTGAAATGCCCAAGTTAATTGCGGAAGGAAAGCTCAAATACAAGTATGATGTTTACATGGGTTTAGGCTCTATTCCTGAAGGTTTCCTTGCTGTTCTTCAAGGCAATAACTTTGGCAAAGCACTTTCCAAGATTGCGGATGAGTAAACTCTCAATCGGCCGTCTTGCGTTTTACTTTTTACTATCTTTTACGAGGTATTGCATTTCAGTGAATTATAGGAAGTTTCCATAAAGTAAACAATGAAGGTTTTATTAGTATAGTGTCATTCACTGCCTTTGTATTTTCATCATATAAAATTTATGACTACAAATTTATACGATTTAGAATATATAAATTTCTTTTATTTTTTTTTTATGAGATTAAATAAATAAAATACTATTAAAGTCGTGAAGTGCAGGTTTTCGCCGTATTGTTCACATGATGAAAAGAATAGCCACCTTACTGCATATTCACATCACTTTGAATACACGCAAACGTATAGTCATGGAAATTCCAAGTATGGTAGATCTTGATTTCATAAGTATGGTATATATTGCACGGCATGTTATGTAGTAGGAAACCAAATCTTGAAAGTACCAAGGATAAAAGATATCAAGTTTGGAAAAATGGCTTTTTCTACTAGACAGGACGATAAGAAGACTATTTACTTTTTACGCCATGGACTCGTGGATCACAAAACTGATGAGGAAGGCGTTCATAGAGATCATGATCCCATGTTGAATCATGAAGGTATAAAGCAAGCTGAACAGGCTCGAGTTCAGCTTCGAGATGCAAAACTTCCTATAGAGATTATTTTTTGCTCACCTTTGCGTCGTGCTATTGAGACAATGCAAATTGCGTTTCAAGACTACATTTTCGAGGATCATCTTCCTGTAAAGATCCTTCCGACTTTGCAAGATTGCGGTGATTGGGAATGTAATGTCGGATCACCTGTCCCAGAGTTGGAGCAGCAATTCCCTCGATTCGACTTTTCAGCATGTTATGAAGACAAGGTGTATCCTCGAAAGGAAGGAATTCACAAGGCTGATTTCGAGACAAGTGTAAAAAAGACAGAGCAGTTGGCTGAATATTTTGCAAGAATACCTCAAAAGAGCTTTGCAGTAGTAACCCATGGTGTCTGCATTCGTCTCTTCTGTGGTTTCCAAAAGCCTGGTGAAATGCTAAATGCTACACCCAAGGACGAGAATTCGTTTAGTGCTGGCCAGCATGGAGGCTATACCTTCCATTATTACAGTGATAAAACTTGGAGATTTACTCCACTTGAAGAAAAAAAGTAGACAAAGCAATTCTTAAAGAGATGCTACTGAAAAACAATTTATGTTGAAGACCCTAAGGACCCTACTCAGTCAGCATGGTTGTTTGACGACTTTTAACGACCTATTGTTATGATTCTACGAGATGATAATCAAAAAGGATATGCCTTTTTTCTAGTAATAATAATACCCTATTTATTATGATGCTACGTGAATCAATGTGCAGTTTAGTAATAGAAATGTAAACAAGTATAAATTAGTAGCATAAAGATACGTTAGTAAATAATAGTAGTATCAGTATAAATATCATAAAAAGCAAAACAGTTGAATGGTTGTCGATACACAGTTGCAGTCGGATGCCTAAGACTTGTCAACCGGCAAAATGTAAAATCATGAAACCAGATTGGATCACCAAAAAATTTCAAAGCAATCTCAAGCAATAACACTAAAATCAAAACGTTAGTCGTTTTCAACAGATATTACAAAACAAATATTTAAGCAAAAATGTAAGCATACCACATTGCAGGAGGTTTGGGTTGATACCAGTGAGCTCCACTAGTGGTAAGAGTAGGTTTAGAAGGAGTGTTATTCATTAAAGAAGAGCTTGATGCGTTGGTGTTGTTCATAGATTCCATATTGCAGATTCGAAAAAAGGTCAAAGTCGTCTTAGGATCAAAGAGCTAATACAAGTGGTTTGGTAAACAAATCAAGCTTGGGTGGAGGATTCTATCAGAAAAGACCCTAATATATATGTTTTAGTATAAGTAACACTCAGATGGACCCCAACCGCCCTTTGTTTTCATTTTGTTTCTCTTCCCATTCTTCTTAAACAAAGCTTCCCATTGTTCAGTCAGGCTCAAAGAATCCTCGTCATCGGATTTAAACAATAGAAACTTGAATATGTGTTATTATATAAAGAATAGCTCTTTTTTTTATAAAAAAAAAAATATACAATGGGGTTTTGGATACTTACAAAGCGATTCTTTCACCTAGTCACAAACAGCAGATCGAAGTAAATATGGCTTGAAGCGAGATATCATTGGATTGTAGGCATTCTTTGATTTCATTTATGTACCTTCATAAGGGAAGGATATAGACTTACAAATGATTTCCTATATTGTATATGATGAGGAGTACACTGCAATCATAAAACAAACTTTCAATGGGAAGATTAACACACTTCTAGCGTTTTGTTTCTAAACTGACGAAACTATTTTTAACTGAAATGTTTATGGAAATGGTCATTAAACTTGAGTTGAGTGCTTGACAGGACAACACAAATCAGGCGCGTTACCTGTCAAGTGACAGACATGGGAAATTCAATAGCCGAAACGTAAGCCAAACTAGCATGCCTAAATCAGCAAAAACAAAAACCGTCCTACCCTTGTTATGAGCAATCGAATTAAAGGAAAATTTTCTTCAATGATATTGAACTCACAGTGGTTTAGTAATACACGCTACATCCTTTCTATTCACATAAATGTAAATCATACTAAGCATGGAATATGCCATTATCTTTTCTAAGTCTATTTATTTATTTATTTATTTTTGCAAGCTCCCGTTAAGTGTCTGATTGGGAAGTCAGCAACATCTGCAATATGAAAAATCCTAAATTAACAAACTTCTTCTCTACACGTCCTATATCTGTAATTAGGACATGGGCATATTTTATTACGGTGAACACTCCTTTTAAGAAGGTGACGAATTTACGAGTTTTCTTTACGTGTCCAAAGCAGGACTCAATTGGTTCAAGTCTTACTCAAATTTTTAATATGAATAACGATAGTGAGTTAATTCATTAAGATCAGTGAAGCAAACAAAGTCGAATTACTACTTAACTCACGATAGTCATGGATATTGGAAAATTATCGTGTGGTAGGGTCGTCAGAAATGGGTTCTAACCAAAAGAAGTAATTAAAAGGAATGTTTTATAAAAGGAATTTTACTAAAGAATAGTTAATTACCGTTAAAGCATTTCTATCTTTAAACAACATAGCCCCAAGATAAATCCACCGATGACGATCATTTACGTGTCTGTTATATAAATATTATAGGATGCATGCTTGGATCTGGAGTCTATATAAAACCAGTGTCATAGACATTAACTTTATTTGAATCATTTTAAAAAAACCAAAAGATACTTCTCCTGCTATTTATTTTTTCTGGATTAAGCAACTCGTGAACCTCTATTTAGCTTTAATTGAATTCTAGTACACCCTTTCACGGCTCTCGAGACATCCCTTTTCGGAACATTACCGTTTTTTTCATTTATTTATTTTTCAAATAATCCCCCGAAACATGAGTTGTTATCCGGTATACAACAATACGCCGGTTGCAAAGCAAGTTGATTCCATTTACGAAAACCATCTTGACCAATTTCTTTCCGAAGGAGAATACAAAAAGTTTAATCTTCCTAATTTATACGACCTTCACCGTATTGACAATTCCATTAAAGATGTCGAAAATGATACAGCAAAAGGATATGTGAATTTAAGGGTCTATCCCGTCCCAGATCTAAAACGACCTAATGTTCATGAAATTATTGGTAAAGTGAACTTTGAACAAGTTGCCTATAAAGGGGATGCATTTGGTCCTAGCTGGTCCACGTTTTGGATCCAAGTCGAAGTTCGCATACCCGATTCCTGGTCAGACTATGCGGAAGTCATTTTTGACTGGGACTGTGGTAACGAAGGGTTGGTTTACACAGAAGATTGTCAACCGGTTCAAGCGTTTAGCGGCTCTGAAAGAACAGAATACATTCTTCCCAAAAGCTGGCAAACCGATCACAGTATCCATATTTTTTACGTTGAAATGGCCTGTAATGGAATGTTCGGTTGTGGAGGCACAGACCAAATTGCTCCACCTGATCCTAACCGGCATTTTGTGCTAAAAAAAGCAGATCTCTTGGTTCCTAACCTGCCAGCTCGCGCTTTGCGTTGTGATTTCATGATCATTCAACAAAGTGCTAAGGAGTTCCCATCTCGATCTTGGCAAAAGTTCAGAGCAAGACAACTTTGTCATGAAATAATGAATGCATTTCACCCCGAGGATCCTTCCACTATTGAAGAATGTAGATCCCTCGCTAAACTTTACCTTGGAGAGCATATCGATTCTGAATACGTAAACGAAACAAATCCTAACCAAACAAAAGTCTATGCAGTAGGACACTGTCATATTGATACAGCCTGGCTTTGGCCTTTTGCAGAGACAAGGCGTAAAATAGTGCGATCATGGGCTACCCAATTAAACCTACTGGATAGATACCCAGAATACCGTTTTGTCTGTTCTCAAGCTCAGCAGTACGAATGGTTAAAGCAGGACCATCCGAGAACTTATGAAAGGTTGAAGAAGCATGTTAAGAGCCGTCAGTTCTTGCCAGTCGGTGGAAGCTGGGTAGAACATGACACGAATCTTCCTTGTGGAGAATCACTTATACGACAATTTCTCTTTGGACAACGTTTCTTCCAAGATGAATTTGACGTCCGATGCGACACTTTTTGGCTGCCCGATACGTTTGGCTATTCCAGTCAGATACCACAAATTTGCCGCCTTGCTGGAATGGATAGATTCTTGACACAAAAGCTTTCTTGGAGTAACATCAATTCTTTTCCTCATAGTACCTTTAACTGGGTTGCATTGGACGGTTCTCAAGTGTTGTGTCATATGCCACCTGCGGATACTTATACGGCAGACACAAATGTTACTGATATAATACATTCCGTTTTTCAACACAAAAATTTAGCCAACGATCAAGCAGGCTTGCTAGTATTTGGAATAGGTGACGGGGGCGGAGGTCCTACACCTGAGATGCTCGAAAAGCTTCGTCGATGTAAGGGAGTCGCTAATACAATTGGACAATTACCCGAGATTAAACTTGGAGATTCGGTTGATGACTTTTTTGATGGTGTCTTCAAACGTACAAGTAATGCAGCAACATTGCCCTCGTGGGTTGGCGAATTATATCTTGAATTTCATCGCGGAACTTATACAACGCAGTCAGAAATCAAGTCGTCTATGAGAAAAGCAGAATTTTCACTCCACGATTTAGAGTATTTTGCAACGTTAGCTTTTGTTCGTATTCCCGGGTTCAAATATCCAGTACGGGAAATAAATGAGCTATGGAAAACTACATTGTTATGTCAGTTTCACGATGTTCTTCCCGGATCCTGTATTGAAATGGTTTACAAGGATGCCATACCCATGATGCACAACGTTTTTCGATCGTCGGAACTGTTAATCAAAGCCATTTTAGAACAACTTGGATTCAGACAAATTACAAGCCATACCACTTTACCCGATTACCTTCTAACCACCTTACCTTGGAACGTTGGTGGTGTCGTGGACGAAAGTGCAAATACCACTCCATTATCCTTCTATGAATCAATCGATAATCCAAACATTTTAGTACGTTCCGAAAACTATGTTAAGCACCCAGCCCGAGCCTACGAATCCAATGGTTGCTTAGTACTCCGTACGGATAAGTTTTTGGTTCGAATTTCTAAGTCTGGTTTGATTATGAGCATTCATGACTTCTATAATGACAGAGAAGTTTTGGATTTAAAGACCGGAATTAACAAGACCGGCGCAAACCAGTATGTGCTCCTCCAGGATACCCCTTTGAGCTTTCCAGCTTGGGACACTGAGATTTATTCTCTTGATAAATATAGTATCCTCACAGACGGAAAGGCGCAGATATATGAAACAGGTCCCACCAAAGCCTCAGTACTGGTCGAGACTCCCATTAGTGAGAAGAGTTCCATTAAAACCGTTATTTCAATCTCGGGCTTTAACAATGATGATGATGCATCAAGCATAGACTTTTCTTGTGAAGTGGACTGGCATGAAGACTACAAATTCTTAAAGGTTGAATTTCCCGTAGACATCCATGCGGAATATGTTAGCTACGAGACTCAGTTCGGTATCACACACAGGCCTACCCATTACAATACATCCTGGGATGTTGCAAAATTTGAGGTGTGCCATCACAAGTTTGCGGATTATTCCGATTACAATTATGGTGTGTCTATACTGAATGATTGCAAATATGGATTCTCCGTACATGGGAACTTAATGCGACTCTCATTATTAAGGTCTCCAAAACAACCAGATGCCCATGCCGACATGGGTAAGCATTATTTCCGTTATGCAATTTTGCCTCACAAAGGTGGACTCAGCCCTCAAGTAGTGAGAGCTGCTTACAAGTTTAACAGTCTCTTTAGATTCGTCAACAAAAATTCTATAGAGACAAGTGTTGAAGCTTTAGATTTTGTTCGGGTTGACGGCGATGAAAATATAATAGTTAGTAACGTAAAGAAAGCTGAGGATGAGGACGCGATAATCCTTCGTCTTTATGAGTCACTAGGAGGTAGATCCAGGTGCAGATTGACATTAAAAAACTGTGATATTAAAAGCGTTACCAAATGTAACATTTTGGAGGAAGATATAGCGCAAGTCAATCTACAAAATGATGAAGAAGGATGTCATATACAAATTGAATTGAAAGCATTTGAAATAGCATCCTTCAAAATGAGTTTATGAATGATTTATTAAATAAGAATGTTTTATGATTATTCACTATTTACAAATAGGTGGAGGATCAGTTTAGTAATGCTTTGAAAGTAAACTTATTAAAAAAAGCAATTCATTAAATATCTAAAAAGATTTTTTCATAACATATATGATAGGTTCCTTTAAATCAACGCGATAGTTGGAATTGGTATCAATTGTCATGCATTAGTTGGTGGTAAATCGAACGTCAGCAGGGTAAGAAATCTTTAATTGATGACGGATTTGGTCCGTTAGACGCATCATTCGAAGAGTCTCTGCGTGAGGAATTTCAGAAGCCTCAGTAAGGTTATTCATAACATATTCATAAACGGCGTCTTGTTCGTAAAAAAATCCCGTGGCATCGAAGGAGAAATCCATAGTCTCTGATTTTCCATCTGGCTTTTTCAGCGTTAATGTTTGAGGGCGGAAACATTTACCAGAAATAATCATTTGAACACCACTATCACCGTCTATGCGCAGAAAGTCTTGGGTTACAGGATCACGGTCCATTGAAGTACATAAAACCGCGATAGCTTGAGACCTTGGATATACCAGGGTAACGGCAGTGGAATAATCGGCGACATCACCATTAGGATCAGTAAACGTGAGTGCGTTAGAGGCGACTGTAGGATCATCCTTTTTGTTTAGAGGATCATCAGACAAAAGGACCTGAGCCCAGGTCAAAGGGTATACGCCCATGTCAAGAAGCACACCCGCACCTAAAGAGACATTGAGCATTCTAGAATCCTTGGAAAGTTCGCGGAAGTGAGATTGTTGACAAAAATCAATAAAGAGTCGAAGATTTTTTCCACAAACGCGCTGTTCATGTAATAATTGCTGTGCCTTTTTCACGATAGGGAAAAAGCGGATCCAGAAACCTTCGGCAAAGAATACCTTTTTCTCGCGGGCTAACTCTACCAACTCTAAAGATTCTGGATAGTTCATCGTAAAAGGTTTCTCACACAAGACACCTTTTCCAGCATGTAAAGCTATCTTGACAGTATCAAAATGCTGAGGATGGTGATTGGAAATGTAAACAATATCCACATTGATATCCTGAACCAATTCTTCGTAAGAACCATACGCTTTGGGAGAAGAATTGCCGTTCTTGTAGCCTTCAGCAAAAGCAGCGGCCCTTTCTACGCTGTTTCGAGTAGCTACTGCAACAATTTCATGCTGATGCTTGTGATGTTGAGGAGCTCTTACCAAGTCATTTGCAAAGGCAACAGCGATATTGCCAGTACCAAGGAATCCCCAGCGAAGGACGGAAGAGTTGCTGGAGGTTTTACCAATTGCCATGTTAAAAACGAAATCTTTTCTGGGCGACGAAGAGAGTAAAGAAAAGCAAAAACAAAAAAAATGATAGAGAAATGATTTTGAAAAAAAAAAAAATCAAAAGAAAAAAAAAGGTTAATCCAACCTTTTAATACTGGACCGTTCAAAAAGCGTATTTGGTAGGAGTGGAAAATTCAACTAGAAACTAAACGTTTTTACGTAGAGGTGATATATTATGTCAGAATACCAAAGAGAAGTAGTCGTTTACGACATTTAAAGAAAAAAGACTTTAATTAATTAAAAAAAAAGAACAAGAAAAAAAATAAAATAAATAAAAGTTGTATAAAGATTCTACAGTTTGTGGGGGGTTTTTTTGGTCTGCTGGCTTGAAGAAACCTGTCGTCGCTTTAATAAAAACAAACGAGGATTACAGGTTTGGTATCAAGACTTCATCCATATAGAAACCTAATTTGATTTTCCTTTTCCTTTTCCTTTTTCTTTTTTTATTCTATTCATTCTCAAAGATTGTCGTAATGCTGCTACTAATACCTTTTTGAATTTGAAAACTAACCGGTATATCAGTTCCTTCGCATCATGGACTTCCGTATAAAATTTTTATTTTATTTTAAGGATTAGTAGAAAAATAAAAAAAAAGATTTATTTTCACTCGATTTATTGTCCTGCAAAATTTACAAACGTTTCTTTGTAAATAAATCGACGCTACTTTTGCTCGCTACTATTAAACTCTTTTCACTACTCGTTTATCCTACAGTGGAGACACGCGAGTGATCTCATTTGTAAACAACATCTGCAGGACAAACAGAAACGATTTCAAGGTAGGTATAGTTCTTATTCTTTTTTTTTTTTTCTTTTATTAATTTAAAATATGTTTTAACGGTACTCTAGGTCAATTGATGATACAAATTCCATCATCCTGCATTGTCTCATACTGAGGCAATCGTTCATGTATACGAAAATTCATGAATCCAACATAACATATCTAGTATTTAGAGAATGAATCAAGAAAAAGACTAGAGGCAGCCTTGTTCGAGTTGTCTTTTTTTTTTTTTCTTCTTCTTTTTTCGTTTTCTTTCTCCTTATTGAAAAAACTGAATGAAAACGAACCATCCGACAGATCCACTCGGATCATAACACTTTTTTTTTTTTATTCTTCTAGAAAGCTCTTGTCAACAAAATCAAGCGAGTGCTTCAAAACAACTCGCAATGTAAATGAAATGACACTACTCTTTCCACATTCATTCCAACCGAGTCAAACTACTTCACTGTAACTAACATCAAGACTAACCCAAAGATCGGTATACCTCTTTAGTATGATACCCTGATGGAAATTTTCGAGAAAAAACGAGAATTAAACATGAGTGAAATTTTCATACGGTACGGAACCGAACGGATGATTTTAGTTCCGTCTAAAGTAGCAATAACACAGTGTCCCTTGCTGCAACCAGAAACTACTTTTCTCGTCCGAAGACCGGCTGTGACGAAATGGATTTTCTCCTTGGATTGGCCGCAGCAATGACTAATACAAACGGGTGAGGCAACGGTGGTGTTTAGTATATAAATAGAATACATAACTATTCATATATACCGTCATCGAAGTACCTCTAGTACCCAGAACAACATTCATTCCTAAAGGCATATAATTTTTTTTTTTTTTCGCTTGGGAGGAATTTAGAAATTATTCTTTTACACTAGAAATAGGAATAAAAACAGTATGTCGAACCAACAACTTGCTTTAGTCACCGGTGTTACTGGATTCATTGGAGCCCATGTTGCTGTCTCTTTACTCAACAAGGGTTATCGTGTGCGCGGTACTGTCCGTAGCATGGAAAAGGCAAATGAGTTGATTCGTTTGAACCCCGAGCTTAAGGACAAGATTGAGTTTGTAATCGTCAAGGACATTATGGAACCCTATGCCTTTAAGGATGTTGTCAAGGATTGCGACTACGTTTGCCATATTGCTTCTCCTTTCTTCGTTTCAAACGTCACTGACAACAAGGCTCAACTCTTGGATCCCGCTGTCCAAGGTACCCTCAGTGCCTTGGAAGCCGCCATCACTGAGCCCAAGGTCAAGCGTGTTGTCATCACTTCTTCTTTTGCTGCTGTCGGTGACTTCACCAAGGATCCCTCCAGCGGCTACGCCTACAGTGAAAAGGACTGGAACCCCATTTCTTACGAGGAAGCTCTCAAGACCGATAATGGTATCGTCGCCTACTGTGCTTCGAAAGTTTTCGCTGAGAAGGCTGCTCGTGAATGGGTTAAAGAAAAGCAACCTCACTTCGATATCTGCACCATCAACCCTCCTTACGTCTATGGTCCTACCATCCATCCCATGAACAGCATGGACTCTTTGAACACTTCTAACCAAATTCTCTGGACTGTCATCAATGGTTCCAAGGTCCAACCCTCTATACAAAGTCTCCAAGTCGATGTTCGTGATGTCGCCGATGCTCATGTTTTGGCTCTCGACCACCCTAAATTGGGCGGTGGTCGTGTTCTTGTCTCCAAGGGTCCATTCTTCACAAACACCATCAGCAAGATTCTTCTCGACAAGTTCCCTGAGAAGAAGGATGTTATTTCCGAACCCTCCGATGTTCCTTTCAACGACAAGCACTACACTATCGACAACTCTTTCTCCAAGTCTCTTGGTATGAAATATCACTCTGAAGAACAAACCTACATTGATACTGCCGTAAACCTTTGGGAGCGTGCCAAGCAATTTTCTGAATCCAAGTAAATCATTACTTGAGCTTTATGATTTTTGTATGCTTGAAACCTTATGGAGTAAATTTGTCATTTCGGTTTATAGATTTTGGATGCCATATATTAGAAAATGTCAACAATAATATGTTTTTGTCTTTCTAGAACGATCATGTTGCAAACGACTTTTATACTTGTATATGATTCATTAAATAAAACTTCCATAGAATCAAAGATCCATTGATAAGGAAAGGGAGCACACATCTATTCAACAAGAATCGCAAACCAGATACAAAAACATGAAATTGCAAGTTGAACAAAAGGGAACCAGATAAATTTTGAAAACTGAAACGAAATAGAATAAAAAGAATACAATGAAATAACAAAACAAATATCAAGTTTTAACAGATTTTTTTGTTTTATTACATTTATCGTAATATCATATTACATAAAATGATTTTATCTCGCTTAGAATAACGTCGTCCCTTGCATGCAAAACAGTAAACTCACCTCCACATTTTTCCATCCTAAAACGCATACTTCTATGGGCTAAAAAATAGGCAGCCAAACCTCTTGTTTACGTTGGTAAATATTAAAATTCTATATATATATATATATATATATATATATATTTATAAATTTTTTGTTAAAGATAATTCATACCTTTTTTGGTTTACGAGAAGCATTGCCGTGTACTTTTGTATTGAATCGAACAGCAGTATGAAGGCAGTGGTTGCGAATGGAGAACGAGGATTAGAATACACTACAAACGCAGAAAAACCAGCTCCTGCTAAAGGACAAATTCTTGGCCGTGTTTCTCATATTGGACTAAATCCGATTGATTGGAAAATTGCCTACAATGTGCCGATTTCGAAGGGCACAATTGGCGGAACCGATTTTGTTGCAATTGTAGAGGAAGTTGGAGAGGGTGTGGATGCCGACAAGTACATAGGAGCTAAGGTGTCTGGTTGGGTTCCTGGGTTTTTCTCGTTTTCGGGATCCGCTTGGGCTGAATACGTTTGTACCGATGCCAAACTAGTCTACTTTGTTCCCGATAGTATATCACCTTTGAACGCTTCTACAATTCCCTGCGCCTTAACCACTGCTTCCCAAGGAATTCATCAACGGATTGGATTGCCCATGCCTCGAGCCGATGGCTCTGCGAATCCGACACGAAGGAAATGGTTTCTCGTTTGGGGTGCCTCTTCGTCCGTTGGACAATATGCCGTTCAATTTGCAAAATTGGGAGGTTGTGATGTTGTGGCGACTTGTTCTCCGAAGAATTTTAAACTAGTAGAGAAATTAGGAGCCACATTTGTTTTTGACTATCATGACAGCCAGGTTGTTGAGAAAATCAAGCAAGCTACGAATGATTCTGTATTCTTTGGATTTGACGCTATCAGTCTCTCTCACACGATTACAAAGTGTATAATGGCTTTTAGCCTTGAAGCAAAGGCTGCCAAGTTAATTACTGTACTGGGACCTCCGGAGAATCCTCGTGAAGAAGCAGTCGATGTCATTACTGCGTTTAGTTTCTCTTTGTTTAATGCGAAGTTTGAATTTTTTGGTGAAATTGTGCAAGGCAGCAGTGAAGATTATGAACATATCGCCAAACTTTTTGAGTTACTGCCGATATTATTGGAGAAAAAAATTGTCCTCCCTAACAAAGCAAGGGAGTTTGCAGGTGGCTTACAAGCGATTCCTGATGCGTTAAATGAATTTTCCTCTGGAAATCACAGTGCTATCAAGTTTGTCATTGATGTTTAAAAGTGAATTGATGATATATATTTTTGTTAATATTAATTTCATTCTGGGAGAGGCATTTACTAAACTTAATTCTTTTTTTTTTCTCTAAATGGAATTATTCTTTCTTTTTTTCTTTAGTTCCTTTCTTTTTGTTTGTTCCTCGTCAGTTTTTCGATTTGAGGATTTGTATAAATTTGAATCAATAAAATAAAAAAAAAAAAAGAGAGAAAAAATTAATAACATTAAGGTCTGAAAGTAATGATAGTCGTAATTTTGTGTTTGTAAATTGACATTAGATAAAAGGAAAACCAAAGACAAGTGAACCCGACATTGGGAGTGAGAACCATTGTATTTGGTCTGCTACAAAGTGATTTAGCTACGGATGTATCTGTGAAATATATATATAATGATCTATTAGACGAGAAGCAAAAAAAGAAAAATATAAATAAAAAACGAAAGGGTCTTGTGTACGGGTCAGACAAAACGTTATTGTTTCTTGGTAGTAATAGATGTACCTATGGGCTCCTCCACCTCTTGCGCTTGAATTACTCGAATGTTTGCTGGACTTGCTTTTTCATCAATTTGTTCGACCAAGTCTATATAATCCATGCCCTGTTCTTCTTCTCCGGGGGTACAACGGATCTGTAATCCAGGAACCATGTCGACAAGCAGACAAATGATTGCGGTGACAACAAAGGACCAAGCAGCAACGGAGGTGAACGAGGCAAATTGGTAGCCCATTTGTACCCAATGGCGGACGATCCAACCACCTTGAATGACAGTGGCACCATCGGAAGCGGCGACGTTTGGATGAGCAACAACACCCAAAACAATAGAACCCATGACACCTCCAATTCCATGTAAATTAAAGACACGAAGAGGCTCATCGATACTCAGCCAATTGCCGATATCATGGAGGAGGTTACAGACGACGGCGGTGAACATACCGGCCACAGCAGCACCCCAAGGATAGACGTGGCCGCAGCCGGGCGTGATGCCAACCAACCCTGCTATGGCACCTTCGGAAACTCCAAGAATAGAAATTTTACGATAGCGGACATAGTCCATAGCGACCCAAGTGACGCAGGCAAAGCTGGAAGAGATGAGGGTGTTTGCAAAAATGTAAGCTGTGCGAAGATTGATGGCGAGAAGGGTTCCGGAATTGAAGGTGAGCCAAGAACACCAAATCAGGACGGCACCGAGGTAAGCCATGGCTGGATTATGGGGAGGGTATTTGGGGATATGGCCACGACCAAGAGAGTTCTTCCATCGGACAGAGCCCCAAGGGAGGAGGGCGGAGGAATTGCAAGTGTTGGAAGAAGAATAGTCATCGGCGGAATTGGTGGAATCATCTGAGAAAGAAGGTTCACGACGGCGACCCAAAACAAATGAATAGGCGAGAGCAGCGAACCCAGAAGAGATATGGACGGGACCACCCCCGGCAAAGTCCAAGGCACCCATGGTGAAGAGCCAGCCTTTGGAGGACCAAGTCCAGTATGCTTGGGGACAGTAAACAAAGGTGATGTACAAGAAAGCGATGACAAGCGAGGGAACAAGACGACCTCGCTCGGCCATGGCGCCGATCAAGAGTTGGGCGGTGGTGACGGCGAAAAGGCCGCCGAAAGGAAAGTAGACGATTGCAGGAATGGTGGAGCCGGGGACGTATGGGTCGAACCAAACATTATGTAAACCGCCAAGAGAAAGGGATCCATAAAAGGAAGAGCCAGGAGCGACGGCCAGCGAGTAGCCGATGAGATACCACTGAACCATGATGACCGCGGTGACGAGGAAGGATTGGGTGAGAATGGAAAGTGCAGAGCGTTTCCGGATCATGCCGGCGTAATAGAGAGCAATGCCGGGGGTGACAAGAAAGACAACCACACAGCTAAGCAAAACATAGGTCATATCAGCAGGTGAATAAGTATTTTTCATGAGATTGTTTGCCTCGGTCATGCTGGAATTTGCATTTCGCCGCATCAACAAGGAGATGGAAGCATTCGACGAGTTACGAAGGGGGTCCATATTGAATAGGTTGACAAAGTATGTTGGGTATGAAGAAATTGTGATTGTGATTGTGATTGTGAATGTAATTGTAATTGTTGATATGTTGAGATTTCGAGTCCAAGATATGGAACCTTTTCCTTTAGCAGACTCGCTTTTCAATTCTCTATCGCTGTTTTCTACTATTCAATCTGGGTTCTCTTTTTTTTTTTTTTTTTTTATTCTTCCAAAATCTTTTTTGTTCTTCTCTCTCTCGTTTCGTTTCTCGTCAAGCAAGTCTCGTTCGTTTCGTTTCGTTTTTTCGTCTCGTCTCGTCTCGTATACCTTTTCCTTTTCCTTTTCCTTTTCTTCTACAATCTTTTCTTTCTATTCATAAGAATTCCCTTCGAATTCACCTCCATCACAGTATATATACATAACCTATTCTTTTACTGTCTTTCGCTTATCTCTTCCCAAAACCAAAACAAATTATCAAAATACCACGTTCTACATACTTCACCACCTGCAATTCCAAACCGCCATTCCTTACCAAATAAACAACACATCCAATTTCAACTACAATCCAATAGTGGAACAGAAGCTATCCAAGCTCCGTCACTGTTTGTTTTGTGTACTTTATGAACCATGATGAAACAATTCCATCAGATACCTTTGTTTATCGCAGTTCGGTTTTTATCAACCTAAAATCATGCTTCGCCATGGCGAAGCATTTGCAACCCAATCAAAGTTTAGTGATAACGAACCTTCAAGAAAAGGTTCATGACACAAACATTTTTGGTGGTCCAAATCGTATATGCATTGGAACTTTAGATATGCTTTTGCATGATAACCGGACACTGATCAGGCGATCATAGATAGTACGGGTGGGAGATTGTAGATGTTTGAGGGCTCCAAGAATCCAAGAATCCTAGAGTCAAAAGGTATATAAAGAGAAGGACATGGCCAAGGAAAGATACAGAAAAAACAAACTTTGTAAGAATAGAAGAAGAAAAGGTAAGCAAAAGTGATTGTTACTAGTGGCGAGCAAGGTGAGCGAGAGTGGCAGTCGTGCATGGAATGGAGTCGTTTGGGAAGGTATATTCCATAGCAAAGAGACATTTGCATTCCAAGAGAAAAAAAAAAGTGTGTTTAGGAGTGTGTTGGAGTGTAGGAGTGGGAAAGTCCAAGTCCATTTCAATGGGAAAGCAGTTTCCGTTTGAAAAAGAATAAAGACGCTTGACAATGGTGAAAGACGCCGTGACAATTGCCTTGAAGTGTAGAGATGAAAGAAGAATGAATGTTGACTAACCATCTTTTTGTAGAACCTCTTTTTTTTTTTTTTTTTCTCTCTTTTGGATTTGGTTTTTTCTTTTTTGTTTCATTTTTTATTTTTTCCTCCTTTTCCATCTTTTTGGTTTCCACTTTTGATTGAATTCCAACCTCGTCTCCTCCCGAGTTCTTTTCATTTACATTTCGAAAGAATCGAAATAATAACGTCCATAAACGTCTTGATCGCTAGCCTTTAGAATGACTCTCTTCTCTTCTCAACATCATCAACATGACTATTCGGATCCCATGGACCCTTTGGGCCCAGAGGAATTAAAGCTCGCCGTCAATCTGGTGCGCAAGTCTTTCCCGGAACACAACTATAGCTTCAATGTGATTACCCTAAACGAACCTCCCAAATACGAGTATTTGGGCTGGAAGCAATACCCCAATGTGCAACCTCGACCCGACCGTATCGCCCTTGTCGTCGTCTTGGAAGCTGGCGTTCCTGGTCTCGTCGAGGGAAGGGTCAATTTGACCAAACACACCATCTTGGACTGGAAACACATGACTGGTATTTGTCCCATCATTACCGCAGACACCATGGAGCAAACTGAATGGATTGTTCGTAATGATCCCAAAGTCCGTGAGCAATGCATCTTGTCAGGTGTCCCAGCCGACGAAATCGATCACGTCTATTGTGATCCTTGGACCATTGGTTATGATGAACGTTTTGGCAATGCTCGTCGTCTTCAACAAGCCCTCATGTACTATCGATCCAACGAAGATGATTCCCAATACTCTCACCCTCTTGACTTTTGTCCCGTCATCGATACCGAGGCCAAAAAAGTCATTGCCATCGACATTCCCTCTGTCCGTAGACCCTTATCCAAACACAAACACTCCAACTTCAACCGTAAAGATGCTGAAAAAGAGTATGGCAAGATGCGTGAAGTCAAGCCCATCGCTATTGCCCAACCCCAAGGTGTCAACTTTACCCTCAAAGGACGATACATTGAATGGCAAAACTTTCGTTTCCACATTGGTTTCAACTACCGTGAAGGAATCGTCTTGTCCGACATCACCTACAATGACCATGGTAACGTCCGTCCTCTCTTCTACCGCATGTCCCTTGCTGAAATGGTTGTCCCTTACGGTAACCCAGAACATCCCCATCAACGCAAGCATGCCTTTGACTTGGGTGAATATGGTGCCGGTTTCTTGACGAATCCTTTAGCCTTGGGCTGCGATTGCAAGGGCGTCATTCATTATCTGGATGCCCATTTCGTTCGCCATACCGGTGAAGTTCAACATGTGAAAAACGCCATTTGCATCCACGAAGAAGATGATGGTGTACTTTTCAAGCACTCTGACTTCCGTGATCAATTCCAAACTACCATCTCTACCCGTGGTATCAAGCTCGTCGTCTCTCAAATCTTCACTGCTGCGAACTATGAGTATATGGTCTACTGGACCTTCCACATGGATGGCGTCATTGAATGCCAACTCAAACTAACCGGTATTCTTAATACCTATGCCATGAATGCCGACGAGGATACCAATGGTTGGGGAACACAAGTTTATCCCCAAGTCAATGCTCACAATCATCAACACTTGTTTTGTCTTCGTCTCAATCCCATGGTCGATGGCGTGGATAACTCTGTCGCCATCAATGATGCCGTTAGTGGTGATGGTCTTCCTGGATCCAAGGAAAACTACTATGGCAATGCCTTCACAAACAAACGTACCGTTGCCAAGACCGTCAAAGAATCCATTAGCGACTACGATGGTGCTACCTCTCGTACATGGGAAATTTGCAACCCCAACAAGTTGCATCCTTACTCGAAAAAACCAGTCTCCTTCAAACTTGTTTCGCGTGAAGTCCCTCCTTTGCTGGCTCGTCCTGGCTCCTTGGTTTCCAACCGAGCTGGCTTTGCCCGTCATCACATGCATGTTACGCCTTACAAGGATGGTCAATACTATCCTGCAGGTGACTATGTTCCTCAAACTTCCGGTGAGCCTTCCAAGGGTTTGCCTGAATGGATCGAAGAGAACCCCGAAGGAAATGTGGAAAACACCGATATTGTCGTTTGGCACACTTTTGGAATTACTCACTTCCCCGCTCCTGAAGACTTCCCTGTAATGCCTGCTGAGCCCATCAGTCTCCTTTTACGCCCTAGAAACTTTTTCCTCCGCAATCCAGCTTTGGACGTTCCTCCTTCCCGTAACGTTTTGACTTCTGAAGTTAAAGAGAACCATAAAAAGTCTTCTCATCCAGGTCAAGACTTACTAAAAAGTCTTACAGATGCTACTTCTAGACTCGCATTTGGTGAGCCTTACTTTGAACACCATGGTGAACAAAAGAAGGACTGCCAAAAATGTCATGAATAATTATGAAACCTCAGAATAGAATACATATTAAAAAGCCTTTTTTCTCCCTCTCTTGACGATTTTATATACAGATATATAGATTTACGCACATAATAATGAATCTTTTGTTTTCAAACAACTTTGTTTATTTGCAGTTTTTTTTCTTTACAGAGCGTTATTTAAATGTATTCTTTAACTTGCATAAAAAATCACGGTACGAATGGACACTGACAGTGGCACCAGCAAACTTGCTTTGGGGTTCTTAATTTTTTTATGTATAGGAATCGTCGTAAAGCAGTCCTTTCAGTTATTAACTATCTTTTCAATGGCGAAATTTGAGAAAAACAAAGTAAAAACAATTTTATAATATACTAAATGAAAGACTGAGGAGTAGAAATCCGCTTGCGTACGAAAAAGGTAGTAGAATATAACAATTCAGAATATATTGTAGCTTGTCATAAAAAACCAAAAACACAAAAAAGAAAATTATTATGCTACAAGAGGAAATTGGCATGGCTCATTTACCGAGAATCCATTTGCTTTCCAGTAATCAAGACCCTGCAAATCATATTTTTTCCACAGTTCTTTCAGGGCAGTTACAAAGTGGTTTAAAATAGCCTCATCGTTATGTAAAGGAGTAGGCGTTACTCTCAAACGCTCTGTTCCCTTTGCAACAGTAGGATAATTAATGTGATGAAGATAAATGTTATAATCCGTAATAAGATCCCTGCTAATTAATCTTCCGTACTCTGGATGTCCAACCATAATAGGGACGATATGAGATTGGTTGGAAAGGAAAGGAATTCCAGAATCAGTTAAAGCATCTTTTAGCTTACGGACGGCAGATTTTTGAAGAGCTCTTTCCTTGTTTGAAGTCTTTAGATACTCAACAGACGTCAAGGCAGCGGCGATATCATGGGGAGGAAGACTAGAAGTGTAAATGAACCCAGGACAAAAAGAACGTATGAAATCCACAAAAGCAAAAGATCCTACAGCATATCCACCTGTCGCTGAATAAGATTTTGCCAAAGAACCAGTAATAATATCTACCTGATCTGAAACGTTCAGAGCAGCAGCGACGCCAGCGCCTTGCTCTCCATACATTCCAACGGCGTGAACTTCATCAAGATATGTTAGCGCACCGTATTGCTTTGCCAACTTGCATATAGATTCAATAGGAGCGATATCACCATTCATACTGTAGATGGACTCAAAGGCAATAATTTTGGGACTGGTTTTGGGGTATTTCGCTAGCTTAGCTTCCAAATCCTGAAGATCATTGTGTTTAAAAATAACCTTGGCGGCTTTCCCATTTCGAATTCCTTGGATCATAGATGCGTGATTTAGTGCATCACTAAAGAAGATACAACCCGGAAGCTTTTGAGCTAAGGTAGCGAGTGTAGTGTCGTTGGCAACATAACCGCTGTTAAAAACAAGACAAGCTTCCTTTTGGTGGAGTTTCGCCAAAGAATTCTCCAAGTCGACAAATACTTGATTGTGTCCGGCAATATTTCTAGAGCCAGTTGATGAAACACCGTACCGATCGACAAAAGAGTGAATAGCATTAGAAATTTCTTTGTTCATTCGCATTCCCAAATAGTCGTTACTACACCAGACATCGATTACTTTATCATGATCATTCGTAAATGCTTTTGGTCCTTGATCATTGATAACATGATTAATGTTGCTCAACACTCTATACGTACTAGTATCCTTTCTTTTTTGAATTTCCCCTTGGAAAGCACCATCGTAATTGAAACTTGTCTTAGACTCGCTTCCAAATGACTTTACAAACTGCTGAAACGGTAAAGTACCAATCCTTGACCGTTGAGCTCTGATGCTATTTGCGCAAGAGAGCATCTTTCAATGAGAGAAATATTGTAGGTGAATAACGCAGAGATCCCCAATAAATACAATCCGACCCGTGAGATTTTTTCAGGAGCCCAAGAATCAAGTTTTGATGATGCATTTGATCAATTCGCTTACAACAACTTTGATACCAGAATTCCTTCTAAAGGCCTATGTAATAAATAGTTTAGAACACCTGTTGATAAACGTAGCAAGAGAAGATTTTTTTCTTGCAAAGATTTTTTTCATTTCTTTTATTTTCATTCTTTTGCTTCCAGTTCTTTCGGTTTTTAACAACCGAAACATTTTAGGTGTCTATCCACAAATTCCCAAAAATTGATTTCATATCTTTTTATTTGTTGAAAAAATAAAGAGAAAAGTTCAGATGGGACACTCCACGCTATGTAGAGATCGAGTCAAATATTAGAAGGAATGCCCAACAATACGTGAGGTTTCTCATGTTTTAAGCTGAAACGCGAAAAATATTTTTTCCATTGTTTTTTGTGTCTTTTTTTGCTTTCTTGTTGGGTACAAGTTTAATTCAACTACTCGAAAGCTACTTCATGTCCTCGAAACTATTTTCCAGGGTTCGATGTAAAGGTTTGCAGGACAAAATCACAAAGCCTTCTAGCCTGCTTTCAAGCTTTCAAGGTCACCAGACAATTGGTTGGTCGGGATTTACTGGAGTTGACTATCCTTTGCAGACTTTGGAGCCATTGATCAACGAGGTCAGGTCTAATAAAGCATTTGCTAAACCAAAGTTTGATTTACGAGTTTGTTCGTCGGGAGGTACAGTAACAGAATCGGCTTTGTCGGAGCTAGATATGGTCTGTAGCCGTTCACCGTACCAAGTAAGCAAGGTGATCAATAAAAGTCTAAACAATGGAAAGATCGATTTTCATGACCACTCCCTTATTGATTTTGCGGAACAGCTGACGTCTGGATACCTGGGTGCAAAGGATGGAAAGCCTCAGACCCTAGATATAGCAATCGTTGAAGCTACAGAAATCACTCCAGAAGGAAATCTCGTTCCAGGAGCTTCCGTAGGCGTGACACCTGAGCTCATCCAAGTAGCTGACAAACTAGTTGTTGAAATGAATACCAATAGTCCTTCGCTTCGTGGAATCCATGACTTGTGTGTGCCTGCTTCTCCTCCTTACCGAAACCCTCTAAATGTCTGTACTTCTTCCGACCGAATTGGACAAACAGAGATTCCTTTAGACCCCAAAAAAGTCATTGGAATCGTCGAGGGGTCTCATGGGAAATTCCCAAGCCGCACAGAGCCATCCAATAGTACTACCAGAGCGATTTCACAACACATTATAGATTTTTTGAAGAATGAAACGCATAGAGGAAGGGTCCCAGAAAATCTGCACCCGATCCAGTCTGGTATCGGTGCCATTGCAAACTCCGTAATCGAAGGACTTGGTAATTCTTCTTTTCGCAACCTTCAAGTTTGGACTGAAGTTTTACAAGATTCATTCTTAGACTTATTAAAATCAGGTACTGTTCAATATGCATCGTCCATGTCCCTTCGTTTCTCTCCACAAGAATTGGAAAACTTTTACAAAAATTGGGATTTTTACAAAGAACATGTGATACTTCGTCCGCAGGCGATTACCAATAGTCCAGAAATAATTCGCCGTTTGGGATGTATTTCTCTGAATACCCCAGTGGAAGTTGACTTGTACGGCCATGTGAATAGCACCTGCGTCATGGGAACGCGTATGCTCAACGGAATTGGCGGTTCTGGAGATTTCATGAGAAATGCGAAGCTTAGCATTATGCATACTCCATCTGTCAGACCGACGAAAACGGACCCAATTGGCATTTCTACCATAGTTCCTAAAGTTACACATGTCGATCATACAGAACATGATATCGATATTGTTGTCACCGAACAAGGACTAGCTGACCTTCGTGGTCTTTCTCCGAGAGAGAGGGCTATAGAAATTATAGAAAACTGTGCTCATCCTGTATACCGTCCCATCTTGATGGATTATTTCACGTTGGCAGAATCTGTCTGTCTAAAAGAAAAAAGGGGGCATGAGCCTCTCCTTTTGGATAAAGCATTTAAAATGCATACGTCTTTTCTTGAAGAAGGAAGCATGAAGGTTTCATCTTGGTAAGCATATTTTTGTCTACGCAATTTCTCTGTAACGATATCATGGAGATGCATTGTCATTGCTTTATTTTTCAATTCACCAAAAATAAAAGTGAGTGTTGAAAATGAGAATAGAATAAAAGAGAATCTCATAAGCTAAGAATTCATGTCCCATTGACTGTTTACTAATCTACTTTCTTTGTCGTTTTTTAAGGTATCACTACCATGGTTAGGAGTATCAATTATTTTATAAAGAACATATACTTTCTTTCTTTTATATCATTGATTTTTTTTTCCTGATCACTAGTTGAAAGAGGTCGTCCATTGATACAATTCTTGTTCTTGTAGGAAGGTCGCTGGTTTCAGTCTTTTAAAGGACTCTGTATAAATAAAAAGTTAAAGGAAAAGATATTTTACTAAATCTTCTACATTTCTTATTTTTTAAATATTTTAACTTTCATAGTGCGATTTGCTTCATGTTCAAAAAAATTTTACTAATACCCCAATACCTCATATACCACAAGCTGAAACGATTGAGCGCATGTTCTTTTAGATATTAAATAATAGATTCATTGGAATCGCAATTGTAAAAAGAGATCAATCGCAAACTCGTAGATGGACGGCTTTGAAAAACCTAAGAAAGCCTGTGATTTTTGTCGGAGGAAAAAGATTCGCTGTAATCGTGAGCTTCCCAGATGTCAAAACTGTTTGGTCTACAATGAGGCATGTCACTACTCTAAGAGACTGAAGCGCTACAGTCTTAAGATGAAGAACGATGCTCAGGCGAAGAGTCGACTGCCTTCACTTGAGTCGGAGGATAGTCCTAATTGCGATATAGTCGCATCTTCTGAATCGAAAGATAATTATTCACTTCATGTACGCCTTCGAAATGTCGAGGATAAACTAGACAGGTTGTTGAGTCTTGTTGAGGATTCTTATAAACCGCCTAGTAGATTTCGAGCTCGAGATTTCCCCTCATTGATATCCCAAATCCGAGACGCTAGCTCACTAGTTGACAATAAGTTGCAGGAATACTCAAAATTGTTTAAATTGACTCCTGCAGAAACAAATATTGACGATTTGTTTGCTCATTCTTTCCCTAGTTGGGATGAAGACTTTCCCGACATGCCTGAGCGAGAATGGGCTGTTGCCCGTATTCAATGGTACTTTCGTTATATCAATTGTTGGTGGCCGATATTCTACGAAGATGATTTTATGGCTGAGCTACACAAACTCTATGAGGATCCAAACCAAACAAAGGGCGTATGGTTGGTATCGTTTTATGCTATACTCGCAGTGGCCATCTCAAGAAGCAAAATGGAAGATGATCAAAAGCTTGCTGAATCTTTTTTCTGTGCATCATGGTATTTAATTCAGAAACCTGGATTCTTTTTAATACCCCAAGTGGAGAAGATTCAAGCACTTGTTATCATGATTCAATTCACTGCTCATTTATCACTTTTTACATTGTGTAAGGCGCTTTGTGGTCAAGTATGCCTTATGATTAGAGATTTAAATTTACATCGCGCTAGCTCAACTCTAAAGCTGCCTAAAAGGACTGCCGAATTATATCGACGAATATTTTGGGTTTGCTATGTTCTTGAGATAACTACTTCTTTAGTATTTGGAACTCCTTCTGTTTTGAGTGACATGGAGATTGACTGTGGGTATCCTGACATAACCAAAGAGCCTTTATACCCAAATATATATCATGGAAATATTATTTTCATTGCAGAGATTTCATTGACAATCTTGAAGAATGAAATTCGCTCCCAGCTTTATAGCAGCAGTACTCCCTCTGTTGAGGGTAAACGGTTAAAAGTAATTTGGTCTATCTTTGAAAAAATGCAAAACTGGCAAACTTCTCTACCTCTCGAAATTCAAAGTTATTTCGAAAGTCTAAAAAGAAACGAAAATATCTTCTTTACTTTAAATAGTGATGATCAGAGACTTTTCTCAGCAAGTATAGAAATATACCTTTCATATTGCAACACCGTCATTTTCTTGCAAAGGTTAAACGATACAGAGGAAGGTTCCGCTATTTGTTTGGACACGGCTCGGAAAGCAGTTGATGTACTGAAAAACTTCTTTGTGGTGTTAGATCCTATTTCAAAAAACGTTTGCTATCTCTGGATATTTCTTTATAATCCTTTTACTCCTTTCATAACATTGTTTTCTAATACCGTGAGCGGAAAGGAAAATAATCCTGATCAACTATTAGAAGATTTAAACCGTATGTACGCCGTCTTTAAGTTCTTTCTTAAGATGCGTGACTTGAATGGGCAACTGGCCGAGAAGCTTGCTTCAGTTACTGAGAATTTTATTCATGCCGCTGAGCATTATATTGCTTTACAACCTGCTTTTACTGCGGATGCTTTTGAGCTGACGAATTTTTTGATCTAAGTTATTTATTTATTTTTTGTTTAAGTTCGGATTTATATAGCAACTGGGGTTTTACTATGGTTAGCTGTTGAAGTTTTCGTTACAGGTTTTCTGTTTTGTTTTGTTTTGTTTTAATTTAATTTTCTATGACATACGGGGTTGTTTGGTATAAATTAAAATTATTTGACTATTTCGCATACCATGTGTAGCTAACAAGAATAGCGATTTATGTAAAAAAATATAAAGTAAAGAACATGCATCTAGAATTAAACGTATATTAAATGGGTATAGAATCTGAATTATGAGAATTAACATATAAATACATATACAAACGTGAGTTAAGGAGGACTAAAAGAAGACAAAACTAGTAATAGGGATCTTCATTGCTTTCAACTGTTTTCACCGGTCCCTGAAAGAATGTTTTACCTCCATATTTAGGGAAATAGTAATATACAACACAGAATAGACAAACAAATATGAAAACAATAATGGCCCAGTTCATTTCCATCTTGTTTGGATGTTGATAGCTTGGAAAAAAAAGCATTATAGCTATAAACCAAAGCCAGGCAACCGAAAATATTGCCAGCGGTTTACTAAACCTTCCACAATAAAATTTACCTATCAAGGTCAGTAAAGTTGCTAATTTTAGATATGTACCTGGTTGAAAACGATCAAATAGGATTCTTGCCAGAAAAGGAAGAGAATAAATAACAAAGAGAGCAATAATAGCCAAGTTAAAAACGGAGGAAATCGCTGCTGAATTAATCAGCATAAGCAAACCAATCAGGAACGTATAAATATCTACGCCGATGATTGCATTTATCGGGACACCACTTGAAGTAATTTTAGAAAGGTATCTACTACCTGGAAGACCACCATCTCTGGAAAACGCAAAGACTTCCCTTGTAGCTCCAATACACTAAAATGTTAAAAACCGACAAAAAATAATAGGCGTCTCAAAAGACAAAGTTTATTGACGTACCAAACAAGAGCAGTTAAGGCAAAGAGCAACAATCAAGACAGAGGCTACCCCAAGACAGCCATTAGTTCCCAAATTGTTTAACAAAACTTGTATGACTGGTTCTCCTGTGGGACTATTCATAATGGCTTCAAAATCAAAACCCATAGTAGCACAAATGGTAATTATAACGCAAAAACCCAAAACCAAAGCTGCTAGTAAACTAGATATAAGAGCAATCGGGGCGGCCACAGAAGGATTTGTAGCTTCTTCGGCAACAGTAGCACATGATTCAAACCCCGAGACAACCCATACTGGGGTAGTAATAGACATGATGAATGCCCAGCCCATGTTTTTCCATTGCGAGTAATTACTGAAGGTGGTAAAAATGTACTTCGCGCTCGTCCGGGTGTGAGAACTAGAGGAAGCGGCAAGGCTGATGATTACGATGAGAGCGGTACAAGTTTGGAAAAACACACAAAACTTGTTGAAATAGGCCAAATATTTTGTCGGCATAGCAATGAGAAAAGAGGAAGCCAGACTGAACGCTAAGTATATACCGTATTGTTCATACTTTGTAGCGGAATAGCCAGGGTTCCCAATGGAAATGACGGCTACAAGAAGAGAAGAAGCGGCATAAACTGTGGAAGCGAAACCGGTGCCATAAGCAAGCATACTAACATAGCCCAATAGCCAACTGAGGAATGCTCGGTACTTTGGAGGAGAAAGTTTAGCAATCCAATAATACAAACTACCGGACGTAGGCATAGCGGAAGCCAGCTCACTCATAGATATGGAAACAGGAAGCAAGCAAAAGCATCCCAAAAACCAAGACCAAACCATTCCGCCAGGACCACAATTCATGGCAAATATGAGCGAACCTGAAATGGAGGGGCTTTAAAGAAAATGTTAGAAACGGGGAATAGCCCAAGATAGATACGTACCAAAGACCCATCGCACCGAAAGACTGACCAAAGACACTCAAGTAAGAAAATTTACGTTGGAAGACCGGCTTGTAGCCCAGACTCAACAGCAGTTTATCATCATCAGCCAAAGGATGTGATTCTCCAAATTCGACATCTTTTGACCTAGGACTATGATCAGAGGCAGCTTCCTTGGAGATATGAATTACCTGGTTCTTCTTGTCTTTGTCCTTTTCATCAAGAGAACTCATCTTAAATGGAATTTTTTGATCTTTCAAAGGCAATAGCTTCCTGGCTACTAGAGGATATTTCAAAAAAAGGTTTGAAAAAGACACGGTCCAACGTTTATGAAAAAGTCTTTACCAACTCTTCAGCCTTCTCAATCAGTTCAAAATGGTCGCCGAGGTTTCGAATTAATAAAGTGCCACTGTTTGTAACGTCGGATACCTTTTACCTTTAATACTTCACATACTTATCTAACAGCAACAACATTTGATGGATTTCAGGAAAAGATCTCCTATTACAGCTTTCGTCTTCTTTTGATAGTGAAATCAGTGACAATGAAGGCACAGTATTGGCAATCCTTTACCCTTTCATCGTTGACATCGTCATCCTTTCTAACATTGATTATTATATGTATTCATAACAGACGTTATCTAAAATGATAGTCTTTGTTCAGCACTATGTGATAAATATGTCTATGTTTACAGGAACTAGACAGAAGGATAGAACGGATGTTTGGTGGTAGTAGTGATCATCAATCCACGGAGATATACATATGGAGGATAAGATGTATGCAAACAATGATGTGGTAAGGGGAACTGAAAGGATAATTGAAATTGGACTTTAGAGAATGAATGTGGTATTTACTAACAAAGTGTTAAGATTCATTCTTGAAAGATTCTCGAATTGAAAAAAACAACTATGAGAAGTACAATATTTATGTTTTTGTTACAGTTTGTAACACTTCTTCCAATAGTCGTAAGTGCTAGGAAGTTTGATGGTATGAATGAACAAAAACCATTCTATTCTTTAGCGGAAGATTATTATAGCTACGATGATGGTGATGCATATATACCCAAAGTCCACACACTATATTCAGGTATAACTACTTTTGGACATTTGCCTGCTCCAAATTGCTTGGCTAGTCGTGGTATCGACTATGATATTGCGTTTGTAGGCGCACCTTTTGACATGGGGACCTCATATCGGCCTGGAGCTCGCTTCGGCCCCAGCGGTATTCGAGAAGGATCACGTCGTCTCGACCCTGCGTTGTACAACGTTCCATTAAACGTGTATCCATTTCAATCATGGGCAAACGTAGTAGACTGTGGAGATGTGCCCATGTCGAACTATCATATTCCGAATGCCATGAAGGAATTGGAAGAAGGCTATTATCACCTACTTACCAGAAAGCCCACTTCGTTTCACGACCGCGAGGGTTATGCTCGAAATGGAACTGTGTTACCACGTCTCCTAACCATGGGTGGAGACCATACCATCGTACTTCCCATTCTTCGAGCTTTACATCGTGTCTATGACAGACCTATATCAGTGATCCATTTTGACAGCCATCTCGACAGTTGGAAACCTGGTATCCTCGGAGACGGTGTCGATAACGATGGCCTGAATCACGGCACCTACTTCTACTGGGCCAGCAAGGAAGGTGTACTGAGTAAGGATGCAAATATTCATGCTGGTATCCGTAGTCCTCTTTCTGGATTGAAGGATTATGAAGATGATGCGACTTGTGGATTCCAAGTCATTGAGGCTCGCGAAATTGATAAAATCGGGGTAGAGGGTGTCGTGAAGAGAATTCGGGATCGCGTTCAGGATAATTTGGTTTATCTATCTATTGACATCGATACACTAGATCCTGCTTATGCCCCTGCCACGGGGACACCAGAAATTGCTGGGTGGTCCAGTCGAGAATTCACAGATATCATTCGTGGTCTGAATGGGCTAAACTTTGTTGGTGCTGATATCGTCGAAGTATCTCCTTCTTATGATGTTGCCGAGTTGACTACACTTACTGCTGCGAACATTCTTTTCGATATTGTTGGCATGTTCGTAAAAACTCCTCTTGTTCGATCCAAGGAAGTATAAACTAAAGCATGTTCTAGTCACTTTAAGTTATTGATGTTGCAACCATCTTATGAAATATTTTTTGTAGATACGAAATCAAAGTTACGAGTTTTCAAACTAATAATAAAAAACTTAATTTATCCAAAAACCAACTATCCAAACAGAAGACTGCTTCAAGCAAAGAACCAAAAAAATAAATAAATAAAGAGTAAATGAAGGAGCATAACTATAAAGTCTCCGAGCGTTTCAGTTTTGTGAGCTTGGAATTCACTTTCACATAGTCAGGTAACTTTGCTGTTTTCCAAAGATACCAAGCGGCAACTGATCGATATGGAGCGCAAATTTCACTTTTTTCTAAAACATATTTTTTTGTTGGTATTGTCTTTAGGTTATGTAAGTATCGAAATCCATTCCGAATAATCAAGTCATCCGCTGGCATAATATCGGGTCGATTGAGTGAAAAAATCAACAGCATTTCGACCGTCCATCGACCAATTCCTTTTATTTTTGTTAATCGTTCAATTAGCTCATCATCTGTCAGAGCCTCTGCTGCTTTTCTAGACGGTACAACCCCAGTAATAGTTGCTTCTGCGATGCTCCGTATGGTTTCAGTCTTCCTAGCAGAAAAACCACAAGAACGTAACTTCTCCAAGTCCATCTCTAGTATCTTTTGAGGAGAAGGGAAGTGTCCATCCGTCCCTAAGGATTTGAACCTTTCATATATAGTGTCCGCTGCTTTTTTGTGCAATTGCTGACCTGCGACTGCCTGAATTAATTCTTCGTATGGCTCCTTAGATGGATTTGTTAATACAGGCCGATAATCTCCTACCAACTGAACCAATCGCTCCCAACGTTTGTCTATTTGGGATAAAAATGTTCCTGCTTCTGCAGCAGACAAAAATACCTTTTCTTCTGCTTTATGAATCAAACCAATACTCATTTTTTTATATCAAAGTTTAGCTTGAACTAGTTGATGTTCTTGCTATTGCTTGTAATGTTCCAAGTAGCGAAACTAAAGAAAAAAAAACAGCGAGTGGCAAAATTCCTTACTACTCGCTTTCTACTTAATTCATTGTCATAATGTTTTCTATTCTTGATAAAATGCTAGTCCGATAATGCGTTATGAAGAAGACGTGTTAATAATTTTGTTTGGAAGAGACTATATGCTGCAATGTTTTAATGTCGTGGAATGGAAATACATTATAGCTCATCGTCTTTCCTATGCATAGTAAACTTCTGTAATTTCCAATCGGATTGTAAACATAGATTTCTAAAGTGTAATTCGGCAACACTATTTCCACATCACTTGTTAACTGTAGCTTGTATTATAGATGGATGTCACTTTCTAGCAAAATTCATAAATGGAATGATCTATCCCAATCTATCAACGTTTAAATGTTTAAAACAAGTATTTTCATTAGACTTGCTTTAATACTTTGACAAGGTGTTCAATAAGCCATTCCAAGGCTCCAGGTTCAGAAGCCTCTCCTACGTTGTGAGTAGCTCCAGGAATGACCCCACTGGCGTCACTGTTAGAAGTCGATGGACGAATGGCTTCTCTAAATCTTTGGACAATTTCTTCGCGGTTGACACTCTTTGCAAGAAATTCATCCTTTTCAGACATAAACAAAGCAAGACGACTGTAATCGTTAGTTCCAGTGATTGGTTTGATACTGCCAAATGTCTTAGCAAAATCATCGGGAGTTAAGTCAGTAGAGAAAAAATCATCGCGACCACGAATAGATACTAAATCCATGAAGCGATTTGCAGACACAGGGGTATCACCCATTGAATGAGCAACCTTGCTTCTAGGTAAAACATCATCGCCAAGTCCCTTTTCGATGTATTCCTTTTGTACCCAAGCAACTAACGCCTCTGTCTTGTCAACGCCAATCGTATTGTAGCAACCTTCACGATCAGACACCGAAGCTTGGGCAATTGCAGCGGCTAAATGGTTATCAAGAGGAGACTGAGAAAGATAATAAAGGACGTTTTGAGACCCTGTGGAATGGCCCATCAAAACGATTTTCCTAGAATTGTAGTCAGCGCCGCCGAGATGAGCAAAGAAATCAACGGCTTTATGCAAATCCTCGTCATCACGAACAAGACTTCCCGTTCCCCATCCAATATAAGATGATTGAGTGTTAACCTGAACAACACTCCAGCCCAGTTTGTCGAGAGGTTCTACTAAACTAGGAACGTAGGGAACCGTTAGTAGACCGTCTCCAAGTCCACCTACAAAAAGAAGCAAAGGTCGCTCTTTGTTGGAAGAAATAGTTTTCCCACTGGAGCCAATGAATTCAAACCCAACGAGTTTACTGGTATACTGATGAAGAATTCCAGGAAAAGAAGACTGACGAACCGGAGCGGCAGAGTGCATTTCTAAAGTAAAGTAATAAACTTTTAAGAATTTATCGAATAAATTACAATATGTAATAAAGCAACAGAGGTCCTACAGAAAAAAAAGAATGCTAAAGGAGGTGGTTTACGTAAATTTGAGTATGTTCAAGAGCGCACCGACTTTTTATGTACTAGTATGAGAACTGATCAGGTAATGAGTTGAAATAGTATAAACACGCATATTTAGATGTATTTGGAAGATAGGTTTTGAATTTTTATGGAAGAGCCTAAGGACCATACAGCAACAAATGTATGATGTAGTATATTTAAAGTTAAATATTTCGCTTCTTTCTGACGCTGTTTTTTAATCGCAAAATTTCATTACTGTCTCATAGAAATAAAAAGCTAGAATGAACAGGGAAATCGTTCAGTGATTATTTCACGGTTTATTTACATTACTATATTAAAATTGATGCCATTACGCGTACTTGGGTTAGGGTTCTCTTGTGGCATATCAAATTTAATGGGTGACTCAAAACCTGTCTTCCACCACTGACTAGAAAATAACATTAAAAAAAAATGGTTGCGTTCACACCTGAAGAGGTCCGCAATTTGATGGACAAGCCAGCAAACGTCCGTAACATGTCAGTGATTGCTCACGTCGATCACGGCAAGTCTACGTTGACTGATTCTTTGGTCCAAAAAGCCGGTATTATTTCTGCCGCTAAGGCTGGTGATGCTCGTTTCATGGATACCCGTGCTGATGAGCAAGAACGTGGTGTTACCATCAAGTCCACTGCCATCTCTCTTTTTGCTGAGATGTCTCAAGATGACATGAAGGATGTTAAGGAACCCACTACTCACCCCGACTTTTTGGTCAACTTGATTGACTCTCCTGGTCACGTTGACTTCTCTTCAGAAGTTACTGCCGCTCTTCGTGTTACTGACGGTGCTTTGGTTGTCGTTGATACCATTGAAGGTGTCTGTGTCCAGACCGAGACCGTCCTTCGCCAAGCTTTGGGTGAACGTATCAAGCCTGTAGTTGTTGTCAACAAGGTTGACCGTGCTTTGCTTGAACTTCAAATTTCTAAGGAGGAACTTTACCAAAACTTTGCCCGTGTCGTTGAATCCGTCAACGTCGTTATCTCCACATACTATGACAAGGTCCTTGGTGACTGCCAGGTCTTCCCCGACCAAGGTACTGTCGCTTTCGGTTCCGGTCTTCACGGTTGGGCTTTCACCGTCCGTCAATTTGCCAACCGTTATGCCAAGAAATTCGGTATTGACCGTAACAAGATGATGACTCGTCTCTGGGGTGAAAGCTACTTCAACCCTAAGACCAAGAAGTGGTCCAAGTCTGCTGTTGATGCTGAAGGTAATGAAAACCAACGTGCCTTTAACATGTTCATCTTGGATCCCATCTACCGTATCTTCGATGCTGTCATGAACGGCCGTAAGGACGAAGTTTTCGCCCTTTTAACCAAGCTTGAAGTCAACCTTAAGCCTGATGAGAAGGAACTTGACGGTAAGGCCCTCTTGAAGGTCGTTATGCGTAAGTTCTTGCCTGCTGCTAATGCCCTTATGGAAATGATTGTCCTTCACCTTCCTTCTCCCAAGAAGGCTCAACAATACCGTGCTGAGACCTTGTATCAGCCCATGGATGATGAGTGTGCTGTTGGTATCAAGAACTGTGATCCTAAGGCTCCTCTTATGGTCTACGTTTCTAAGATGGTTCCTACCTCTGAACGTGGTCGTTTCTACGCCTTTGGTCGTGTCTTCTCCGGTACCGTTCGTTCCGGTATGAAGGTCCGTATCCAAGGTCCTAACTACACTCCCGGTAAAAAGGAAGATCTTTTCATCAAGGCCATCCAACGTACCGTTTTGATGATGGGTTCTAAGATTGACCCCATTGAAGACTGCCCTGCCGGTAATGTTATCGGTTTGGTTGGTATTGACCAATTCTTGGTTAAGTCTGGTACCTTGACTACTTCTGAAGTTGCTCACAACATGAAGGTCATGAAGTTCTCTGTTTCTCCTGTCGTCCAAGTTGCCGTTGAAGTCAAGAACGGTAATGACTTGCCTAAGCTTGTTGAAGGTCTTAAGCGTCTTTCCAAGTCTGATCCTTGTGTCATGACCACCACTAATGAATCCGGTGAACACATTGTCGCTGGTGCTGGTGAATTGCACTTGGAAATTTGCTTGAATGACTTGCAAGAGTCTCATGCCGGCATTCCTCTGAAGATCTCTCCTCCCGTTGTTTCCTATCGTGAATCCGTTAGCGGAACCTCCAGCATGACTGCCTTGTCCAAGTCTCCCAATAAGCACAACCGTATTTTCATGACTGCTGAGCCCATGAGTGAAGAACTCTCTGTGGCCATCGAGACTGGTAAGATCAACCCTCGTGATGATTTCAAGGCTCGTGCTCGTGTCATGGCTGACGAATACGGCTGGGATGTTAGTGATGCCCGTAAGATCTGGTGTTTCGGTCCCGAAACTACTGGTGCTAACCTTGTTGTTGATCAAACCAAGGCTGTTTCTTACTTGAACGAAATCAAGGACTCTGTTGTAGCTGCCTTCCAATGGGCTACTAAGGAAGGTCCCTTGTTCGAAGAGAACTTGCGTTCTTGCCGCTACAACATCCTTGATGTTGTTTTGCACGCTGATGCTATTCACCGTGGTGGTGGTCAAATCATTCCTACTGCTCGTCGTGTCGTTTATGCTTCTACCCTCTTGGCTGAACCTATTATCCAAGAGCCCGTTTTCTTGGTTGAAATCCAAGTTTCTGAAGGTGCTATGGGTGGTATCTACTCTGTCCTTAACAAGAAGCGTGGTCAAGTTTTCGCTGAAGAACAACGTGTTGGTACTCCCTTGTACAACATCAAGGCCTATCTTCCTGTCAACGAGTCATTCGGTTTCACTGGTGAGCTTCGTCAAGCTACTGGTGGTCAAGCTTTCCCTCAATTGGTGTTTGATCACTGGTCTCCTATGAGTGGTGATCCTACTGATCCCACTTCCAAGCCTGGCTTCATTGTTTCTGAAGCTCGTAAGCGTAAGGGTCTTAAGGAGGCTGTCCCTGAATATACTGAATATTATGATCGTCTTTAAATTATCTAGTTTTGGGCTTAACTTGAGTGAATAAATTTTGTGCATTTTATTTATATCGGATACAACTGTAGATTATAATTTTCTATTGTGCAGCTGGATTGAATAAACATTTTTCAATTTAGCCTTTATTAAACGAAGACAGATTTTGTAAAAAATGAAGCTACTTAGTTTTATAATTTTATGGTGGTGTAAGGAATGTTACATCTACCTATGGAGTGTGGAACACCTCAGCATGGCTGAATGCAGTCTGTAATGAACCAACTAGTGGACTGTGTAATTAGCTGGTAATTACCCATCTAAACCATTTCTTTTTTCATAAATCAATTTCCTTTTTTGTTTTTCAAAGAATAAATTCATTGAAATTGAATTTACCTTATAATCCGTGAAGTCTTCATATATCTTTGGAGCTGAGTAAAAATGAGTTTCCAAGCTGACTCACGAGAAAATGAGTCGCAAACAAATAAAACCACTCAACCGCAAACGATGAGTGTCCCTTCCATTGATGCCGGAGGGAAAACGGACGTTTCTATCGAAAAGCAACCTGCTACTGAACCTGAACAATCCAACACGAACTCGCAGAGTGAAGGGATTAAGGAAGTCCGTGTGCAGGGTTCCAATGGAGCGAATGAGTCATTGGAAGTGCCAGACTCCATGAAAGCTCCTGTAGCTGATGGCAGCGCTAAAGAAGAGCTCCCAGCCACAAAGCAAGTGAGGGATGAGAAAGCTAAAAGCATATATGACAGAGATTTATTGCTAGAAAAAAATGATCGTCTCGTGAGCTTTTGCAAGAAGTATATTCCTTGGTTAAAACCGGAGCAGATTGATCTTGGGTTGAGATGGAAAGAAATTTTTATTCAATACTCATCTGACTCACGCTTGGTTCTTTTGACTGGCTTTTTATCATTTTTATTTGGTTATTTTCGATTTGGTTTTCTAAGTCTATTCGTTGTTATGGCTATTTGCATACAGTATCATAGGATAAGTACTCGTCGTGTACGTATGAGTTTTCGCGACGATTACACCAGATATCTTTCTGTCCGAAGATTGGAAAGCAACCCAGAAAGTGTAACATGGTTGAATGCTTTCTTGCAACAATTCTGGTACATCTTCGAACCTACTTTGAGCAGTACAGTCATTGAAATTGCCGATCAAGTATTGTCCGAAAACATTCCTAGTTTTCTTGATTCAATGGTTTTATCGACTTTCACTCTTGGTACAAAATCTCCTCGTATAGAGTATGTTCGCTCTTACCCTAAGACTGAAGAAGATGTAATTATGATGGATTGGAAGGTTTCATTTACACCCGAGGATTTAAGTGATTTAACTGGTCGTGAAATTGCTTCCCGTGTCAATCCCAAAATTGCTTTGGATATCAAAATTGGTAAAAGTGTTGCTAGTGCAAAAATGCCCGTACTCGTTGAAAATATCTCTTTTTCTGGACATCTTCGTGTAAAAGTTAAACTCATTGATGAATTTCCTCATGCAAAAACCGTGGGAATCACTTTCGTGGAAAAGCCTGCTTTTTCTTATGTACTCAAGCCTATTGGAGGTGATAAACTCGGATTTGATATCAATAATATTCCGGGACTCACTACCTTCATCAACGATCAGGTTCACGAGAATTTGGGACCTATGATGTATAGTCCCAACGTATTTGAATTGGATATTCAATCGATGGTAGGTTCTTCTAATCTTGAGGTTGCCATTGGTGCTGTTGAGATTCATCTCAAGCGTTGTGAATCACTGAAGGGTGATGTTCTCGGTTCTGTTGACCCATATGTCGTAATTAAGAATTCCTTTGGAAAGAAAATTGGCACCTCCAAGACTGTTCAAAACACTACTTCTCCAACGTTCAATGAAACTTTTTATGCTATCATCAACTCTTTTTCGGAAAACCTCATTCTTGACGTTTACGACTTTAACGATCTTCGCAAGGATAAATTAATTGGTACTGCTGTTGTTGCTCTTTCAGCTTTGGAAGCTATGCCTGCTTCTAACGATGTCAAGACTCCTGTCACTTTGAGTAATAAAGAACGAGGAACATTAGTTTTTGATACCAAATTTTATCCCACAATTAACGTCGAAGAAGAAGATTCTGTAAAGATTGAAGGACCGGGAATTGTACAGTTCACTGCTCACCAATGTAAGGAATTAAGCAAGGACCCTTCAAAGCGTCACACTGCATATGCCAATTTAGCCATTAATGATAAAGTTATGCATACGACTCGTAAAATCAAAAAAAATAACAACCCTTCATGGGAAGAGTTCTGTGGTACTGTTGTTCCTAAGGGTGAAAAGGGTATGCTTGGTATTCAGGTATTCACAGATGATCACAGTCATCCCTTTGGTACTCTTAATATGAGTCTTCAAGAATTGGTAACCGCTACCCAGAAGGGCCTGAACTGGTTCCAGTTCCCAACTGCCGCTGGTGGACGAGTTCGCTTATCAGCTACATGGAAGCCTATCGAAATGTCTGTCGGTGACCCTGGCTCTCTTGCTGTTGCTGTTCCCATTGGAGTTATGCGCGTTCATATTAATTCATGTAACAGCTTGCATTCAAAACTCCCCGGTAAAAAGTGTGATGCTTATGTCCGTGCTCTTTCATACAGCATGGAGCAAGGTAGAACAGTGGTCATAAAGGATAGTTTGAATCCCTCCTGGGATGAATATGTTTATGTTCCTGTTATGACCAAACACGATACTTGCCAGCTTCAAGTTATGCAGTTTGAGTCACACGGTGATGATACTGTTATTGGTTCACTCTCTATTCCCGTGTCCAAATTTGTTCAACAAAGTGAAAATGGTACATTCCTTGAATACCATGAACCTAGTGAGCTTACCAACAACTTGATTTCGTCACGCGGTGTACAAGGTAAATCTACCATCAAATATCGATATGACTTCTATCCTTTGGCTTCTGTTCCTGGATTAGCGAATAAAGGACCTTCATCAGTCAATGCGTCACCCGCGGTCGATGCTGTTGGTGCGCCTGAAACTGGAAAGGATTCTCTTGCAAAGAAACAGCCTTCTTTGCCTTCGCAACTATTGTCTCCGCTTGAAGTTACCACTGAGTGTCTGAAATATGAGTCTGGCTTCATGTCTTGGGATGTAATATCAGGACAGCTATCAGGTAAATACAAACTGGCAATATTCCTTGATGATCTTCCCCACCACATTTATATGTCACCTGTTCTTAAAGGTCCTAATGGCAGTACTATCCATGAATTTGGTCGTACGTTTATCAGACAGCTTCAATTTTCACAATGCTCTTTCAAACTTTTAGATGGTACAAAGATTGTTGGCTCTTATGTTTGCCCTACTAAAAAGTTGATACAGGAAGGAAGTTCTAAGCCTTTCAAATTAACTTTTGACAAAGGTGGTTCCTTCTCAATTGCTTTCCGGTTTACACCGGTGGTTTTGGAATTAGACGAGAAGGAGAAGTATGAAAACATGGGTAAAATGACGGTAGACGTACTTAATGCTACCAACCTTGCTAGCGCTGATTCCAATGGAAAGTCCGATCCTTTCGTTATATTTGAGCTCCAAGATGAAGAAGTGTTTACTACGAAGACTGTTAAGAAAAATCTTAATCCTGTATTTAATGAAGGATTTGAGGTTGAACTTCCATGCAAGCAAACGAGTAAGTTTATTGCCAGAGTTTTTGACCGTGACTTTGGAAACCAAAACGATCCTTTAGGAAACTGTGTTATTGATCTGATTAAGCTTCAGCAACATGAGTACACTAACTTTGAGTTGCCTCTGGACAGTAATCAAGGAACCTTGAATTTGAGAATTCACCTTGAACCTCGATGGGTTTTGCGTTCAAAGCGTGCAGGAAATTCTTCTTTTGCTGAGGATATCTTGGGACAAACAGCACAATTAATGGCTATGCCATTAGAAGGGATATCTTCTCTTGGGGAAGCTGCTTTTGGTGGAATTAATGCTGCTGTTGATGGAGTTACATCTGTCGCTAATTTCACCAATAAAATGCGCAAAGGTTTCTCTCGTGGTCTTAAGAAAGACAAATAATTTCTCTTTTAATTTGCAATCTACTGAGATATGGTGGCTTCGCTGACATCTAACTTTTTAGTTTAATTTTTTTTTTTTGAATCGCTACAGCAGAAAGCAACTATACATATCTAGACTAAGCTCAATTTAATCATTATCAGCAATAATTTAAAAGTAAAACTTAAGTAAAGACACTAGTTAAGTAAGCACTTGCACAATATTCAACATAGGAATCGAATTAGCATATGTTACTAAGGACTTAGAGTTGAAGAGTGGAATAATAGATTAATGAACCCATTAGATATATAAGCATACAAAAATGATGGGAAAAAAAGTACTGAGAAAGCAAAATGCTCTAAGCTAAAAGATTGAATTCGGTACTTTTCAAGGGTATATACAGATATTGATATGTCACGTTTCGTAGCTTTTCCCAAACGTAAAAAAAAAAGAAAGTAAAAAAAAAGGGAAAATAATTGATGCTGCTGTAAGCTTTATTTTCTAAAATGTCGCATAAAGGAGTTCATGACATTTTCAAAAAAAAAAAAAAAAGGATTTTTCTATAGGACTCCCAGGTAATCTTCTTTCATGGTAGCAATCGCAAACTAAGGAGAGGTTAATAAATCTAGCAACGAACATATTGAGAGACGTACAATTTCAGTAGCATCTGTTCTAGTACCAACGATCTTCAATCGAACGTTGGATCCTCGTTCAATGACCTGATCTTCACCTGAGTAATTTGGAGGATTGGCAGCAGGATCAAATCTCATATCCGGAGGTACAAGATGTGAGGACACAAAGACACTTAAAGGACCAATATCGGCAAAAAATCCCATCTTATTTACCGTAGTAACCACGGCGTCAACCACTTCGCCTCTAAACGGTCTCCATAGAACCGCTCGATATTTTACTTCAAACTCAGCATAACCTTGACCTGGTACTACTCGCCCTTTATCAATATTTATAGTATTGCTGTCAAGCACACATATAATATAACCATATTGTCCTGAACATGTTCCTTCAACGTCCGCTAAGAGCTTTGCTTTTAGATAGTCCTGCATCCGAGGGCCAAAGTAGCTGGGATGTAACGTGATTGTAAGAGAAAGCTCTTTTAAGAAAAAAGGCATATCTTCTGTTTACTATTTATCTAATTTCAAAAGCGCAAACACTCTGAAAACACTTACTTTCTGGGTTATTACTTATTCAGTGAAATTGATCTATATTGCTTTCAATTCTGGAGGGCCACCAAAGAAATCATCAAAAGCCAATCATAAAAGTTATTATACACGTATGAATATCACAAGTACAAGCCCTTCTGAGTGTTTCCTTAAAACTCTAGAAGATGCTCTCGAATCGTGCTGTCCTCTCCATTACTTCCTTATGATAATGAAATCAGTAATTATATTCTCATAAAGGGTAACATTATAAAATAAATTTCTGAAAGTGAAATTGTAGTAGACTGGTAGATAAATTTATTTTTTTACTTTGTTTTAATATTCTTGTCATATGCATAACAGTTTAATACAAAGAAATGAAATGAGAAGCTCTATTTTATTATTAGTACAGAAGCAAAAAATTGTTTTCATGAATATTACTAGTATATAATTGAAATGCAGTAAACGAAATCAAACAAACAAGCTTCCAATGTAATCATAACGATGTGATATTTGTTCTCAAGCAATGAAGCATACAAGCCGAACATTCCTCGGAACAGATTAATGTTCCTATAATAGTCTTATAAACATGCTTCATGGACAATCAACCACAGCATTGCTTACTTGAATTGTTTAGTCCCGCAAAACGATATCCTTAGGTTTGTTGTCACGGAAGTACTTTTTCATAACTTCTTCAATGACCCAGCATGCTCCATAGTCAAAGATCATGGTAAACAATAATTGCATTTGGAAATTGAAAGGAAGTTTTACAAGTTGCAATTTGGAATTAAGCTCGGGTATAAACTCTGTAACACCAGCAATAGCAACAAATGCCGCTCCCAAAAGGCCATAATACATGCCTTTGTTTTCACTTAATCCTTCACGGAAAGGACGTCCTTGATAGTTAATCGCGAAGGTAGAAACTTGTTGAATCAGCTGCAAAAGATAAATTGCACTGTTCAACAACGATGGGCTGAAGCTTTCTTCTAAATCAACTTTATCCAAAGGATTTTCATAAGTATACACACATTTTGTGATATAAATCAGTGTAACAACATGGACGATAAATTGTGCCAAGACGGATCCAATAATGTAGGTGTTGAATATACGGTGCTGAGGCCTTTCCTTTGAAAGAGTCTCCATAGGCTTCGCCCTTGACACACAGTAAAAACAAACAGACATCAGCATACCGGAGATGGTATATTGAGTATCACCAAACTTAATGCCATCCAAGTGCAAAACGGAAAGAGAGTAAGCAGTGATCAAGCAATTTAATGCCAAAATCTTGTGTAATTGGACAAGTGCTACCAGTGTGCAACGTCCTTGACGAACGATGTTAATGACGGAATTAGTCACTGCTAATTTGGATGTAATTGGAGCTGCAACAGACGCATCACCTAACTTAATCTTCGGTGCATCATCTTCAGAAGCTTCTGCCATCGTGTCAAACATTTTGTTTGCTAAGTTGGCACGTTTTTCGGCAGACTGTTCGCTTTCGGTCAATCCTGTTTCGCCTTCTTTCTTAACTTTCAAGTCGTCCAAATATTTAGTTAAATTTTCCTGAGTCTTTTCGCGGTGAGGATTGTTAGGTCCGGGAGGGAATGCATGACACAAGGCTGGAGGAACGGGAGGAGGAGGAAGGTTAAATCGCTTAGAAAGGTTAATTTGCTTTTCATAAACCGACATCAAATTATTCATCCGTGCCCTCTCCTGCATTTGCAACATGTCTTCCTCAGATGCATTGAGTAATGCTATACCAACGTGAGATTGCTTAAGAGCACCGACGTCGTTCGTTCCATCACCACACATCAGAGTAACATAACCACAATCCTTCAAAGTAGCAATCATAAGTTCTTTTTGAGCGGGCGAAACACGAGCATATACCCATGCGTGCGTCAATACGGAAAGTAATACATTAGGATCTTCAATTTCGGAAAGAGCACGGCCAGTGACACATAGATCATATTTCTTATATAAAGAAGCATCTAACTTCTTCGTGCAATCCATAGGCACAGTGACAGTATCATCTGTACTCTTCCATTCCATTGTTCCCTTAGAAGTTTCATTCTTGTCTAACACTAAAGTAGGTTTTTCTACAATACCGACTTGTTCGGCAACGTATACTGCAGTCAATGGGTTATCACCAGTAATCATGATGCATCGGTGAGACGAGTTATTCAACATTTGAATGGTAGCTTTAGCATCGTCCTTCAAAGGAGAATTGAATATCAGGAAACCCGCAAAATCCAAGCCAGATTCTATTTCTTCGCGTGTCAAATCGGTAACCTTACTTTCTGATACAAAATTCTTAAAATGTTTGCAAGCAAGAGCCAAAACACGAGATCCTTTACGACCATATTCTTTGTAAACCTTTTCATAATCTCTAGGGACGTTCTTAAGCATAGTAGCAATAACCTCTGGGGCACCTTTAACTGAAACAAACGTTCTTTGGTTACCGCCCGCGATACGAACATTAGACACAGAGGACTGACGTTTCAAAGCAGATGAGAACTGGAAGTTACGAGTAATTTGAACCTTTCCTTTATGGAAAACAGAAGTTTCGGGAGGAACGATCACGTTATTCTTACTTACTGACCAGCCTAATGCTTCAATAGTAGCTTTCTCCATTGGATCACCCACTGTCTTAGCAGGCTCTCCTTCTTGTTCAAGTAATACTAGTGTATGAGCGGTAGCGATCGCTAATTCAGTTTCTTTAGGGACATTATTCAAAGTCTCGAGACGGGAAGGCTCTTCTTTGTTCAAACCAGAAACACCCTGGACAACCATATGTTCCTCTGTTAAAGTACCAGTCTTATCAAAACAGCAAATGTCTACATGTCCTGCTACAGGAATACGGAAAGGCTCAGTACAGTAAATGTAATACTTGGATAAGGCAGCCAATGAAGCATTTACCGCTAACGAAAGCTCCATAGGAAGCTCAGAGGGGACAACAGATGTAATAATCATAATGCAATCTAACATTAGCTTGTAGCGACTTCTGTCAGTTTGGCTACCGACGTGCCATACATAAGCAGAAGCAGCAATAGCGAAGACCATCAAAAACAAAATAAAGTAAAGCTTTTCCAAATTATTTTCGCTAACCTTTTCAGAGGAGAATACCATTGTACGAACAAGAGAACCTTGACTTGTTTCAAAACCAGTTCGAAGCACAACAGCAGGTACACCACCATCAGGAGTCTTTATTTTTGAGAATGGAGAAGGAGTAACTTGAAGAACTCGAGTACCACCATTCAAAATAGCATTCTTGTCAATATCGCCAAAATCTACTACTGCCTCCTCTGGGCGTAACTCAATAGATTCTTTAACCAAAGGGGTAGACTCTCCTGATAGCATGGCCTCATTAACGACACAAGTCCCGGAAATTAAAAGCATGTCGCAAGGAAGTCCAAGATCTTCTTTGGTATGCACGATGGATACAACGTCGTTAGGTAAAAGATCCTCGGTTGAGACAGTCATCCATTTTTTGTTACGATATACTTGAACATCATATGTCTGAATGCTCATGGTACGGAATTCAACTAAAGTTCGCTGACGCTGCCAGACGACAGAACATTCAAGGGCCACAATCATAAACATTGAGAAAAGAGAAAACTTCCAGTATTCATCCAAGCACCAAAGAACACAGCAGAAAATTTGGAAAACAAAAAAAGGAGCAACTGCGTGCTCTTTAAATAAGGCAGTAAATGAAGGGATAGGAATATCAAAGACGTTTCTACCATAGTGACATTTGTACAATTCCTCTTGGGCAGAATTCAAACCAGAGCTATTCTTGAAATCGCTAATTGTAAGAGAAGAATCCATAGGAAAAGTTACATTAGTAAAATGTTTATTCTCTTCCTTATACAGATAGCGCTTTTTTTGGAAAACGAATGAAAATTGGACGCGTTGACCATCAGGAAGAACCGTCTTTTCAATTGGTTCCACACTGCTGTTATCTCCAGACTTGCTAGGAACCACCATAATGTGAGTAGCATGACCAACAGAATTGCTCTTCTTGCATGTCAAAAGACAATACATACGAGTATTCCATTCACCAATTAGCCAAACCAGTACATTTAATGTTCCAGAAGCAATGTAGGTTAAATAACGAACTTCATCAGAAAATAAATGATTCTTGTAAACATATGCAATATAAGGATAAACGAATAAGGCAAACGGCCAGATGTATAAATGAAACAGTGTGGGGAGCTTTATATAAAGCTGTCCAGACTTAATGTCTGGACTACTCACCAAACCAGAATCTCCCATAAGGAATCCTATAATCTATTCACTGAACCAATTCACTAGTTCAGTTGGTGAATTGTTCTTAGAAGGTAGCGTTGAAATGCTAGATGAGAGTAAGCTCAGATTTCTGATAGTATTATATTATACATCTTATCTAGTAATAAAGGGGAAATGAACCTCTAACCATAAATGGCTCTGGATCTTTTAATTTGAGCATAATTTGATAGTTTTCTAAGTATTATCATTAATAACTTGATTAAATAAATAGCAGGTGATTGCTATATCCTCTTCAGGCGCATGTACGATTGAAATTCCGCATTTCGTTTTTGGATTGTTTAACAAATTCCTTCTTTCATTCTTTTCTTCCTATATACATCGTTGTGTGAAACTGTACCCTTTCATTTGATTGTACTATTGTTAGTCACTGTACTTATTTCACAATTGCTTGAGAGTATATACTGCGATTTATTTATTTCGACAATTCTTACAAAAGTCGGATAGAATGAAATTTGCATCGAATGGAACGCAAGGAAAGATTGTGTTTAAGTCCATTTTAATCTCCATTTTCCTCTTAATCACCTTAGCTTTCCTGAGAAATGGTATCCGCAACAATAGTTCAAAGAATCACCGTAAAGAGCCATTAAATTTGGAAGACATTGTATTGCAAAAGTTTCGACCTACATATAAACAGATTGATTGGATATACAACGAGAGGTATAGCGATACGTTTCTAGTGAAAGAAGACGAAGCTTTATATCTTCGTGATCCATTTGATTTGAATGAGTTGCTGTTCTCCGACGCTGATCTAGTGTATAAAAATGAACGTATCAATTATGACGGATATTCCGTTTCAGCAGATGCTCGATATGTTCTACTAAACGTGAACAGAACTCAAAGGTGGAGACACTCTTTTACTGCTTCCTACTATTTGTTCGATACATTAGAAAAAGAAGTGACACCACTGGTCCCCCAGGAAGAAAATTTGCGTATAAGCTTGGCCGTTTGGTCACCTACGGGACATCAATTGGTAAGAAGTATAAGTTTACAAGTATTGGTGGCTAAACTATTTTTACCTTTAGGCTTTTGTGTATGAAAATAATTTACACGTTCTTACAGAAAATAGGGAAATTTTGACTCTTACGACAGATGGAAATGAGAATGTATTTTACGGATTGTCTGACTGGATATATGAAGAAGAGGTTCTATCAAGCCCTTCAACGATCTGGTGGTCTCCAGACGCTCGCAAATTGGCATTTTTAAAGTTAAATGAAAGTGCTACTCCAATTTACCAGTTTCCTCTATACACCAGCGAAAGTGATACGTCTAGTTTTGAATTTAACTACAACAAGGACATAAAAATCAAGTACCCAAAAGCTGGTCAACCAAATCCAACTGTTTCACTACTATTTTCCGATTTGGGAACTGATAAAACATATCCACTGCATTCTTGGAATAATCATGTCTTTGAAGAGACTGTAGTACAAAATGTACTCTGGGTCAATGAATCGGCAACCCTTGTGCAGTTTACCAATCGCAACAGTACCTGTAAGAAGACCGATTTACTAGATTTGGAAACCAAAAGGATCTCGTCCGTCTTAAGTGAGTGTCTTACCGACGGATGGTTTGAAGTGCAGCAATTTGCAAAGACTCTTCCTGTGAATAATCCAAATTATGAAGTTTGGACCAATGGCTTTTTTGATATTATGCCTTATCAAGATTACAATCATTTAGCTTTCGTTCCTTTCAACGGATCATCTCCCACCTTTCTCACCTCTGGAACTTGGGACGTCACCGAAGGTCCCCTGTCCATCGATGCTTCTCGAGGGCACTTGTATTTCATTGGAACATTGAAAGATTCATCGGAACGTCATTTATACTACGTTTCCTTGGATAATCTTGAAATACACAATATTACTGACGATGGTGTACAGGATGGGTACTATTCGACTAATTTTTCTCCTTCAGGTAACTTTTATGTATTGAATTATCAAGGTCCGAGAATCCCTTGGCAGGAACTTCGTTCTATCCAAAAAGATAATTTCACAGTACGGATTGAAGAGAACGAACATCTACATAAAATTTTGGGATCGTACAATTTGCCGCAAATTAAATACGATAAACTCATTGTAAACAATACCACATTGCCTTACATGGAGCGGAAGCCGACAAATTTCAATCCTAATCGTAAATATCCTGTTTTATTTTTTGCCTATGGTGGACCCGGTTCTCAACAGGTTTCTAAACTTTTTCGTGTGGACTTCCAAACATATCTAGCTTCTCATCCAAATTTTGAGTACATTGTAGTCACTGTTGATGGTAGGGGAACGGGATTTAATGGGAATGATTTTCGCCAATCTGTCTATCAAAACCTAGGTACATTAGAAGCAATGGACCAGGTAAGTGCTGCTGAACATTGGGCACAGTATCCGTTTGTTGAACAAGAGAAGGTTGCAATTTGGGGCTGGAGTTTTGGTGGCTATCTGACCTTGAAAGCACTAGAGGCTTCCAACGTCTTTTCATATGGAATGGCTGTCGCACCTGTTACAGATTGGCATCTGTACGATAGTATTTATACAGAGAGGTACATGAATCTTCCGATATTGAACGAAAATGGCTATGAGAACTCAAAAGTACATAACATTACAATACTTAAGGAAAAAAAGCGTTTTTTAATCGCGCATGGTACAGGAGATGATAATGTGCATTTTCAACATGTGATGCATCTTATGGACCAACTAAATCTTGCAAATTGTTACAATTATGATATGGCTGTTTTTCCAGATAGCGCCCATTCTATAAGCTATCATAATGCTAGTCTTGCCATATATCATCGTTTGAGTGAATGGATTTCTATGGCTTTTTCAGAGAAAAAAAGCGTGATGTCGTGATTCTGTAAAGTTTTTATCGGCTATATCCTTCATTGCTGTATTAACGAATTAATGAATTTGTTTAATATCAGGTCCTAATTTACGATTTAATAGATTTCTACTATATATGACTTTTAATTATATACAAATAGATCCAAAGGGCCGTTTACGTATGCTTATTTTTGTTTTACTTTTAATAATGAAATCGTAATGTCTACAATTGTTTAGGGTTTCACAGATGAACTTTGGTAGGAGCTTTCTTCATTAGATATTTTTTAAATGATAATAGTAAGCTTTGTACAACAACTTGCGCATATTGATTTCATCTTGGCTAGTGAAAAAGAAACTAAGACAACATAGTACATTGAACGTATGGCTAAGAAATTGAAAATCAGTAAAGTATTCAAGTATAGTAACATAAACCGATAAGAATAACTATTAAAGTAATCGAATGGGAAAGAGATCTTGTATGCCTTGAGAAAACAAATCTTCAACGCCTGAATATGAAGACCTCCAGATGATTTTGACTATTGTATTTGCAAGACTTATTTAAAGTCATACATGATGAATATATTTTCATACGGTATTGTGATTACAATCTCTGTAGGTTTATTCGTCTTGCTTAACGTATATGTACAACTAGCAACAAATTTTGTATGATTTACTAATTCGGAAAAGGCTTTGAAGTGTATAAATTGAAAAATATTGTACAAAAGGTAATCATAAACTAAAAGAAAAAGGGATTATGGAAAGAGCAGCTGGCTTGATATCAAAGGATACTGTTCGGTGGGTGAGCTTGATCGCTCACGGAAGGCTTAAATGTTTGGACGTGCGACCACCGAAAGAATTTCAAAAGCGACATCTCTATGGATCTGTTAATATCCCTAGTACTACGATTGCAGGACGCTGGTTTCAATTACCGGCGAAACAGGAAGGATTTGTGGTCTTAGAACAAGATGGTAGTTCTATTGACGAAAAAGAAGGGGGTTCTTGTTCTGAACAATTACAACAGAAAGGTTGGAAAATTGAAGGATCTATACGTGCTAGTACTGAACTCTGGCAATGGATCGAGCAAAACGGCATGATTGAACAAGGAGAAAGTAAAAGATTGCTATTCGATCCCAGCCCTCATCTTAAAGAGAATATATCAATGATTGAGGGTAACTTACGAAAATCTGAAGCACGAGTGTTAGACGTTGGATGCGGTTCCGGTAGAGACTTGGCTTGGTTATGCTCGAGGGAAAGCAAAATACGATACAAAGTCACGGCTGTAGATGCGGAAAAAAGAGCAATCTATAGATTCTCGAGTCTATTTGAAACACTTGGATTGGAAGACCATATTGAACATAAACAAATCGCCAAGATGGATTCAGTAGGCAAATGGAAATGTTATAATATGGAAGGAAAAAGAGATATTAATATCCCAGATCTTTCGACCTCAGACCTTATGAAATTTTTTGAGACTTCGTCGACTACGAAGCCTGGAAAGCAAGATGAAAAGTATGACTTGGTTGTCCAAATTCGATTCTTGCACAGGTTACTCTTAACCCAAACTGATCAATTGCTTTGCGATGATGGTTTTTTGTTTCTTTGTACCTTTGTGAACGATGGCATTCATGACTATGAGTATCCCAAAGGCCAAGAACACCGACTCGAACTGGGGGAGGCCGCACAACTCATACGGTCTTCGTCTCCTTCTATGAAAATTTTAAAAGAAGAAGTCGGTTTTATAGAAGATGGCCGACCGGTTCAAGTTTTGCTTGCTCAGAAGCAAGCCAGTGTTCATTAAAATTACACCTTACCCAGAAAGCGCTCACAGTAGATAAAAATAATCGGTCATTTTACCCAAGTCATATTAATTCTTTATATGATGCTAATATCATCACTGAAAGTTGCTTTTTCGCTTCCATAGTACCCTCTGGCCGAAGTGTTTTACGATTAAATCACTTCTTATTGTGCCTGAATAAGAAAGGAAACAAATTTGAGAACAAAAAGACAACTATAAGCTGTTTTCATAGTAAATATCCACTCAATTCATAAACAATTATGCTGTTTACAAGTGCCTGACCGCTAGGGTATGCCTGAAAATGTCCATTAGCTTTTTGTAAAGGACAGTGCTTAGTATAAAAAGATTATATTTTTTTAAATTTGGAGAACTAACTAAAGCATTTTAAAATATTGCAAGATACTGTCTACGTTATCGCTACTATCTATTAAATTATAACTATTCATGTTCCTCTTAATAAACCTACCTTTGTTGTCCACATACCCTTAGCAATAAACCACTAGTTATATCCCATCGATAATTTGGTTGTTCTCTCATAACATTCATTATGCCATCCTCATCTATAAAACCTTCCGTTCTTTTAATCGGTTCTTTACGACACGCGCCTGAAGAGTGGAAAGCTCTTGGCGAACATGCTAACTTAAAGGTATGTAGTCTATTTAAGCTAGCTTACGGACTCATTGAAAGGGAATAAAAGCTATATATAGCTATTGTTACCATTGATTGCTAACATTGTGCTTAGGTATTCTGCGATGAAAGTCGTGAAGAGTTTTTTAGAAAATGCAAAACTGAGTTTCAAGACGTTAAGGGAATCATTCGTACTTTCGAAACTAAGTTTTTCATGGGTATATTTGACGAAGAAGTTATTGAGCACCTTCCTTCTTCTGTTAAATTCATCTGCCACGTCGGTGCTGGTTACGAAACTGTGGATGTTGATGCTTGTACGAAACGTGGAATCCGGGTCGCAAACTGTCCTGTCGCTGTAGACGATGCAACGGCCGATACAGGTATTTTTTTGATGCTTGGCGCGTTCCGTCGCTTCAACCAAGGACTCTTTAGCTTACGTGAAAAGCGCTGGAGAAATGACTGTCGCCTACCTTCTCACGATCCTGAAGGAAAGACCCTTGGTATCCTCGGCATGGGTGGTATCGGCAGAACAGTAGCAAAGCGCGCTCGTGCATTCGACATGAATATCATCTATCATAACCGTCATCAACTCGATGAAAAAGACGCTGGCGGTGCTAAATATGTCCAATTTGATGAGCTTTTGGCTCAGTCAGACGTCTTGTATTTGAGCTTGCCCTTGAACAAGCACACACATCACATCATCGGCAAAGAAGAGTTCAAAAAGATGAAGCGCGGCATTATCATCGTCAATACTGCCCGTGGTCCCGTAATGGATGAGGATGCTCTTGTCGAGGGCTTGAAAGAAGGTATTGTGTATTCTGCCGGACTTGATGTGTATGAGCATGAACCTCAAGTTCATCCTGGTCTTATGGAAAACCCAAATGTGATTCTTCTTCCTCATTTGGGTACCAATTCTTTGGAAACTCAGCACAAGATGGAAGCTTTTAGCCTTGAAAACTTGAAGAGTGGTGTCTTAAACGACAAGTAAGTATCAAAATCTCTTTCTTCCTTTTTACTAACAAAATTAAAGGCTTATTAGTCCTGTTCCTGAACAGAGAAATATGTAACTGTAAGAATCATGAATGATTCTACGAGGAACTTAATTTTTCTAAAATCTATTTGCTGCTTTTCTTGCTTACGTATATTTACTACCCCTTAAATTTTACCCTAGACATGACTTTCACAGTAATGAATTCTGTTTGCCGTCATAGACTATTGATGTTATTTCATTTATAAACTGAGCCAACCATCACCCGTCGGTTATACCAGACCCAAAAAATCCTTCCCAACAGCTAGATATATTCTATAAAGGAGTTGTTTTCATGGAGAAACTCATGAGTATACGACACACAAAAATGCAAATAAATATGAGAGTAGCGTAGACATTTTTACAAAAAGATCATGTTTTCTTTTTCTTGTTTTTGTTTTTCCTCTTCTTGGGTTTCGGAGTAGCCTCACTCTTTTCAGTATCTAAAGATATAATATCGCGATCCATATCCGTCGCCGTTCGTTTCTTGTGGCTATCGTTCTTAGATTTTGCTTGACTATTTCCTTTTCCTCGAACCAAATTGGAAAGTCTTTCTTGATTACGTCTTTCACGCTCAGTGGTCTCTAAGCCCTCCATTTTGTAAGGAGCATCAGACTCTTCTTCTTCATTCTCTTCATTTTCAACAGAGTCTTTTTGATTTCCTTCCAATTCTTTATTGAATAATCCAAAACTAGCCCTTCCAGCAACGGCAGGGCCTTCTGTCTCTTGAGTGTCACCATTATTCTCGGGTTTCGATATTAAGCTTCCATAACTGGACTCATACTCGAATTTACAAGAATTTTTATTGGAAGGAGCATCAGCAGTTTTCCTTAATGACCAATGTTCATCCGTCACAATGGGCTTAGACAATTGCTCCTCTGTTTGTCTTGGATCTATTCCCCGAGCTTTTTGCATAAACTGTCAATACATACGGTTAATCGCTTCTCTTTCCTTCTCAAGATAATCATACCTTCATAGACATTAATTTGGACGACATCTTGATAAATGTTTATGAGAAAATCCCAGTGAAATCGCACTGTTCCACCTGGTTTGATTTCTTCACATTTGTTCATGGCCAATCCTGGTTTAGGATTGGAATAATGAAGTAGAACGAAATTTAGCGAAGAAGTGAAAACCAAAACATTTAAGAGTCAAGCTATTAAAAAAAAAAAAAAAAAAAAAGGTAAACATTTCATAGGCTTCTTCTACTTGGATCTAGCTATTCATTGAGGGATCCTTTAATTCATAAAGAGGGCTTCATCAATATCACCGAAAGGTTCAATGGGTGCAGCAGCTTTGCTGAAAGGTAAGCTTTCCTTAAAAAAATTTCCGTTTTTAATGGTTTCAGCTCCAGGAATTTCGTACTCTTGATCCTCACAACGTTGCGATACAACGTGCACGGAGAGCTTGCTCGTCAGTTTACCATCATAATGGATATGATTGACGAAAAACTCGTACAGTTCTTCCTTGGTAATTGATGATACAAGTTCGGCTTGTTTTTCCAGTCGATTGTAGTCGTAAAAACCATCAGAAGTACGAAGCCAATACATAGAACTTTCCTCCCTTAAGTTTGTATACTTCTCTAGCATGAAGTTGATCAAGCTTGTTTTGTGGTCATTAAATTCTTTTTCAGAAATTTGCGCAAATGATTCTTTTAAGTGATCTAATAGAGCCCGAATACGTGTTTCCAAATAAGAACTGCTCCGCTCACTTTGAACAAATACTGTCAAATAAACATAAGGAGTGGATTGACGAAGAAGCGTAAATACTATATAACCGAGCTGTTCTTTAGTCCGGAGAATGGAGAAAGAAGGTTCCTTCATGAGTTGACGGGCCAAGCGAGTCAATGCTCCAGATCTCTGATCATCCATAGGAGCAATTTGTAATGCGTACATAATAGCTGAGTTTTTGTCTTTCTCGTTAGGAACGATTGTCTTATAAATATAGTTGCTTCCTTTGGGAAGCACAACTGCTCTTTTACGAGTAAGCTGCGATGCGAATACGGGCTTGGGATTAAGAATATTCAGAGCAGTTTCTATAAGTGCTTTCGCATCATCCTTAATATAATTTCCATGTATCAAAGATTCTATAAAAATTTGATTGGTGAATTCACTAATAAATTGGTAAGTATCATCAATAGTGACATCCTTAATGGCTTCCCGGAGTTCAGAATTCATCCATATTGGGTACTCTGTCAGCCAGGTTAGAACGCTACTAGATCTGGGATAAGCCTCCAAAGCATCATAATCCTTCAGTTCTTGTTCATATCGATTTTTTATAATATCAAATCTTTGAGAATGTATTTTCAAATCGCGCATAACCGTAATTACTTTTTCCAATAAAACATGAAGTTTGTCAGTAAAACCGCTAAGGTATAACGAAACACCCCGACTTGATGGCAACAAGACGAAAGAAAGTCCAGCTAGTGTAGCGGGATATGAATATTCGTTTAGGGCATCTTCAACAAGTCGGACGTAAAGATTAGTTATAACGCTAACTTTTGGCGACTTCCTAGCCACAGGAGAAGCAAATTGAATAAAGACATTTGCCTTTGGTACCCAAAACGTATCATCTTTCTTATGCCATAAGCGAACGTATTCGTCGTTTCGAATCAAGCCAGGAGACTTGGCTTTTTCTTTTACAGGTTCTCTCTCCACTTCTAGTGACCAAGGAATAAACTCATTTGGAGCAGGAAGGTGAAGCTCTCTAGGTGGCTTGCAAGTACGAAGCGATTCTAAGAAGGAGGGATCTAGGGGTTCCACCAGGTATTCCAACCCATAAAATTCCTCTTTCTGATTGAACTCCTTTTCAAGAGAGTGAGAGGATAAGATAACTATAAGATTGTCAGGTCGGAAACAATCAATAACAGCTTGAATAGCATCCATGTCAAAATTGGTAAGAACCGAAGCAGAATACAGAATTTTGTCCCTAGGGTAATTATGCTGCATTTTGCTAGCAACCGAATGAGCATATTGCGAAGCGTATGTTTTCTGACGAGTTTTGAATTGAGCTTCTGACATAATCCGAGTTTCCTCAAATAGAAATTTATGGGCTGCTTTGTGGTCTAACAGTTGAACGTATTCAAATAAAATGCGAATTACTCGCTCGTAATCGGCAAGTCCCTCTTCTGTTAGGGAAACGGAAACAACAACAATATCGGCATCTTCTGTAATGGTTATAGATCCAGCAACCAAGGAAGTACCTAGACCCAATTCTTTTAGGTATGCCAAATATGAACCTTCACCTTCGTGTCCTAGTAGGTGACAAACATAGTCTGCCGGACGGCATTCATACTGAGAGTACTGACCAGGAATAGGGAAAAGCATATCAACTCGGCGAAGATTTTTTACGGGCTTGATATAGCAAATTTTACGAAGTTGCTCATCTTGGTATGGGCTTCCTGGATGTCTTGGTCTTGGAACAGATTTGTTCTTTATGGGTGAAAAGAATTCAGTAGCCCATTCCTGAAGAGTGTCTAATGGCTCACGGCCGATAATAACTAGTTTCATCAAATTTGCCGAATAGTATTTGTCATAAAACTTTAATAACTCTTCACGAACATCCAGACCCATGTCTTTGGGAACATCGCCAAGTGTTTTTACATTTCCAGTATTGAATTTATTAAATACGTGGTCTGGGTGACTTAGGACACCATATAGACGCCAAAAGCGCCAATCGTCCGATTGAAGATTCTTAGAGTGTTCAGAGTCCACCGCAAGAATTTCACGATCTTTGCATCCTTCCAAGAATAGAGGATCAATAAAGAACTGAGAAAAACGGTCCAAAGCTCCATATAAAGCGTCATGCGATACTTCAAAATAATAGTTGGTGTCATTTGACGCAGTGTAAGCGTTTGACATACCATTATTGGTTTCCAAGTATTTTCTATATTCGTTCTCATCTGGATACTTTTTTGTTCCCATAAATAATAGATGCTCACAGAAATGAGCCAGTCCTAAAAGTTCCTTAGGATTACTTTGGCTTCCTATATGAACATCGAGTGCTGCACTCGAGTTATCTGTTTCGGGATCCCTAATCAATAATACCTCTAATTCATTTTCTAACTGTATGAGTCGATATTCCCTGTCATCAAGACTTGGTACGATTTGTTTATCTGCGACTACTTTTACCTGAGAAGATGCAGTCATGTTCCACCACGTTATTAAATGATTTCTTTGATCAAAAAAGAAAACCAGATAAAGTATTTATCCTAAAAGACTCAAATTTGGTTCTAAAAAAAACAATTGCTATTCCTACGTCTAAAATACGTATTTTATTTAATTAATAGTGAGGTCGAAGGACAGTTATTAATCCCTTATTAAGCGCACCTTCCAGTGCTATAGTAAACAAATCTTAATAAAAAACCCGAATCCCAGACAGAGGATGGATTTTCTCTATACTTTCGAATTAGTATAGTTGTAGTCCAAACAATTTATTTTTAAAAAAGAAAGAAAAAATAATTTATCGTGCAATTCTCCAATATACAATATCACCTGGTTGAACAACATAATCTTTTCCTTTAACAACAGTCTTTCCAGCTGTTTTGCAGGCTTCTACTGTACCATACTTTTGAAAATCCTCAAAATTGGTAATTTCACCTGCAACAAATTTTTTTTTAAAATCTGTGTGGATGGCTCCAGCAGCGTCAGGAGCCTTTGTTTCCAGTGGGATCGTCCAAGCTTGGACGATGTTGTTTCCCGCTGTAAAGTAATGCATGAGAGAGAGAGCAGAATATCCAGATTGGATGATTATAGGTAACTGACTAGAAACCTGTAAATTAGAACATTCCTCTTCCAATTCCTCGGGTGAAAGCAAGAAAAGCTGTTCTTCGAAAATGACAGATAGAGGAATAATGGTATCTCCAGGACTATGTTTTTCAACCCAAGCTTCAATTCTTTGTAGCGATCCTTTGTTTTTTTGCAAGAAATCATCTTCATCCATATTAACAAGGTATACAACGGGTTTGGCAGTAAGTAAATTAAAAGAATTGAGAAAAGGTACTTCCTCGTCAGACCAAGAGCGTTTGGAAACAGGACAACCATCATCTAATACACACTGCAATACCTTTTTTGCGACTTCCTTTGCTTTACCGGGTACTTTAGAGGATCGGCTTTCTTTTTTAAGGAATGATTCTACGAATTCTGCATCTTTCAACAGAAGCTCCTCTTGAATAATTTGTAAATCTCGAAGAGGATCCACAGTCTCTTCAACATGAGTGACATCTGGTTCGGGAAAGGCTCTGACAAGCTGAAATATGGCATCCACGGTTCGAATGTTGGATAGAAATGCGTTTCCCAATCCTTGTCCTTTGCTTGCATTCCGAACAAGACCTGCTGTATCATAAATCGTCAACTGCGCTGGAATTCGTTTTTCTGGATTCATTTTTTCGCAGAGCAACTCGTACCTAGGATCAGGAACTGGCACTTTTGCTGAAACAGGGTCAATAGTTGCAAAAGGATCTGCAACGAAAGTTAGTAAAATTTTTAATATGAATTATGAAATAATGAAATTTTACTCACAATTCGCCGGTTTGCCAAGATTCGTCTTAGTTAGCATCTGACTAGAATACTAGCATTAGTGGAATAGGTCTTTATTTCAATAAAATCATCAAATGAAGTTTAGTAAAAATAATGGAAGCAATTGCTTTTTTATTTCTCTATTCACTTACAAAAGTGTTGACTTTCCTATGTTGGGCATCCCAACAATACCTATTTTTAAATGATTTCCAGGACGTCCCAAACGATTTCTGAATACATCTTGTTTTGCAAAAAATACTTGACAGCTTGAAAATGACCGACAGACTTTTGGTCGTACTGATGCACACCTATTCTGTAACACTATCCTTGTACCAAAGTAATTCATTCTAGAAAGCAAATCCAAGGGCCAAAGGTTGTTTTCTTTTCTGTTTCAAAATAAAAATAAATTAGATAATTATTTACCACCGAAAGGAAGTATTTTTAGCGACTTCATTCAATTTGGTTAAGATGGAGATTCAAATCGGGGATAGGCGGCAAAACCTTTACCGATATGGAGGATTCATAAACATCTACGATTATAATGTGAACCAATTTGAAAGTGCGGACTCTATTGCTGAAATATATATTCAAGATGGCCAGGTATTCTTTCGCAACATTCAATCTAAGGCAACCTTTCAAACACTGCGGTTACTTCCTTCGCCTAGTGAAAAAAAGCTTTTTTACTACATTCCCTTAAATGAAGTACGAACAGTCTTACTAAATCTATGAAGATGCTGTTGAAACCACTGAATGCTAACTATTAGACAATGTATATTAATGATATAAAAACTTCCATTTTACCTATAAGTACATCTACATCTTCTGATGGTTCGTTTAATGCTTCTAAAACAGGAACTACGACTGTACGTTTGCTAGTGACAATATGTGCTAATGCTAACCACCATAATATAGATTCCGAATACGCCACAAAAGCCTTCGCAGCCTGATTTAACTTCTTTGACAGAACCTAGGATAAACAAGCCGTTTATCTTCGAGACCAAGTCTGAAAGTAAACTCCACCCGGTATGGGGAAAACAAAACTCAACTTCTTCAGGTCAGCTCTCGCGGATTGCTCCAGAAACGACGACGCTTGATTTGGAAAGAGTACTTTTTGGTCAAAATATTCCAGAATCTAAATCAAACGAAAAAGACTCCAAGGAAACTCCAGTGAGTGAAACATCAATGCCTGCAAATGTTGAGGAAGAGACAGATTCCAAGCAAATTCAAGACAGAAACTTAGAAGAAATTGGTGAATCTGATGAGAAAAGAATCCATCCGACGGAATCCGACCATTCTTTTGAACAAGCTGCTGCTCCGGAATCCGACACAACGAACGAAGAAGAAAATAATATACCCTCTACCCCTGCTGATATGAATATGTCTGAGAATACAAAATCACCAGAAAAATTAGATCAGCAACCTTCAGTTGAAAGGTTACCATCACCGGAAGAGCAAGAAGGAGTCCTTAGTGATCATCAACAAATAGACACTGGTGCATCAGCATTAGAAACTAATACGAATAAAGAAGAAACGAAAAACATGGAAAATAATTCAGAACATGTTGCTCGCGATGAATCGAATCTAAGCCCAGAGAGAAAAAAGGACATTGTAGAGAACCAAGAGGAAGTACACACAAGTCGGCAAATTTTACAAGATACTGAAGAAAACGAAAATAAAGATATAGAAGCTCAAGAGCAAGAAAGAGAGGAAGAAGAAATCCCTCTAACGAACTATACATTTCCATCGTCCGCTGGATCTACTGAAGAACAAAAGGGTTCTACACAGTTGCAGTCGGAAGGGATCAATATTGTAACCTCTAGCTTTAATTTAACGAAACCAATGCAAGCGTTTGCAAAAAAAAAAGCTATCAAAGTTCAAGAATCTGTTACGGACGCAACCAATTGTATTATTCTTGGGTCTCCTCCTCTTCGCAGAACGCATAAGTTTTTGTTGGCAACTTCTCTTGGAAAACCAGCAATCTCTTCTAAGTATATACTTGACTCAATGAAAGAAGGCACGCTGCTTAATTATAACGATTATATATACGAAGATCGGCAGGCAGAAGAAAAATGGAACTTCTCATTGAAAAATGTGCATAAAAGGCATTGTTTAGAAGGATTAAAATTTTATATTACCTCGGCAATGCGAAGTTCCATGGTAGGAGATTCTCTTCATGGATTATACTCTATTATTGAAACTTCGGGTGCGAAAGTAAGTGCTTTTTCAAAGATTTACCTTCAAAAATCAAAACCAAAGCTAACAACAATTTAGGTTGTTGAAGACATCCAAGAAGCTAAGAATCCACCGGTGGTGATTTTGGGATTACCAGTAAACGATGCTGAGGGCTACAACATGTTTGCTACGGGTCTACGCGTATATAAAATGGAAATAATAGCACTCTCTATTCTTCGTGATAGAATTGATTTTGATGAGTTTGCTATTGATTATTCTCAAAACAACGTATCCTCTACTGGATCCTCTGGACGAAGCAGGAAACGAAGTTCTCGAACTTCTTTTAGCAAGACTAGAGCAAAAGAACAAAAGACTTAATAGTTATTTTACAAAATAAGACGAACATATGAAAGAAACTTTTGGGTGCATGGTTTAGCCCATGGCGAGAAAATTAGACTACGATATTGATATCTTTTGAGAATGAATATTTTGTTTGTAAAGTTAAAGCTCCCAACATACCTTTAAATTCTCTAAGTAGAAATCCAAGTTAATCTTTTGTCATTGTTGTAATCTTTAACCAGGCTGATGGACTTTTTTCAACAGGAACAGAATTCAAGACACATATATCGATGGACTTTCAGGAAAGAGAAATAAAAAATTAGCATATGAAAAATAAAAAAATAAATGGAGAATAATACCAGTTCTTGACTCCTTTCTATTTTTTTTTTTAATTTTTTGCCTTTTGCCGCTCTTTGTTTATTTACTTGTTAGCACCACGTACATAAGGAATGACGTAACCTATCAGTATATTCCCACCCTCAGACTTGCTTATATAAAGCTAGGAACCTAGCTTCGACCTCATCATACTAACGCGACGTTATATTTCCGTAAAGCGATACTTTGTTAATATTTGTTTACAGTAAACTGACATTTGGTTGTCGTTTGTTTACTTGGTTAGTAAACATAATATCCTAAGCATTCTTTGTGGATTGATTTTATATTATACCGTTTCAATTAACATTGAAATTCAAATTTGACTAAAAGATATATTCAGTTTCTTTCTTTTCCTTTATTCGCCAAAGATGCACTCTACAAAGCACTTCCCTTCTGGTTTGGAGGATCGGTCAAACAATCCGGGAGCTTACGATGCTTCAGATGAGTATGCTTACTGCATCTGGATAGTTCCTGCTTATAGTTCCGAGGTTGAAATAAGATATCGTAAATTTACCAAATGGGCCTTGTCTCATGAGGAAGATTTCCAAAATATGCGACTTCCCACTGCTCCTCATGTTACGCTTGCAAAAGGAATTCATTTAAAAGAAGGCCAGTCGTTTGAAAGTGTTTTAAAGCATATTGCTTCAAAGAAGATCTCTCCCATGGACATAAAATTCGGAAAAGTGGCTCTTGGCAATACGTACTTTGATCGCGTCCATTACCAGATATTACGCACTCCTGCATTGAACGAGCTTCAACAGGCTGCTTATGAGCTTGTAGACGAGAATTTTTCTGATGAGACTAGAGAACCGTACATGCCGCTGATTTATGCAGAAGCTGTTGAAGGTTATTGGGGCACTTCTGACCCTCTTCTTTCATTATCTAGTATCAGTAACGTCAATTGGGAAAACCCTTCTTTCCTTGAGTTAGTGCAAGTGAACTTGAACACTCACCAAGGAATTATCTGTGGAAGAGTGGAAGTGTCTTGAGTCCTTTTATTTTTCAGTTGACCTTTTAAAGAGAGTGCTTTTTTCTTTTCCGTTTTCTTGTTTGTCAAGATGACTGCAATACCCTCAAACGAGGGTTTTCCCTGCTTACATACGGTTATGTATTCTTACATAGTTTGAACTTATCGACTTTAGGATAGCAGCAGTAAAGTAGATGACTTTTTATTATTTTTTGTGTATTTTTCTTTTCGCGTTTCTCTCGGACTCTCTCTCTCTCTCCTTTTTTCTTTTTTTTTGTTGATACTAAAACTAATATCTGCTAAACAACGTGCTAATGCTCTTTTTTTTTCTTTCTTTTTTTTTCGGGGTGGGTTTTTTTGCTTATGCGTATAGCTGTCCAATTCTTTTTTTTTTTTTTGCTTCCTAAGAAGACCTTATTGTATGTTCATTTTCATTTACATATACTTAATTCTGTCAACATATCTATATGCAAGCTTCTTTTATTCTTCTACTTCTCAAGAAACACCTAATCCTTTCATTTTGAAAACTCATTCGTTAAATATCAATAAATATTCAGTGTTTTCATATCGATGGAAATAGATATGGATATCGATGGAAATAGATATGGATGCATCATAAGGAAAAAATTAAAGAAAAGGGTAACGAAACAATCACGAAAAGACTTTTTCAAATGCCTGCAAAAACCCAAAAACACCTGAACTTTCTGAATCAGCATAAGTACCATAATCATGATCACCAACGTATACGGTATGCGTAAACGGAGGTTTAGGTCCCATGTGTTTGAATCCAGCAATCCAACGGAACACAGAATCATCATCTGTCTCATTGCTAGCGGAGAAAATGAAATCAAAGTCTGCACCATTTGATTTGTAAATGTCTTCTACAGCAAGACGCTTGGAAACTTTGCTAGAACGGCAAATGACTGTATCATTCTGAATCGTGGCACGGCAAGGGATATCAAAATTATTGACAGATTCACAACATTCCTTGGCTGCCCAAGAAGCAAATTCAGGATCTTCGGCTTCTCTTAGATGCAAAGCGACACTGGCATCTTTTTCTTCCACATAACTGCCCGCTGCACGCTCGGCATAATAACTAAAGATCTCAGTGACTGTCTTTATCCAACTGAGATCAACGTCCTTGATTTCACTCTTCCACAAGGCGGCAATTTGTTGCTCAGATGGAGGTAAGGCATCCGCTGTAGGAGGGGCACGTGTAAAGCAACCATTTTCAGCAACAAGACCCAATCTGGGAACACGCTGGAAAAGTTGATCCAACTCTTGTCGACCAAGAGCACTAATAATATACACGGTATTCTTAGGATCAGCGGTTAAATCCGTCAACAGATTAACTGTTCTCTGTAAACCACTAGTTACACTTTGATTTTGGGAACCCCAGGATGTAATAGTACCCTCGAAGTAAAGGAAGAGAAGACGCTTCTTAGCATTATGATATGGTTTAAGAATGAGATCTGCATTAAAAGTAAGCTTGCTTTTATCATTTGCCTGCTGTTCCTTCCAAGATTCTTTGATGAGAGTACCAAAAGTAATGGCCCAAGAAGTAGCATCATGACGAAGAATGAGGTTACACATGACTTTGCTTCTCTCCTCGCATTCACTCGGGGACATAGACAAAGCCTTGTAGAAGGCATCGGCGGTGTTGGAGTAGTCCCAAGGATTTACGACAATGGCATTGTGACCCAGAATGGAGGAACTACCGACAAATTCACTCAAGATCAAAGGCCTGTGACGTTCGCGTTGAGCGTAAATGAATTGATGGCTCGTCAAACTAATGCCTTCACGAAGAGAATTGTCGATGAGAGCATCGGAAATGGTCATGAGAGCCAAAAATTGGTGGATACTGATTTTCTGTCTTAACAAGATAACAGGAACATGACGAGAAGCGATATTTGAGTAGGAAGAATTAATTCGGGTTACGATATCGGAAATAAGGGGCAAGTGGAGATTATCTTGAAGAGATTCAGGAGCAATTTGAAGAAGAATGGTATTCTCTCTATATTGAGGGTATCTGTGCAAGAAAATTTCAAAAGAAAGTAGCTTGGAACGAAGACCGCAAATGGGGTCGAGTTTATCGTGGGAAAGGATGATATGTTTTCCCTTGAAGCGATCACGCAAAACACGGATCCAGTGTTGGACTTGGTTACTTTGAAGTTGTTTGTCTAGAGCAGCGGGATCGATGGAAATAGGAAGGGCAACGATTTCAATCTTTCTACCATCCAAAGAAACAGTTCCATCTTTACGAATATCAATGTTGATAAGACGAGAACAAGTTTGAAGGAAATGATAGGCAAACTCTGGGATTTGGAAGCCGAGGATATTTGCACCAAGCATGCCGCGAAGAATTTCTTGGCGGGTAGCAAGACAACGGCTGACCTCGGAGGAGGGAAAAGGGATATGTAAGAAGAAACCGATGTTTGCAGCAGGTATCTTTTCGCGAACCATTTGAGGAACGAGGAGAAGATGATAATCATTGATCCAAACCATATCGCCCTCACGATAGTTTGCAAGAATTGAGTCTGCGAATTTTTGGTTGACCTTGACATAATTGGCCCAAGAATGATCTTCGTAGGCCTTGGATTTAGGGTTGTCTGGGATTTGATAGTGGAAGGTGGGCCAAAGAATGTTTTTGCAATAGTGGTTGTAATGGCCGACAAAGTCCGTATCGGAAGGGTAAACGACGATGGATTTGTGAGAGGTTAAATAATCATCGGAGATTTTTTGTTTAACCATGTCGGGTAGAGAATCGGTGGGGACACCGGAAGTACCAATGAAGAAATGTTCGTCGAATTTCCCAGTACGGTCGGCAGCATGGACAGCGTTGTAAAAGCTAGCATTACCATAGGAATTGGGAAGAATACGGTAACTGATTTTTTTCCAAGCTTCAGCATCAAAGGTCATACGGCGACCCGGATGAAGACCGCCGCCATGGCCGGTGGAGAAGGAAAGGGAACGGGAGGCACGACGAGCAAAGGATTGCATATCGCGGTCATTGGAGGTACGGCGTTTGTAGGAGGCTAAAACATTAGAGGGTGGAGGGGATTGATGACGAGAAGGAGGTAAAGAAAGGCCTTCGTCATCGTTGAAAGCGAGATGGCGACGACCTCTTTTCTTTAGTAGCTTTTGAAGGTTACTGAGAGGGTCATCTAGTTTGGGGCTACCAGTTCCGGAATGGACGGAGGGAGTACCGGCCTGGCTGCGAATACCAGGCATGGAAGCGGTGGAAGCATGAAGGGAAGAAGGTCTGGAAGAAGATTCGACCTCTTCAGGAAGGTCCGAAAGGACGGTAGCGCTTTGATTGTCATCATCATCATCATCATTATCAGAGGAGGAGGTAGAGGCGGAAGGAGTGGAATCTGAGCGATATGGGGGATAATGACGGTTATCGTTAGAATTGAGATCGCCTTGGTCATCTTCATCTTCATCGTCTTCGGAGAGGATGGCATTTTCATCTAAAGGAGCATCCAACGGAGCGTCCTCAATCCAATCCTTTGACTCTTCGCGTTGAAGGAAGCGCGAACCGATTGCATCTCTGGGCACGGTATCGAAGGAGAAGCCTACCGTGGAAGGTAGGAATAAATTAGCAATGAGAATACGTCCCATGTAAAGAAAGAGAAAGAGAGATTTGATGGAAAAGAGAAATGAAACAGGAAAAACGAATTAAAAAAGGAGCAAAAACAGAATCCGATACGATACAGTTACGAACTGATTGAGTGTGTAGGAAAAGAAAAAGAAGAAAAAAAACCAAGAGAAATCAATCAATCAACCACAAAGGAGAAACAGGATTGAGAGAAAAAGGAAAAGAGTTTGGGAAACGGCAAAACGAAAAACAAGCTAAAAGTAGTATGGAGGAGGAAGATTGGAGAATGAGGTCATGAGGTCATGAGGTCATGTATTATTCTAGAAAGTTTCATAGTAATATTCGAGAAGGTGTATTAGAATGGAAAAGAGAGGAGAATATACGAGAAAAGAAGAGGAGAGAGAGAGAGAGAGAGAGAGAGAGAGATCAGCAGAAGAAAAAAGAGCTTAGCTTTCTCGATGATTTTTGAATGGATTTCAACGATTTCTCTTGTTTTCCATTGAAATTTCTACTTGGGCTTCCTATAGAATTTTCATCTTCCAATCTTTTTTTATTTTATTTTTCTTTTCTTTTCCTTTTCTTTTCTTTTCTCTCTGTTTGTTTTGATGATCTCTCTCTCTCTTCTCTTCCCTTCCTGACAGGACCTCCGTCCCCCTCCTTCTCCTCTTTTTCCTCTCATGCGACTTTTCTACGGCATCTCATTTTAGGTTCGATTTCCCCTCTACTACACGAGATCCTCTACGCTGGATGGTCACCGAAACCCCGATAAACTTCTCGAAAAGACTGCAACGGGATCGGGAACGTAAACCTTGTTCTATCGGGACCTTGTATGTCACGTCATCGTGATTCCAATCAACCTTTCTCGCAGTTTTCCAAACTTTCTTTTCATGAAATCTCGAAGCGGGGGCCTCTTCCCTTCCGAAGTGGGGGTGGTGGTCTCTTCAAGAAGGTTCTAGGGTCACTTGTTTTGGGGTTTCAATTGGTGTCACAATGAAATCATATCCAGCTATCATTGCGTCGTCGATCATTATGTTATTTGTCTCGGTTGTTCCCTCTTGTGTTACTTTTTGTTGTTTTTGTTTGACTTGGATAGATTACAAGATACTTGATGATCTACGACTAGCAAGTCCAATGTAAGTAACAATGTCTCGTGAGTCGTGTCGATCGTTTCCTACCTTGGCTATGTAATGCATACACAAATCACAGAGATAATACTGACTGTTGTAAAAGATAAACCAATTTTTACAAAAGGAAAAAGTTGTTTTCGAAAAAAAAAAAAAAAAGTTTTCAAAATTCAAAAGAATATTTATTACAATTTGATGATTTATAATGTTTTGTTTATTCAACTCATCAGATTTCCTCTCTCTCTCTCTCTCTCTTCCCACCTCTCTCTCTCTCTGTGTGTTTCTTTTGCTGATCTCTCTCTCCCACTTCAATAGCGAAGGAAGGGTTGCTTGGTTTGGTGGTGGTGGTTACACAACAACACACATCATTACCTAGAAAACATCACCCATGGAATCTGGAAGCAGCCGGAAACAAACGACGACGTTACGATAGAAAAACAGGTTACGAGGGATTTCGTCAGACGGTTGATTTCATAGAAATGTTTCCATGTGGCTTCTACCAAATGAAAAGGGGAGAGGAAAAAAAAAAAACTATATATAGGGCATGATTCTCTTGGTTTTTGATTCATCAGATTCTTTCGAGTTTCTATTTCTCTTTTCTTTTTTGTTACGAATTGATTCGAAACACTTTCACGACTTTTTCCCTTTAAATTATTTTTGTAATTATTCTTGAAATTAATTACATTTTCTGACGACCTTTTTTTTGTTTACTTTTAATCTCTACACACACTCCACTCTCTTTGGACACATTTTTTTTTTATTAATCTTAACGCTTTATTTTCGTACGTGTAAATATGGATCACTTCAAGGATCAAGCTGTCAAGGCCTTCAACTTTGCCAAGCACGAAGTTTCTTCTCGTATTTCTGAAAGAACAAACTATGATCATGGACCACCCTTCACTTGTGCCATCTTTGGTTGTGGTGGTATCAACTTTGGTTCCGCCGAAGGCCCTTGGAACAATTCTGAAAAACTCGAATTGGTCCTCGGTCACCGTCTCAAGGTGATTGCCCTTCTTTCTCCCCACAAGAGCTCTCACGAACGTGTCTTGAAGCAAAAGGCCGAAACTCCTTATGCCTCTTGTTACAACACTGTCCAAGAATTTTACTCTGCTGACGAGTACATTCAATACTTGACCGAACACCCAGGTGAACTTCCTCATGCTTTCATTATTGGAATTCCTCCTGAAACCCACGGTTCCACTGCCCCAGGTGCCGATATGGAGCTTGCCCTCTTGAAACGATTCCCCAATGCCTCTCTTTTCATCGAAAAGCCCATTTCCGCTGCTCCTGTGGAGGATGCCTTTGCTGTCGCCAAGCAAATTCCCAAGGAGGCCGTCATCTCTGTCGGTTACATGCTTCGTTACTTAAAGGTGGTTCAAAAGGCCAAGGAGATTATTCGTGAAAAGAATCTCAAGGTCGTTAGTACCATCGCCAAGTACAACTCTGCCTACATTCACAACAACAAGGTATTTTGGTGGGTCATGTCTCAATCCGGTGGCCCTGTCGTCGAGCAAGGTACTCACTTTTGCGATTTGTCTCGCTTCTTTGGTGGTGATGTCGACACTAGCACTGTTCGTGTCCAACGTGTCAACTGGGATGACGCCCCTGGTAAATTGTCTGCCATGCCTTTTGACGAAAACAAGGAAGTCCCTCCTCATGAACGTATCCCCCGTTTCACCGCTGCTGTCTGGAAGTACAAGGAGGGCGGTGTAGGTTCCTTCACCCACAACATTACCCTTCAAGGTACAAAGTATGACACTTGCATTGAAGTTCAAGCTGATGGTTACTACCTTCGTATCGTGGATCTTTACGGTGATCCCGTTCTCTACGTTCGTTCCCCCGAATCCGACAACGAACAAAAATACCACTACCCTGGTGATGATCCTTACTACGCCGAATTCAAGGCCTTCTTGGAAGCCGCCGAAGGTAAGGGTCCTAGAAGCGCCATCCAATCCGACTTTATGGATGCTGTCAAGTCTTATGAGCTTACCAAGGTCATTACTGCTGCCAAGTAAAAAGATTTTTTCCCAATTTTGTTATCTCTAAAAAAAGAAAATTAAATCCTGGGTGGTTGCCTTTTGACATATACATATATATATATTTTAGGCATGTTCAATGACTATGATGATAGATTTGTATAGTTTATCAATAATAGAAGTAATTGATGATTATATATATTCAAAAAGGTTCGAGTTTGGTAATAGTAGTACTAGTAGTAGTAGTAGCATAGAAAAAAAAAAAAAAATAAAAAAGTAAGACTTAATGCCATTGAAGACAGTGAAGCTTTTAAAAACGTTTGGTCTTTCGAGAAAAGCAACAGCACACCTTGAATCTCTTTGTTTCTCTCTGTGAAAAGCACTCCAACGCTCAACGTTTGTTTCTCCTTTAAATTTCCTTTTTCTACATTGTTCGTTGAAAACCCAATTTCCATTCAATCATATACTATACTCTTTCCATCAATTGATACCAGCCAAATTATTACTAGAATTATCCAAACGAAAACAAAAAACAAAAATTCCAAGTTTTATATTCATTTCACTTTTTCATATCAAACGACCTTCGTTAAATCATCTCTATAAGCAATAGTTTATTTTCCATTGATACGAGCAGATCAGTGTGTTTCTATTATATAAAAAATTCCAAGTACCGATATCTGATCTGACCTCCGCACATAATTTTTCTTGGAAATACTCCTTTAAAGTGTGGACTTTTTAAACCAGTTTTTTCTTTATAAATAAGAATTTACCAAATTCTTTTTCTTCCCTATTGAAGTTCGCTTGTAACTCCGCTCCACGACTCTAGAAAACCTTTTTACGCTGGAGGAAACGGCTGTTCCATTTCGTAGACTGATTTTATCTTTTTATGGGATTTCCTTGACTCTTCTTTAGTTTAGACAGCCTCTTTTTCATCTAACGTTCGTCCTCTCCCCTCTGTTCAACTGTGTCATTGAGCGAATTGCTATATCTATTTCAACCTGCTATGAGTATGCCTGTTACAATCAACATTCGGTACAAATACATTTTACTCGTAACATTGGCAACCGTCTCTGTATTGTTGTTCTTTTATGGCCTCACACGAACAGATATGCAGACGCTAAAAAATCCAGCAAGTCTTAGTGTGCCCAAAGTTCACGACCTTGATCAAAATAGAAAATCACTTTTCAAAAAAGCACCTGTCAAAAACAGTCTAAAATGTGAATCGACCATTTCTTTCCAAAAAAACGTTCTCTTCACTTATTACAAGCATTCCTTCGAGGGTGTCAAAAAGGTAGCGCTCATTGGATTTCCCGATCACCCAAACAAAGGCGACAGTGCTATTTATATTGCCGAACGTAAGCTTTTAGAGGTCCTTGACATTCAAGTTGTCTATATTTGCTCAAGCCAATCCGATTACAGTGCTTCTTCCCTCAAAGCCATTGTCCAAGAATCTTCTCCAGAAGAGTTTGCTTTTGCTTTTCATGGTGGAGGCAATTTTGGAGACTTATATCCCGATCACCAGCAACTTCGTGAAAACGTGATTCACGATTTCCCTAACGGCCGCTTTGTCTCTTTTCCCCAGTCGATTTGGTATAACGATGAAACAGCCTTACAACAGACTGCAAATCTCTATGCCGAGCATTCTCAAATTCAACTTGCCTTCCGTGATCGTCAAAGCTATCTCACCGGCGTGAATGGTTTTGGTGAAAACAACGAAATCCTTCTCACTCCCGATATTGTCTTTTTCATGGGCACGCTTTCGGATATTCGAGAAACAACCCCCATCAAATCTGATGTCTTAATCCTAGCTCGTCTCGATCATGAGGGCGGTCAGCAACACTCCTCCGAGTCCTTGTATCACGAGGGTTTGACTTCCGGCAACGTCACTTACTCTGTCGAGGACTGGCTTAGTTGGGATCCAGAAGAAGCAACGAATTCAGATGCTACCTTTGATACAAAAGGGGAATCACGCTTCCTGTCTGGTGCACACTTCCTGGCCTCTCACAAAGCCGTTATCACTGATCGTCTCCACGCACACATCCTTTCCACATTGATGGGTATTCCTCACATTGTCGTCGAAGATTCAAATATGAAAAAAATCACAAACTACCACAATACTTGGCTTCGTGGTTGTACTTCCGATGGTGTAAGCGTCATCGTCGATTCTCCTGAAAAAGCCATCAAGATTTTAATGGATTGGAAAAAACAACAGTACATCTAAAACAAGAGAATTTTCATTTACTTTCCACATTTGAACTTTTCTTTCTTTCTTTCTTTCTTTTTTTTTTTTTTTTTGTTCTGCAAAGTTCTTTCCCGGCGTTTCTTTTTGAAATTCCTCAGGTCCTGCCAATTCGAAAAATTCGTCCCCTGATATGTCATCTACTCCATATTCTCTACATATGCTTTTCTTTCTTTCTCTCTTTTTTGGAAAAATACAGTTTCTTCCAATTAATGAAACCTTCCCATGCTGAACCCCCTTCTTCCTATGTATTTTTTTTTCACACATGCGCCTGAAGCAATTGCTCGTGACGCTTCCGTCAATATTTATTTCATTGCTTCATTGCAATCCCAGATGCATCTTAGTCAATGATTGAATTGTTCCACTCATTGTTTTATAGCGCTCATTTTCGCTATCGTCAATGTTGAATATAATAAAAATAAGAAAACAAAACAAAAAAAAAAAGTCCTTCACGTAACAGTGGATCTATGTGCCGTGACGAAAACACCAAACATATAGTTTTAGGCTACGAATCTAAACAAATTTATTAATACATTTTCTCTTCTTTACTTTAGTTACCAGCGTACGCGTAGACTTGCTTTTAATGATAATAATGATACCTTTTTCCAACAGTCCCTTAGTCTCAACATTACAAACGTGTGATCCATTTCAAATTTGTTAATTTCGGCGGGAATCTATTTTTTTGAAAATGACAGAATTAGATTTTGAAGGGTTTAATATGTTTGAAGAGCCAGAAAACTTTCGCCCTTCTACTCCTCCTCCTAAAACAGTTCTTCATGAACGAAAGATTTGTCCTTCTGGGTATGTTTTGTTAGCCTGTCCTTGGTTTATCTTTTCTTTTAATTTATGAGTTTCACGTCTTTTATAACTAACTTTTGTTTAATAGACCAAAAGAAGTCGAACTACAACTTGTAGGATCCCATTCGTTATGGGCACACTACTTATGGAACAGTGGTATCGTGCTCTCAAATTTCATCGATGCTCATCCGGAAGTCGTTCAAGGAAAATTTGTTTTGGAATTTGGAGCAGGTGCTGGACTACCCTCAGTTATTTCTGCGTTTAATGGTGCCAAACATGTTGTGTGCTCAGATTATCCAGACCTTCCTCTTATACAAAATCTTGATCAAAATATGAAACGATATCAGGAAATTAAAGAGAAAACATCTGCCGTGGGTTATTTATGGGGATCCGATGTTCAAGATCTGCGAAATTATGCTGGCCTTTCAGAGGGTCAATATTTTGACGTGTTATTACTATCAGATTTGGTGTTCAACCATACTGAACAAACAAAACTTGTTCGTTCTTGCAAAGCAGCTATGGGTGATAATAAGCATGCCATTGCCTACGTGTTTTTCACTCATCATCGCCCTCATTTCGCTGACAAGGACTTGATCTTTTTCGATATTGCAAAAGAAAATGGGTTCGAGGTAGAACATATAGTAGAGGAAAAAAGAGATCCAATGTTTGAGAATGATCCTGGTGCTCGTGAAGTTCGTGCTACTGTTCATGGTTATACAATGCGTTTGCTTAACGAGTAAGTGCAAAAACATGTGTATGCTTAATAAGTCGAGGACTTTCGTTCAAGAAATTTATTAAACCGTTGAGGACTCCTCAATTGCGGATTAGGTCACTAGGCATGACTAAGACGTACAATGCTCATAAACAGTGCGTTTTCGATAAAAGTAGCTCTGTCATATCTAAGATGATACTACAGACTTTGGGTTCCGGGTTTTATTTATTTTTCCACTCTATTTAGTCTTACTTTACTGTTTGCTTTTCTTTTTTTGGTCCTCTGTTTGAATAAAATTTGAGTTGTGGAGTACGTTCATTAATGATTCTTGTTTTAATATAATCTAGTAAAACAACAGTTGCTTTGATTCCTATCTTTTAGTTTCAAAGACATATTCCATTCTCTAGAATTCGTTATGAATTCGCACTCTACTCTCTACTCACTTTAAAAGATGCTGAGTCGGATTTTCTTCATAGAAATTAACTGAATTCGTCATCTATTTATTGTAAAAACATTAGAAGACTCAAAAACATTCTTTCATCTTGGAAAGTCATAATTTTTTGGCAGAATGTGTCAGCGATCGTTCTTCAAAACTATTGAATGCTAGGTAGCACTTATTAAAGCCGTTTACTTTCATTTATAATTCTATGATACATGCTTAAATCCAATGTTTTTTTTTTTTAGTTTTCGGCTGATTTTTCATATAAACGAACCATTTCCCCAGTGTTGTTCATGCACCCACACTCTTCTTATATCTTTTTTACTAAAGTTTGTTGAAACGCTTTTGGTAAGTATTTTTTTTTTGAATAAAAAAACGTTATTTAAAGTCGCTTTTATTTAAAATTCTATGAAAACTTTGTAGTAAGCTGCTGGTACTCAAATTGTGAATATCAACTTGATGATGATAATCATATGCGCCTTTCAGGAAATTTAAGCAGTGTACTGAAGAATTTCGATTTCTACTTTTTATCCAAATTGGATGAGGGGAATTGCAAGTCTCAGTGACACGATGGTTACGGTGCAGGGGTCTTGAGAGTTGACATTTTTCTCAATACTTTTAATCAGTGACTTTAATATCGTTTTCTAATTATACCATGCATTTGGACTTAATTACATTGTATTAACTAGTTATGCTTTAGTTAGCGGATACAAAGTTAAGTTCTCGATAGAATGGGACTCATTGTTACTATTTATACTCTTTGGGTCGCAATTTCTTCTTTGTTTATTGTCTCAGCATTTCAGGTAGATATTCGCAACTTTCTTTTCAAGTTCATCCCAAAAATATATCCGGGTGTTTCAAAGTACAATGTTGCTTCCGTATTAGCATTTGTTTCTGAAAAGTCACTGGAATTTGCTAGTGTCAAGTTCCTGGTAATGCTTGCGATAGACAAATTAGGAGCCTTTTCTTCTCCTATCTATGGTAAAGTGTTTATTTTGGACATGTTTGGCTTAGGTTCTTTGCTTTCTCTGATCGTTGCAAATGTTATTGGAGCATATCATCTAGACGATGTGAAAGAAAAGCTTTCCTCTTCTAGGGATGTTTCAAACAAAAGTTGTTCTTCTCTGAAAAAGCATATCGGTCGACTTTCAGTCAATGTACGTACTGGATCCATCCTGCGTTTTCCTTATATTTCATACCTTCCTAATTGGCTGCTCGCGAAAAACAATGCGGAAAGATTGGTTTACAAAAGTCATCTGCTTTTGAATATCTTTACTCCTGATGATAAATCTACAAATCATCCAGTAGTATTGTGGGTTTGCGGCCGTAACAAGGCTGAGTCTGTAATTATACCGTACCTCGCCTCTCTTGGTTTTGTTGTTGTCGTCCCCAATTATGCACAACCTCCTAAATATTCCACTGCTGAATCCGTTTTGTTTGTAAAACTGTGTGTAGAGTGGATATCGGAATGTATCTACTGTTTCAATGGTGATGCCAATCAGATATATTCTGTTGGCGAAGACACTGGTGCTGCAGTGATTATGGAATGTCTTTCGAAGGAGTTACCTGCTAATACGATACACGGTTTGTTCGCCCTCGCACCTAGGCATAACCGAGATCTACAGTGGTCTATCAAACAATCTATCCCTACGTTCACTTTGGTTCCTGGAGTTCAAGAGGACAATCCTGAAGGTGATGCTAAGCAAGCTGACCCCAATTTACACAAATTTATGAGCGTTTCTGGTGCCGTTCCTTATTATTATAAGTTTAGTTCTCCCAGAACGCTTGCAACTGGTGACTTGATTGCTGAATGGCTTAATCATATAAATACTTCGAAAAAGGTGAACTAACATCTCCAAGTGAACGGGTTAACGAAGTTATCTGAGCAAATCATGAGAACTGGGTAATGACAATTCACTTTTTTACGTTCGCAATTTTTTCCTTTTTTGCTTCTCCCTAATCACTTACAAACTACAAACTCTTTCAAGTATTGACTTCCTGATTTGCGAGCTACTGGATAAAGCTTTCAAGTTGGAAGATATAACCCAAGTGTATCTAACAGAAGCTGAGCAACTCAATGTATCCAGCATGAAATATCATATTGCGAGGCTAAACGATGTATTTTCTATTAACCGAAAGCTCGTTTTCTGAAGGTTGTCTGTAACCACATGAATGATTTGTTGTTCAGTGATACATCTTGCTTTTTTTGAAGGCATTATTAGGTGTTGTCAGAACAGTCCTGATGTTAAACTTGCTAAACTTATTTTCGGAATTGGGACCCCTGAAGAAAACTGAAATATCTTAAATGCCTATTTGGCTTAGAAGACTAGGCTCGGTGAAGATTGCCTCACATCTTCCTATGAAGTTTCTCCATGATTATCCATGAAAATAATTAACATAGATCATGAAATGGGAAACAAGAAAAGCCATTGTCCAACTGTCATTATTTTGGGTAATTGGTGTAGATTCTCCTTGGGCTTTCACTAACCTCTCTCATGATACATTGACCTATATATGAATTAATAATGCCTGGATTAGCTGAACTACTTCCGTTCGAACTTATGTTAAACTACCCAGTCAATTTGTTATATTCATATGACGATTTGTCTTCAGGGTTTTGATGAAAATAATTTATGAATTATCAATAATGTATGATTACTCACTTTTCCTTTGTTATAATGAATTTATTTGTTCCAAACTTATGTCTTTTCTCATTTTCGTATTTCTTGTAAACAATATGTAGTTAAATTATACTATCTTTCTTTGTGTAGAGTACTAAAAGGTTCCTCATACTTCATCTTGTAGTGAATTCTCAAGATGCAAACAAAAGCAAGCACTTATTCATGAACCTCAATGTTCTCTTTGTAGTTTCATGTTCGTGACATAAACCAAGAAAAGGATGGATTTTGAAAATTTAATTAAAGAAATACAACAGAAGCTGGAAAAAAACATCGTGAACCATGGGAATAGTGTATCCATAGAAGAGAGTTGGTAAATAGCTTGGCTGTCACTTCTTAATACTAATTTACTCAAAGGATTATAAACAATGTTTTCAGATTGTTTGAAGAATACCCCTCAGGCATTACATGGGCTATCTTACTAAATGAGCTTGAATTAACAGTATGTAAAGGTCTTATAATAAAAGTACTAATGTGCTATTAGTGCACCGAAAGACTTTATCATGAGGATCGTACGTATTCTAAGAGAAGATGTAGACTACAGAGACATTTGCTAACCTTTCTTTGCTTCCTAGGATTTTCTACTCTAGAGTCTGTCAAAGATTCTGAATCCGACGTCCAGTTTGAAAATAGTTTTGAGCTAGAGTGCATTGACTACTATTACCATCCTCTTCCTACTTTACAATTAAAGGATAGAAGGCAAAATACATGTGATTTAATGCTGCACTCGTCTTACTACTTGTTATTCCATAGTCCGTTTGATATACTGAAACACGTATGAAAAGAAAAAGTCAGTAACATGAGTGCTAATCATAAATCAACTTAGTCTTTCGTTCGTTTTTCGAGGGCAAATTTATACCCAAAATGGTTTTTGAAAAAGAAATTGCAATTCTTACCAACTACTTATTTCCTACCAACGCTTGGTGCTGATACATTCTTTTCATTGATGCGAGCAGCTCTGGAAACGAAGGATCATGGGGCTTTTTTGATTCTAAACAAAAGTCTAGACGAGCAAAATAGAACCGGAGTACAGTCGATTTTTCTTCGACCAGTCAAAGCATCTTTTGAAACAAATAAAGACCTACTTGATGATTCTTCGGATCCAATTATTTTAGAGTTTAGTGGGAATTTTGTTGATTTCCCTAACATGTTGGATTGCGGACAGTATTTAATTGTCCCGTATTGGAACACATTTTGGGAAAAGACAACGCAATGGCAGGAAGGTATGATTGCAATCATGTCTTCCATAGAGAATTCTGGACAAAGCAATAATGATGAGCATGTTTGGATAACCGGTCGTGTTGTGTCGATTTCCCCCGACATCATAAGCCTTGATTGTTCTAATGGATTAAAAGAAGTTAAATTTACAACAGAAAAATTGCTTCATAACATTGTACCTGGGGAACAAATCGTTGCAACTTCATTAAAACAGGATCCCGATAGCAAAGAAAAATACACGGTTTCTTCTTACACGAATCTTCTATCAAGTGAGTATACGAGAGAAAATTAAAGCATACTAACCCTTCCTAGTTTCGCAGCTGAACTGTCCGTTGAATTCAAATTTCTTAAGGAATGATTTGAAAAGATTTAAAAACTTACGTCCACATACTCAAGGTCATATCAAAGTTTTACCTCTTCAGCTTGACGTCTTTTTAAATTCTTCATCGATCGTAGAATCAACAAGCAATGATCGCCATTTATCTTTTCAGATACTTTTGAGGGACCAGTTTAATGACAAGATTTCTGCCTCTTTACATCCAAGGGGTACGGAATATCAACAGACAGATGTTGTTTGTTTTTTGAATTCCAGTGAACAAGATAATGGCCAACATATTCGAACAATCAACCTTGCGGATTTGTACCCTTCCGAAGTTTGGTGCGATGTGTACGTGAGTCACGACAATATTATTAGCATACAGAAACTTTCATTTGTTTAACGACTCTTTTATTGTAAAAAAGGTTTTTATAGGTGGGATAATTAAAGCTTGATAAAAAACACCAGGAAATGGATATTCATTAATGAAAATCTTGAATAATCATAATAAACGATAGGAAGAGTTATCACTGTCTATTAGTAGGATAAAAAAAAACAATGATACATTATATGTACCGTCAGACCCAATAAAGACTATATCAAAATGGACAATAAACCATAACAAAACAAAATGTTAGGAAAGAGAGGTAAAGTACTTTTTATCTTCCATTATCAGACTGTAGCTCCAGCAGTTTCTGGTTTCCATTTGAGTGAGGTTCTTGTCCCAACAGATGGTTACTAGGTATCATCGCCGGAATTGCACTAGTGGCATAGGTTGGCAGATTTTGATTGTGCTTTGCTCTAAAAAGGCTGAAAGCGTAGTTGGAAGCAATCAAGCTTCCAAAAACAAGCAATAGAGAAAAAATCATGGTCTTATAGGATATATGGTTCACAAACGTATCTATGATTTCGGCCAAAATTTTGGCTACTAGTCTTGTATTGCTAGTTTTTCTCAAAATACAAACCCGCAAATCATCGCATACCTTACTGATTGCTGAGCTTGGACTATCGCAGTCGTATTTGTTATAGTCTCTCTGACATTCCATTGCTTTATATGCAAGAAGCGCTCGTTCGGTACTTATATTGTTTCGTATATCACCTTGCATAGTAAATACCAACGAAAATAAAAAATAAAGAACAATTGAAACTATACAAACATTAAACAGAAGCTGTAAGTACCCGCTCACTACGACGGGAATGTCACGATGCACATGTACCCAATTTACAGAATGACTTGCATCTGCGTGTTCTTTCCGGATGAGTTGGGAAGAATTACTGGATTTTCTTCTCAAGGGTTTTTCTATATTTTCTTTTCCATGTATCAGCAATGGATTCTTAGGTTTCCGTAGCTTCCTTTTTGACATGGTTTTTTTTAAAGGCTTCTTCTCTTCTGGAGACATAGATATATCCATAAGTTCGTTTGAATTGTCCATTTTTAATGTTCGTTCGTTCGAGTTGATTTCTGTTTTCTGTCGTAATGGTATAAAACCGGCTACATTTTCTGATCCTGCGTCCGGCATGGGAATATCCTCAGTATATGCATCCATTTTAAACTAATAAAGAACCGTTAGATTTTCTTCTCACATTGATCATAAAACCAACAAAAAAACTAGACTCAATTCCTATTACTTACAGGTTATCACGAATTTTCTTCCAAGTATATAACACCTAAAGAGAAATAAAATAAAATCCTATTCTAGGATATTACTTTCTCTTATAAACCTGGGAAACAAAAAGAAACATGTAATCTACGCAAAAGAGAATGGAATATGGTTTCGCATAAACTTGAGGATGGAGGACGAAACAAGGCATCTACAAGTTGGGTATACTTCATGGTAAAACGCATACTAAAGATTTAAAACAGCTTAAAAAGACAGATTTTACTTTTAACTTAAGGTAGAAGAGCTAACGTGTTTGATGACTAGTATGTGTTTTGTTCGTTTGGACCCCGATAAATAACTGAAGAAAAAAAACAACAGATGTGGGTTTTTCCTAAATCAAATCCGAAAGATATCTGTAATAAAGAGGAGATACATCATCTTTGTGAAGAAGAATTGGCTACATTGAAGCTTAAAATCTACCTTGAAAGTACACGATATTTTATATTTAGTCTGCAGAACGGATGCCGACATGAATGTCTTTGTTTATGGTTAAAATATAAACAAATTATCAGTTTATGTTTCCAGAAGTTCGCTAGCAGATATTAAATGTAAACAATGACTGTTTACATTTACAACGCAACATTATATACAACGCTTAACTGACAACCAAAAAGGAACTTACTAAAATGCTTTTAATAGAGGTATTGAGATCTATCTCATTGCTGCTTTACTTAGTGGTCCTACCAGGTAGAGCTCTTTGTAGCAAAGGGGATTTTTGGAGAACCAAAGTAGAGCTTGAAGAGGCTGAAAGAGTTAACGAAGAAAACAAGTACCGCATTTCGGCTTTTTGGTCTCTAGTAACGAAAATGGAAGATCGTTCTCTGAGTGGTTTAGACGGTCGGTACATTATTGTGGACGATGATAAACTTTACTTGGCACCTCTGTCAAAAGCGTCTGAAAAGATGGTATTCAGGTTCAATTTGCACCATCGAGGATTCCTCGAACTCAAAAGGTAAGGACAAGGGATTTTATTTAACTTGGTCGGATTTGGATTACTGATATGTTAGTGGAAATCGTGCCTATGTCCCAGAAAAATATGGGCCTCTGATTTATCATCCAGACCATTGGACAAACGGTTTTTCCATTGATGTGCAAAAGGAAAATCAAGTTTCTTCTTATACTCCATTTGTGCTCCAATATCTTAACTCTCCATGGTTTTCAGCATGTAAAGTAAATCACGGAACATGGCAGGTATTCGTTGGGAAAATGCATGAATGGAACGATGGACTCTGCTACCCAATGCAATTGATTATGAAGCGAGAAGATACGTGGTTACGCTTCAGTTTTAGTCACCGTAAGAATCCTCTGGATTGGACTCTCGTTCAGGAGTATACATATTGGCCAGATGGTTTGCCAGGGACAGGCTCTGAATCTGCGAAAAGTGACATCTTTGGGACCAAATTATAAGTGTATCTCCGCCTTTAGTACCAACTGAAAATGATGACTCTACAAAGTTTTCATACTTGCATGTTCACAAATAGAACAACCTCTACCAACAACCGCTCTACAAATATGAATTTTATAAATCAAAGAATAGTGGTACTTTATTAACGTTCCTTCTAACGACATCCGTAGTAAAAACCCAAAATATAATTATTTGTACATACATACAAGCCTGATCGAATTTCACTGCAAATTTTCAATTACCTGAAATTCCCCAAAAATCCAATTATTTTTTTCCCTTAGCCTTTTGCTTACCAGCCTTCTTTTTCCCATTATTTGTAGTTGTTTGCGCGGAACTTTGTGCAGGTTGAGTGGAGGGAGCAGCTGACGGCTCATTCTTTTTTGATGGCTGCTTACCAGGATTATTTTTCTTTGAAGCATTCTCTTTTCGTTCTGGTAAAGCCTTTTGCTTCTGAGGAGGCACTTGAGTGGACTTCTCAACAGAAGTCTTTTTCTTAGGAGAGGTGTTTTTACCCTCTCCTTGATCATTTTTGGCAGTCCTCTCTTCTTGTTTTGTTTCAGAAGTCTTAATCTCATTCGTTTTGGCCTTCTTGTTAGGAGAAGCTGTCGACTTAGTCTCTTCAGCGGGTTTTCTCTTGGAGGATTCTACTTCCTTACTTGAAGCACGAAGCTTCGTAACTTCTTCTTCCAAATTGGGGTTATTCCACAAAGGAACAGCCATGCTTTGAGTAGTCTTGACATGAATACTTGATATACCCTTGCCGCCGTTGGGGACAACCTTCTTTTCACACAAGTACCTCACAATGGATTCAATGTTCTCGGCAAGTTCTTGAGAAGTATTGGCAGTATGACCACAACGGATCATAAAGCTGCTGCAAGGTGAAGCACGGAAATATGTAGCATTATAAGCAGAAACAACTTGTTTCTTCAATTGGTCAGCATTGTCACTACTGATACGAACGGGAATAGGTGCCTTTGTTTTGGAGTAGAAGGTCTTGCCCAATACCTTAGGCAACATAGAAATGACACGGTCATCAGCCAAGAAAAGATCGAATTGATCACGAAGCTGTCTTTTTTGTTCAAATGATTTCCACTTAGCTTTCAATTTACTAATTCCAATGACACGAGTCACAACACCCGACATGCCCGCTTCGCTGACCAAATCTTTATAAGTTCTTTGGGGATCCTTTACAATCAAGCAAGCCTCATAAGAAGAAGGGATGATTGAATGCTTCAAGGGAATTTTGAAAGGTATCAATTTTCTATTATTCGTAATGAACTTTAAGGTAGACAACTGCAACCAAACTGTAGAGGTGGTATCTTCCTCATCCTCCAACAAGTTTGACTTGTTGGCTTCGGAATTGCCTTTGTTTTCTTCACCTTTTTTCTTTTCGTAGTCCAAAAGGGCAGAGCATATTTTTTCTGCCTATAATTGCTGTTAGTACGACCTATCAATCAAAAAAAAATTTGCCCAAAATTTTCTTATGTGAATCATCATTAGACATAGACGCTGTTTTAACAAAAACATATTATACACATACAGGAACTTCTTCTCCTAAAAGCTGTTGAAGAGACATCTTTTTTATTTTTTCACCCAAAATGCCCGAGGTTGGTGGTTTGCACAGTACAGGGCAGAGTCCCCCCAAGAAGGACTGCCGCTTGAATTAGAGTGGTCCGAAATTTTAGGATACCAAATTTATAAAGAATGAATAAAGCCAATTGTAAATGAACACATATTATATAAATTTATTAACTTGGATGTAACTTTCGGAGACTTGCAAATTGACTTTCAATTGGTACGATGAACAGACATTTAGTAAGTATATAGAATGAGAAAAGAAATACTAGATATTCGCTATTATTGTTTCATACTAAGAGATTTGAATGGAAAGGCGACTATTCATTAAAAGTGCAGTATGTAATGCATGCCATAAATTACTGCTTTGGTAAAGCAGTCAGCAAAATTAAATAAATATATTGTCTTCTTTTAATCCTTAAACACTCCCCAAAAAAGATACCCATATTAAGTACAGACATTAACAACATGTAACTCATCCAGTTTACTGAAGAACCTAACAGTAGAACGATCAAAAGCCTTCAGCCATTTCAATAAACTCATTGGTTTCCAAAGCTGAAAAACAGGATATCAATTCTTCAAAAGTCGATTCTGACAGCTTCGCATTTTGGATAATTTTTTTTAATTTTAGTAATGTGCGGGTTTTCCTGAGGCGCCATTGATCTCTTTCATGTTCTTCACTCATTTCTTCTGCTCGATAAATAATGGAAATTGGTATTCCTGCCATTCTAGCAACATTCAATCCATAGCTTCTGGAAGCAATACCGGGGACTAGCTTATACAGAAACGATATACTTTGAGAATTTTGATCGCTTCCTCCTAATTTCACATAACCCATGTGATAACTACGAAGTCGCTGCTTAAACTGCTTTTCCAAAACACTCAGGCCAGGATAATGAGTGACAAATAGCAGGTATGGACGTACGTAATAAATCAAATAATATAATACTGCATAGGAAATTGCTTCTCCATCAATAGTGCTCGTTCCTCTTCCAAGCTCGTCAAAGATCACGAGAGATTTATCCGTAGCTTTGTTTAAAATTTCATTTGTCTCATACATTTCGACCATGAAAGTTGACATATTTAAAACTATATTATCGGTAGATCCTAATCTTACAAGAATAGAATCAAATAAAGGTAAACGGGCACTCTTAGCAGGGACAAAGCATCCGCATTGTGCCATCAAGGACGTCAAAGCAAGCTGCTTCACTACCGAGGTCTTACCTCCCATATTTGGTCCAGTAATAAGCAATGTTTGTATACCTTCAGCATTGAGACTAATATCATTTGGTACATATGGTTCATCGGTCAATAACTCAATCATAGGGTGTCTACTTTCTTCCACGTAGAGATCGTTGGTTGTCAACTGGGGTCGAACATAACCAGTTTGTGAAGAGACACAAGCAAAAGAATGTAAGCAATCCAGTGAGGCAACCGCTACAGTAACCCTTCTTAATTCATTATAATACCCAGATATCTTCTTCAAAAAAGATATATAGATTTCTTCACATGATATAGCTAAAGCTTCCTTATGTTGAGCCAACTCAAGCATAAGAGCTTGTACTTTTGGTGTGTGATAGCGAATTAAGCTTCTAGTAGCGCTTATCCTTACCCAGTCTTCTGGTATGTTTTTACAGCCTCTAGATAGCTCAATACAAAACTTTATGTTTCCCCAAGTTGTATAACCTAGTTCTTGATAGTTGAGGTAATTCCGGAGTTCCTGCAGGTGAACACTTAGTTCTGTCTCAACCATCACTATACCCATCTTGTGTTCACGAATTTTGAAGATGGACTGAGAATCTTCAGAAGAAGAGTCTCCAATGGAATCAAAGTCATCAACATTCTGAAACATTTCTAACTTATTGTTTTCCGCGGCTTTCTCATGATTAAATAAAGACAAAAAATGGTCAATAGGAGACAATATTGACGGCAGCTGCTTTATCAGAGAGCGCAACAAAAAGGATTGAAAAGAATCGTTAGGATCAGACGGAAATGCAGTAGACACTCTGTAAAACCCTTTCAATATGTAAAGTAATTCTGAAGGTGTACACTAAAATAATTAATAAATAAACAATATTACAATATAAAACGTACCCTTTGATAGTATATTCTTGCAAGACCTTTCTCTAAATCAGGCAATCGGTGTAAAAGTTTGCGTAAAAACTGTGTATTCTCATTGAATCCAGAAGAGAGTTCTTCAACAGCATCAAGTCTATTGGTGATTTCATTTTCAGATAGCAATGGAGCTTTGATCCACTGTTGTAGCAAACGCTGTCCAAATCTGGTGTATGTGTGATCTAATACCCAAAACAAGCTTCCAGTTGAAGAGTGATCAGTTTGATTTGCAAAAACTTCCAAACCGTCTAGGGTTTGCTTACTCAAAATCATCGAAGAAAAGTGACTGAACGGTTGATAAAAATCAGACATTGTTAATATTTTTTCCAAAGAGAACTCGGTCAAATAGGAGATTGTCATTTCTAAACAAACCATAGACAACGTTGGCAAAGACTTTATCCTTTCTAAATGTAAATCCACGATGACTTGTTCATAATCGTAAAAATTTGATGAAAAAAAATTGCACACATTTTCTAGAGATAATTTTGGGGTATGCTGGTCGACATATTGAATGCAAACCTTTCTCCCGATTAATTGCTCTGTAGTGATATAATGATTTAGCAAAGCAATAGACTCTGAAGAAAGTTGGTCGGAAAAGATGATCTCGCATGGTTGAAGATGTGAAAGCCTTGTTTGTAAGTTGCTTCTTAATATGTCATCTTCAAATTGGTCGTATATGAAAGTTCCAGACGACAGTTGAGTACATAGAAAGCCTATTTGGACCTTTCCTGAGGGAATTTTCTTAGAAATGGAGCTTTCGGAAATGCATAGGATTTGCTGGGATTCTTGAAGAGAGCCGTTTAGTCGATGATCATACCGAGAAGTACTTTCACGAATAAGGGTGCCTTTAGTATACATGCCAACTACATCACGCTGAAAAAGTGTATTTCGAGTATTACCAGTCGATTTGAATACCGCTGTTTCCGTCTGCTTGGCTACGGCAACTTTAAGGCCAGCATTTATTAAACGCTCCAAATGAAAATCTATACGGTAAGAAGGGATACTGGCATTAAGAAAATTATGTTCATAATAGCAACCAATGCCAAGAGTCTTTGACACAATTTTTGCATCTTCATCGAAAAAGCGATATTTGTAACCTACTTCGATAGCCAAGATACAGTTTTTATATTTCTTTCTCAACTCGATATATTGTCGTTCCAATGGCGTATAAATATCCTTTTCCTTGGGTTCTGAAGAACTTCTGCTTCGAGGGCGCTTCCTGTTCGTTTTTGGAAAATGAACATTACTCTCTTCTTGTTCTAGGACGTTATGTTTCTGAAGCTTTATTAAAGGTACTTCTTCATCAATTTCGTCGTCCTCTTCGCCTTTAAAACCATTAACAACATTTGGGTGAATTTCTGCTAAACTTTCATTTTCTGATGAAGAGTTGTCATCAGCAATGATGCTTTCCCAATCAATTCTTGGTTTCGAGGAAAAGGGTCTCTCTTCATTTAGACTGTTGGAGTCTTGGCATTGCATTCCTTTTCGGTGTTAATCAAGAAATCAGATATAAATATAAAGAAAAGATTTATGGATCGAAGTTCAGCGGGCATAAAGCAGTAGAGAATGTTTCGATCAAGACATTCGCAAAAAAAGCAACGTTTTTGATGACAAAAACTCTATACGTAACAGGGTATTATATTAAAAATGTTCTTAGTTTTAATTAAACCTTTAATCCTCATGCCGCCGGAAGATAGCGGATGGATATGTTTTGCCTCTGGGATGAGTTGAACGTTCCATCTACCAACATCTACAAGGAGGGCGAGAAAATGTCATTTTACGACGAAATTGAGTTAGAAGACTTTACTTTTGGTAAGTACATAGAATAAAAAATGCAATTGACGGATCTTGGCTAACAAAATAGACGCTGATTTCAATTTGTATACATTTCCTTGTCCTTGTGGAGATCGCTTCGAAATCAGTTTGGTAAGTCTTTCTATACAGTGTAAAAAAAAAATAACAAAATAAAATTAACGAACTAATGAATAGGATGATCTTCGTTCGGGAGAAGATGTCGCTCGTTGTCCTAGCTGTAGCTTGATTGTTCGCGTTATTTACGATGAAGACGACTTTCTTGAAGTAGAAGAAGATGAAAATCCATCTGCTCCTGTCATCATTGCTGCTTAACTGTGATTTCAATGGTTGTCTTCCTTACAATAAATACAAATTTTCTTTAATTACGGGATCATCATAGAGAAGTTTTGCTTTAAGACAACATTTCTCTGATTCCCCTTGCCACTGCGAAAAAGCGAACAAGAGGAGAATATGGTTTCTGTACAGTGGAAAAAAAACGAATCTAAGTGATTAGTTCGTAAAAAAAATCCTTTAAAGATAAATGGATTCTAAAATGATGGCCATGTATGTTGGCTAAATTACTACCAGTCTTAACCAAGCTTCCAACATTGACTTGTTTTTTTTTGTTTGTTTGTGTGGGATCTTGGGAGTTTTAAGAATCCGCTTGGGCAAGCCCTTGCGTATAGATATGGTCTTTTTGGTATACGTATATTTCGTGGATTTCTAGCTATGAGGTTGACGAGAAGCGTTCAAACTTGGTAGATTCTGTATATTAATATTGATAATACTGTTTTTTTTTGTTATATTTTTTCCTCATTCAGTATTGCTACAGTACTCATCGTACTATTTGAGAGCGCCTCTGCATTTTGAATTTCGAAAACCAAAGAACAATGTCTTTTTAACGATTAAAAACTTACATCATTAAATTCATTATCGCAGTATAACACGAATACATATCACAAGAAAGTTGCACCAAAAAAACAGTCACAGTATCATATATTAGAATAAACAATGTGCTAATTGTTTCACCACCACCAACATGCGTGATAAGTGGAGAAAGAAACGCGTGAGACGCCTGAAACGTAGAAGAAGAAAAATGAGAGCTAGATCGTAAGTATTTTTTTAATCTAGATATTTCAAAATTGGATTTAGTAACTAACTGGTTGTCTAGTAAATAATCGGATCGCTCTGCTGACTCCGTGATGTCAAAAGAATAAACGCTCTGTGTCTTTTGCTTAACAATACGGTGAAGAACAGAATGGTGTTGTCTTTTAACTTCTCAATAAATTGTTTTTCATGATTGAATCCAGTGTCGAATATAGTAGTATTTTGTAGCAAATAGGGAGTTGATTGTCTTGGGTATAGCAAAAACTGTAGATTGCTGCGCTTAGGAGTAGCGAAAGGCTGAGAAGCTATGAAGATTCCTTAGTGTGTAAGAACATTGGAACCTCATAAAGTCGCATCCGTTAAATTGGTTCTTAAAGTCCTCAGTGAGAAGGCAAAATAGCTCTAATGTCCTTTTAAAAGTTATTAGTAAATCTGTACATCTAGTAGTCAACTCCTACACAGCTAATCAGCAATGGTTGTATGGTGTAGCGGCTAGCACATGAGATTTTGATTCTCGAGATCTGGGTTCGACTCCCAGTACGACCTTCAGCTTCCTACTTTTTTGCAACACACAGCTCCCTCTGCAGGAGCCCAATATTCTTTTTATACTTTTCCTACATTAAACTCTTTTGATATGCACCGAAACACATACGTTACATTCCTGTCAAAATTTTACGAATTTACCTGAACCAGTTTATTATAGTATATAAGACCTAAATTGACGAAGTAGTCAAGTTCAGTTCCATGTTCTAGTGGTATGATTTCTGCTTCACACGCAGAAGGTCCCGGGTTCGATCCCCGGTGGGACTAACTTTTTTGAACTTTTGAAATTTTGGTACATTCAATCAAGCATGCACTTTCTAGCAAGAAAACAAACCTTTAAAGGAACAAAGTGATTAAACATTTAAGCTAGGAGCAGAAAAGGCCCTGCTATTACACGTTACTTATACGAAAATTCAAAAGTTTTCCTTTTAAAATGAATACACTTGGAAACAGTATGAAAATTAGCTTCCCATAAATTAGTTTTCTATATTATTACATCCAAAAAAAAAGTAAAACCACAAATACCCTAAAATAAAAAAAAAAAAAGAACGTCAACCTCTTTTTAGATGCGAGCGCGACTCAATTGTCGACGAACATTATCAAGTTCATCCAAAGACGCCTTCTTTTTCGATTTCGACATGCGTGATGGGGCCTTCTTTCGGCCCATGTTGGAACCATAAGACAACAAAAAGTCATCCAAAACATTATTGAATTGGTTGTCGTTTATCAAGTCATTTACATCTTTTTGTTCAGGATCAAGGAGCTCGCTCTCGTGCTGCATTGGCACATACTCTTCTTCAATTTTGTCGAAACGGTCATCCAAGAAAGACAACCCTTCATTGCGGAACAAAGCAGAACTTGACATGGAGCCGGAAGATTGTGCCGTCTTGGCCTTTCTTCTTGGCTTGGACTTTTGAGTAGAAACAAGCTCGGGAACTTCATCCCGTTCTTCCTCTTCGTCCTCATCTGAGAAAGTACCATCACTACTAGCTGCTTGCGGTTGTTTCTTTTGCTCAAGCTTAAACTTTTCAAATTCAACTTCCCATTCGGACTTTCCGGCTGCGAGAGCAGCTTGTTCGTCGTACTCATGCTCCTCTTCCTTTTCTGGTGGCTGTTGATAAAATTCGTCCTCATCAACCTTTCCACTAGTGATTAAGTTGTTAAACTCATCATCCAAATTTACCTCACCATCGGTTTCTTCTTCATTTTCCATATCGGAATGCTCCAACAACTCCAGCACTTCCCGCAAGCGTGGGTCCATATCTGGCTGAAATCCTGCAATAGCATCCGGTACACTTTGCTGGTTTTGATAGCTTGCTTTAATTTCTTCTTTGGAAGGGAGTACTTCTTCAGGTAAAAAGGAAGGTTCTTCCTCTTTAATGACAACTTCATCCTTTTTCTTTTGGCCACTTCCCTTCGCAGCTGGTGCTGCAACCCATGTTGCATTTTCATTTCCCATACCACGCAAATGTTGCATGTAATCATACTCTGTATCATCAAAGAAAATACCATAAGCAGCTGCCTCTCCTTCGTTTGAACGTACAGCGCCACCGTATTCTGCATCCAAATCTTGACGATTCAACTGGCGTCCAGTCTTCTTTAGCGCATCTGAAGGCACCAACACACGTTCTGTTGCTTCCTCATTATAATATTCTGGATCTCTTTGAGAACGATGGACCAAGTGAAAGGTCTGAGCCTTGCTTTTATCCACAAATTTTTTGCGACCCTATAACGTGAACAGGTTAGTACATATTCCTTGTAAACCCATCATTGAATAATTGTTGTTTTATTTCCATTAATAGCTTGACAGATCTTGCTTAAAACCAAATTTTTCTTCAAACATATATATATGGCTAACAACCAATCTCTTCCATTCCTTACCATTCTTTTCTACCACAATCCAAAGTTCTAACAATCTAGCCTTCAATTCTTATTTAAACACGAAACTGAAGGTGTCAACGTTGTAAAATTTGCAAAATACAGGGTTTTTGCAAAAGTACACTTCTCCACGCGTCCAAAATGAGTACTAACCAATCTTGATTTAAGGTAGTCGAATTTCATCGCTAACTGGATTAACGAATGATTGGTTTCTTTGTTAATAAATAAATAAGTAATTAAAATGAAAAATCAATAAATTCCCTCTTTCAGATTATTAATGCAAGTCATGAAGCTCCAAACCTATTTTATTCAAGATATAAAAATATGGAGTCTAACGTAGTTTTCTTTATTCGGTAGTGGATGCACTTGCGAAATAATCATTAATAAGTTGCGTGTAAGCACTGAAAAAAGTGAAACATGCCAAAGTTCCGTTCGATGTATAAAAGAAAGTAAATTATTTATTTAAAAATAATTATACAGAAACTAGCTTTGTTAAGCATTATACTCTTTTGACATTTATTTATGAGCTACGTATGCAATATTACTATAACAAAAAATACAAAATATTATAATAAAGACAAGGTAGCAAGGTTTAAACATAATAATTTAAAGTCGCTAAATGATATATCGAAACACAGCGGACTTCACTATGCTGCGTGACTGTTCTTCCACTTCGTTATTCAGCAATTGCTCAATACCTAATGGGAGGTCTTAGGTATACAGTGAAACTACCAAACTGCAAAAGTCGCTTTTGTCGTGAAAATTCGACATAGCTGGCAGTTTTTGAAGGATATTTAACACATATTCCTGTAAAAAACTGATTTGAATTGTCCAAAATGGTATGAATTTTGCGAAGAGAGATTGAAATTTAGCTGCACATCGAGTGGATTTGATCGTTCTGTTGGAATTGTATAGAAAACTAACGTAGCTAGGTGATGCCAAAATCGAAAAACACCATTGGCCTCGGAAGAGCCATTCAAGCGGACTTTGCAAAGTCTCGTAAGAACAGAAAAGGTGGATTGAAGCATACTACGGATTTGGACCCAAGAGCAAAAAAGCCAGCCTTGCGATCTGTAACTCAAGAAAGTAATCTCGATGAGTTTTTGAATACTGCTGAATTGGGAGAAGTAGATTTTGTGGCCGAAAAGCAAAATGTGAAAGTAATTCAAAATCCTGAGCAAAACCCCTTTTTGCCAACCGTGGAAGAAGCCAAGAATTCAAGAAAACGCCAAGAGCAAAACAAGGATCGTCTTACGATTCCCCGTCGTCCTCGTTGGAACGAATCTACCACCCCCGAAGAGCTTGATAGAATGGAAAAAGATTCATTGTTGGATTGGCGACGTAACTTGGCTCAATTACAAGAAGTAGAAGGGTTCGTCGTTACTCCCTTCGAGCGTAACATTCAGATTTGGAGACAATTATGGCGTGTCATTGAACGTTCTGATGTGGTTGTTCAGATTGTTGATGCTAGAAATCCTTTGTTTTTCCGTTCCGCAAATTTGGAATACTACGTTAAGGAGGTCGATCCTAAGAAAAAGAACTTTTTGTTGGTCAACAAGGCTGATATGCTCACTGCTGAACAAAGAAAGTACTGGGCTGCTTACTTTAATGAGCACAATATCTCCTATCTCTTTTTCTCTGCTCGTCTTGCTGCCGAATCAATTATGGAAGAAGCTGAAGGAGTTGTAGATGATGTTCCTGAAAGTCTAAAGGCTTCTGAAACCCATACTGAGGACCATCGCATTGCTACTTTGGATACTCTGTTGGGAATTTTTGAAACTTATGCAAATAACTATGCGAAGGACAATGGAAAATTAACTTTTGGACTTGTTGGTTATCCGAACGTTGGTAAATCATCCACTATCAATGCTTTGGTTGGCCATAAAACTGTTTCGGTCTCTTCTACACCCGGTAAAACCAAGCACTTTCAAACCATTAATCTGACTGACAAGGTAACCTTGTTAGATTGCCCAGGTTTAGTATTCCCCTCTTTTGCTACTACACAAGCAGATTTGGTTGTGGATGGTGTTTTACCTATTGACCAAATGCGTGAGCATACTGGTCCGTCCGCCATGTTGGCTAACAGAATTCCCAAAGAAGTGCTGGAGAAAATTTATACCATTAATATCCGCACCCGTCCCAAAGAAGAGGGTGGATCCGGTGTACCTTCAGCTGAAGAGGTGTTGTTCCCATATGCTAGATCTCGTGGTTATATGAGAGCACACCATGGTACGCCTGATGACTCGAGAGCAGCAAGGATCTTGCTTAAGGATTACGTGAACGGTAAATTAATCTATGTTCACCCACCACCTAACTATCCTGACTCCGATATGCAATTCAACAGAGAACATCATCTCCATTATCTTTCTTCGGTTGATGAAGACGTTAACCGAAAGCTTCAAAATGCTAGCCTTGCAGATAAGTTGGCTCTTCGTGAAAGTGAAGAAATTGACAAGGAATATTTTTCAGAAAATCCTCATGTTCGCTCATTCGTGCGTGGAACTGCTGCTTCTAACATTCAAGGCCCTGAATACAAAGGGAGAAACACGACTCAGGCTTTTCAACGTCGTTTGAACGATGATGGCACTCCAAAATATCCAATGAACGCTCAAGGAAAACCATTGTCACGTCGCAAAGCTCGTCAAATTAGTTCTTTGGAAATAGGAGTATCTCCCGACGCTGTCCTGGCTGCTTCTTCCAAAAAGCACAACAAGAAAAACAAGCGCACAAAGCAACGTAGTGGTAGGGTGTTAGATGATTTTTAAATCAGTGTTAGGATTCAGCTTTTTAATTTTTTGGTTTTTTTTGGCATGTCTGTTTAATGATATTATTGGGTAAATAAGGATTTTTCGGTTGTTCCTAAACATGTTGTTTAAAATGTAGATATATATAATATGTTAATAAAAAATAAATGTCCTATGGATATTGGCATTCACATACTCTTTGCTTAGCTTAGTATGACTATGGATACAAGGTACTTTTACTCTTTCTTTATAATAATGCTATAATAAAATATAAACAAAGGTAGGTACTCTACGGATTTTAGTAATTTCTTGTTTGTTTACTTTTTCATGGTTGCCGTAGTAACCCATAGCAAAAAAACGTAAACAAACAAGAAATTTAAAAACTCTGAAAGAACCGTCTTCTCACCTACAAAGCTCAATTGAAAAAGGTTGTTGAAATGGCTTACGCTGAACGTATGCAAAAGAAAGGATCGCCTGAAATTTCGGTACAACCACTTCATCAAGGGAATAAAAGTCTGCATAAACAATTATTAGAACCTCGTTTTCTTCGGGAAAAGAACAAGGCAACAGTGTCTAGTCCTACCGACAGTCTTATGAGTCCTTGTACAGCAAAATTGCAAGCTCACAAGCAAAAATACCATACAAGAAACATGCCCGGTTTAAGATCCCTAATGCAGACACTGTTGGAGGCTAGGGATAATGAGTAAATTCCATGGCTTCATGCATTTTATTTATTTTGTGGACGCTTCAAATATAATCTCGAATTTACGATTGCTTGTTTCATGACTTATAATATTTATTTATGGCTTTTTTTCGGGCGATCCTCAATATCGTCCACCGCTGATACATGTATAATACAAACTTACAAGTTTTTGTGGTTCTTGCTTGCCTTCAGAAGACGTACATCTTATTTATTCAAAGTGTTTGAATGCAATACACTTGTATCACCTTAGACCTCTGAAAAGTACTCCTCATTTGGGAGACGCATACTATTTAAGTGCATTTTTCCTTCCCTACAATTGCAATCAATATTTCACTTTAATTTTTTTTCCTTTTTATAATCATCAAAGCAATTCGTAAATCCATCATTTTTCTATGAAACATCTTTGACAAGACGTCACAACTGTTATGAAAAGAATGTCATCTAATGTACTCCCACTTTCTCGAATATCAACATGAATACATACATAAATATTAAATCAACGAACTCATAACTCTTCTTTACTATGCTCCACGTGCATACTCTCAGGGAACTCACAAGCACTGTTCCTTGATTGATGTCCTCGTACATTTGTATTTATACGTGGAATATGTAACTGTAATCCATGATCTTCTGGATCAAAATCGGACGTATCGTCACCGCTATCATTGCTTCTCGAGCTTCGGGTGCTAGTACTATCACAAAAAGCACGACCCGAAAGCTCATCATCGAAATATTCATTGTCTTCTTGAATAAAGTGCTTAATCGTATTCGGTATTGACGAAGCATGGGAATCTGTTGGTGGTTCATCAGCAACATAGATCAAAAATCGAGAATGATAAGAGACGTGATTCTCAAAATTGAGTACCACTTCATCGAATGTTACTGGCTTTACTGCACATGGTAAGATCTCATCAGTTATAATGGCAGCAGATGTAAAGTTCACCAAGTACCATTGGCGAGAATCCATGGTAGGGCTTATTCGCGGCACATCACTGTTCTCCTTTGTATTATTCTGGTCTAAGCAAATATACAATATTGAGGGTTCCAAAATAACAGCTCTTAAGCGGCGAATGCATGGATTCTTCAAATCATTATATAATGAAGCGAGTTTATGCTGTACTGCATTCGTATTTTCGACTAGAGTATTCAATTTATTCTTTGTCGTCTCCCTGATCACGTCCAAATGACTTGCTAATGCCGAGTTTCTGTCTTTCAAAAGGATATGACCATCATTCAAAAGCTCTGTAATGTCATACTTTATTATTTTCCTCCCTGTAAGCGTATTATATAAATCTTCCCATTCCTTCAATATTGTTTTGTAATCTGTTTCAAGTTGATATCGATGTAACACTGCTTGCTTATTTTCATAAATGCATTTACTTAAATTAATTTTCGTAGTCAGTAGGATCCGAGGAACACCAGATGTTCGACTTCCTGGAACAGAGCAGCAAAACACTTTGGCTGGTCTGCTTAGCCATGCCCAATCTTTTGTGGGTATAGAAGAAGGGTGCAACATAAGATCCAAACATGACTCTATACTCAACCGAAGATCTGGTGATGAACTGGGTTTGAATGAAAACAAGTGACTGCTCTTTTCCTCATTAATACCTTTTACTATGGCAGATGCAAAGGTTTCTTCGTACTTTCGATTCGGATGGCTGAAGAATCTTGACACGAAGGAGTTGAGCACGTCGCAGTCCGACAAAGACTGATTGCGAAGTCCCTCTTCAGACAATAACTGAGAAAAAGAAGAAGTTATATGAGTGGAATCAAGATATAAACGATGAGAAGATCTAAGAAATTCTAAGGCTCTAGCGGTTTGCAAATGCAGGATTGAACGGGCATCTTTTGAAGGAGGAACACATGGTTCCTCCCCAAACCACCAAGCAGGAGAACCAAAGCGGTGATAGGAATGTTGGCTAAAACGAGAAACAGATGAAGAAGAGGGGTGCAGTTGATCCTGCTGATGTGAAGGTGTAAGATAAGGTTCAGAATCAACGAGAGACCCACTCTCATTAAGAGACTGGATAAGTACGTTCCTGGCGAGTGGAATTTCGTTCAAAGCTACCAAAAAAGGAGCAATAGAAGGGAACAAAGGACTCGGTTTTAAAACTGATCCAATGTTTTCGAAAAGCCTCTTACGCTTATGGGGAGAAGGAAGAAAGAACGAATCATTGTAGCTTGGAAGAGAGGACTCCAGAGAGATATTAGAGGCAACAGGGACCAGGCGATTTTTCTCTAAATGTCCGCCAAAAATATATTCGGCAGCTGCTTCAACATCATTGTTGCACCTTGTTAATGCTTCCCTAGCATCGGGTTCCGAGATACCCATAGACTTCAATGTTTCTATTTTCTCGTTTGAATCCATCAGAGTAGACTATAACAAGTATGAAAAAGAGAGAAATAGTAATTAAACTAACAAGCCTATTTAGGCCAAAGTAGGTTGGGAACACAAGATCCAAGAACGTCTGTTTTGAAATGTGTCTAAGTAATTGTTAGGAAAAGGTTTTTACTAAAAATATTTTCAATAAGAGCAAAGGATCTTCAGATAGGACAAGAACTGTCTACTGTAAACGGTGTAGGAAAAACCACTGTCAAATAGGCGTTCGCGTCAAACTTGCTATCTGGGTCAGGATACCCTCACTTCAGCCAAGTATCTTTTTATGTAAGAGTTCTTTAATTGAAACTATTACTTTATTTAACAGAACGTACCAAGTAAGTCCTTCTGGATTCAAGTTTTTAAGAATGCTGTTATAATCAATTAAGTAAAGAAGCAGCGAACGGATACGCAAATTTTAGCAATTAACAAACAACAAGTTATAAAATATCTATAAAATTCACCACTACTTTCAGGTTTCTTACAGAGAAAGAATGGTTTTGGTAATGGCGAAAGATCAGCTACTGAGGTCATATACGGTAGCATTATAGTAAGTAGCAAATACTGGAAATTGATAGCATAGAGAGTAAAATAAAGAGTATAAATATTTTCAGTAGGAATTGTAAAACAAATATTAATTTAACTAGCACGTCGTTGATATGAATTCTGCGAATGTATATTTGAGGGACAACATTTCCACTAACATTGTAAAGGATTCTTTTTTGTAGAAAATAAAAAAAGATAAGCTACTCTGCATGATGGATTAGCGATTTTCGGCAAGAACGGAACTATCCGAAGTAATCTTCTAAACAGACCTCTTTCAAAGAAAACGTCTATGGGGTTTCATGGTTATTTTCATGATCAATATGGGCTGAATAAAGAAGAAACCAACGTACAGCTTCAAGGATTGCTGTAGATGATAGCCACATATGCAAATCCATATATCGTTCTGGTTTATGCTATAGCGACAAACGGATTTATAAAGCATTAGGACATCGAACACTCATATTGTATATAATTCATTGAACTAATATTTTTAGTTTAATGAAGAAAGAAAAGAATGTTTTTAGCCTTTTATAGGGAGCAAGGACGAAAACGATAATTAAGGCCTTCACGTTGATAAATCAACAGACCAAAAATGAAAATAGCTGCAATTCATAAAGAGCAATCCTTCAAAAGAAAAGAAAGATAATGAATATAACATCGGATAAAAGCCTCGAATTCATTTGTTAAACTCCTGGCTTATGTAAGTTGTATCATTCACGAATCGTCTGTGTTTCCGCAAACTAAATAGTTCATAAAGAAAACTATATAAATATTTATTTTTATTCATGGGATAGATAGACAGGATGGTATTTCAACATGCGGAATGCCCTCGGGGTTTGACAAAACCAGGTAATTTTTAGGCAATTGACTGCCACCATATTAAAGTAGAATACACCCTTCTCGAATGTTTCAAAGCACACAATTTATGAAAAGAATGATGAAGATCTAACCTACGTCTGGTTCGCAGTAGATATAATAACCTCTCTGCCTTAGCTTCTGCCGACACTCTTCAACTACTTTTAAGATTTCATATCAAGTGTAAAATGAGCCGAGAAAGAGTGTCCATCGTAATGGATTGAAGATGGAGGGAAATCCATGCTTCCTTCTTGGATAATAGCAAAGCAATAGGCTAGCAGTGATCAAAGACCTGTTGTAACTAATATAGATACAAAGACATTAAAAGACAAATATAAAACTTTGTATAAAGGTCTTTCGGACCATTTTCAGTCGTAGGCCAGGGGTTTCCGCGTTTATGCTGACTTCCTTCAGGCTCTGAAATCACATTTTCAACCTTGACAAGAATGTTTAATATACCCGGATACTCACTTTTTTTACAAGAGTTATTACATCCTTAACCAATAAATAATTTGACCTCCCATATCAACTCTGGTGTTCAACAAGTGACAGACAGAGAAGAACCAATTCCATAAACGAATTGCTCAATAAAAACGATTATTCGTAAAAATTTTTCAGTACTGGAAAATGCATCTAAGCTGTCATTGATAAACTAGTGTCACTTGGCCCTTTACCTTCATCAAATATATAATTCTCACAGCCTTTTTGAAGTCATATAAATTCGTATAAAGCTATACTTCTCATTTTTTTTGTATCCAACCAAGAGTAAAGCAGCGTAAGGAGAGACTTATTTTTGTTCAACTTTTTTTTTCCATCAGAAAACGATTCTGGCCACGACCATCCATAATCAGTTAGTCCCAGGATCTGTTTCACATATATAACTTGGGTTAATTTCCAAGTACTATAAAAACCGATTTTTAGTTTCGCAACACGATGAACAAAAATCATGCTCCAGCAGTGACTCGAACACTGGGCCTCTTGCTTACTAGGCAAGCGCTCTACCACTGAGCTACAAGAGCTATCTGATACAACAGTAAATTTATAACTATAAGAAAGGATTCATATTCACTGAAATGTAATAAATCAGTAATTCCTTATATATACTATGAGTATCATGCTTTTAAATTCCTAAATTGGAATCTTTGATAGAAAGAATAAAATAGAAGATATGCTCAAACATGTTTTTTGCTTTTTTGCTTATGTTAAAAAAGGTAACAAGTAAGACAAATATAGGTAACAAAAATGTAATTAGGTGCTTGGTGGGGGTAATCAGATAAAATTGCTACTTCAATTCGTAGCTGAAGAAAGGTTTGATGTGCTTGAATTGAACGTCGCCTTAACCAAACAGATTCGCAGCAAACCCTTTTTTCTTTAGGAGGTTGTAGACGAACTGCTTTTATTTTATACCGGCCAGATTTAAAAAGGGTTGGTAAAAATGAGACCGAAAGCAGGCATAAGTCCACTCCTGTCAGAGAAGTCGATTATCCAAAATGACAAGGCATATATCTTTTTGATGTTGTTATGGAACGCTCCTAATTTATTTTTAATTCTATGTGGGTCCATTCAGTATACTATAGATGTTCGGAAGCGTCCACTTAACGTTCGCTTTAATCGATTTTGGACTATCAGGCTTAAAGTAGCCATTATTTTAGCACTTATTTGGTGCCATTTGTATGATGCTGCTAAAACAAAACATTACTCTTGGAATGCTCATTCCACTACTACGTTTCTGTTTGCTCTCTTTTTACATCTTACGGAACAATCAACCTTGCGAGTTCCTATGGCTTCACTTTTACTGTTTTATGCTTTTAAATGCATTTCTTCTCTCACTGTCCTTTTGTTGAAGATTAACTTTAGTTTCTCCTATATCTCCACGTTTTTGGCAGCAACAACTTTTGTTCTTTCGTTGCTTGCTATACTCGTGGAAATATACGTGCCTCCTTCTAATCGTGTTTGGTATCCTGAGGATGCTCACGAACTTGAGGAAACCGGTTTAGCTCCATCAGAGCTTACTTATGCCAATATCTTTTCAAAGTTATTCTTTTCATGGTTAAGTCCTCTCATGAAATACGGCTATCGCAATTATCTTTCCGAGTCCAATGTTTGGTCACTTCCCCATGGCGAACGGTCTAAAGATTTGGTTTCGACTTTTGAATCCAATTGGATCCATCATTCCAGTAAGAAAAAGAAATCCTCTGTTTTATGGAAGGTTCTATTTCTAACTCACTGGAAGTTAATTGCCAAACTTGTTTGTTTTAAATTTGCTCAAGATATTTTGGCTTTTGTTCAACCTAATTTGATTCAGAGAATCATCTTGTTTGTCAGTTCTTATAAATCTTCACATCCCCAGCCTGTCGCCGAAGGTCTCCTACTTGCGATGGCGATGTTCTTTACATCTCTTTGTCAAACAATATTGCTTCAGCAGTATTTGCAAATGGCTATGGTTCTTGGCATGCGTTGGAGATCTGAGCTGATTACGACCATTTATCGCAAAGCTCTCCGTCTTTCTAGTGCTGCTCGCCAGAGCCGGTCTGTCGGTGACATCGTTAACTACATGTCTGTTGATACTCAGAAAGTTAGCGACCTTACTATGTTTTTATTTATTACTGTTTCGGGACCTTTTCAAATCGTTCTGGCTTTGGGAAGCTTGTACCGTTTACTCGGTCTTAGTGCACTTTCTGGTGTTGCTGTAACGGTTCTCTTACTTCCCTGTAATGTTTTCATCGCTAATATCTTCAAGCGTTTTCAAAACATTCAAATGCACAACAAGGATGCTCGTTCTAGATTGATGACCGAAATTATCAACAACATTCGAAGCATCAAGCTTTATGCTTGGGAAAATATATTCATACAAAAGCTTTTCAATTTACGTAATAGCAAGGAGCTTCGTATGCTTAAGAAAATAGGATACATCAATACTATAGGTAACTTTACTTGGCTTTTTGCTCCCAACCTTGTTTCTTCCGCTACTTTCGCAACGTTTGTTATTCTTTACGGAGAATCTCGAACTTTGACTGTTGATGTTGTTTTTTCTGCGTTGACGCTCTTCAACCTCTTGCAATTCCCCTTGACCATGTTGCCGGTTATTGTTAGTTCCATCTTGGAGGCTACTGTTGCAGTTTCTCGTATTTTCAGCTTTTTGGTTTCTTCCGAATTAGATCCTGATGCTGTTCAGGTTTATCCTGCTGTTGAAGAACCCGGAAGTATTGCTTTAGAGATTAGAGATGGTACTTTCTCTTGGGAAGAACGCGACGGCAAGAAGGTTGATGCAGTTCTCCAAAATATTAATTTACAAGCGAGAAAAGGTGAATTGACCTGTATAGTTGGCCGTGTTGGAATGGGAAAGTCATCTTTATTGGAAGCTTGTTTAGGAAACATGTATAAGCTCAATGGCTCTGTTTTTCGCTGCGGTAGTGTAGCTTATGCTGCACAGCAACCATGGATATTGAATGCAACCATTCAGGAGAATATTCTATTTGGGCTTGAATTTGACGCAGATTTTTACGAAAAAACCGTCCATGCCTGTTGTTTAGTACGTGATTTTGAAATTTTTGCCGATGGTGATCAGACTGAAGTGGGTGAAAAAGGTATCTCTCTTTCTGGTGGACAAAAGGCTCGTATTTCTTTAGCTCGTGCTGTCTATTCGAGAGCAGACATGTATCTTTTGGACGATGTTTTATCAGCCGTAGACCAGCATGTTAACAAAGATTTAATTCGTAATCTTTTAGGCTCTCATGGTTTGCTTAAGTCGCGTTGTGTAATTTTGGCTACTAATTCTTTGACTGTTCTTAAGGAAGCTTCTGCTATTTATATGTTACGCCGTGGTAAAATTGTGGAGTCGGGTAGTTTTGCTCAATTATCAACATCCCCTGACGCTCAACTTTTCCAGCTACTTTCGGATCATAGCATGACTGACAGTGCCAATCTTAGTGAAAGCAAATCTTCTCTTTCTTTGACACCATCTGGGAGCGGTTACTCTACTGATGTGAAGAGCCTGAGCCGCTCATCGAGCATTGTTAGTAACTATCCAAAGGCAGTTCTGAAGAAGAGCGGTCGTCTTCGTGAGAAGCTTACTGATGATGATCTCGGTAAAGTTACCAAGCAAACAGTTGAAACATCTCAAAAAGGTCAAGTGAAATGGCAGGTATACTGGACTTATTTCAAAGCTTGTTCGTTTTGGTTCATTGCTTTGTATTTCTTTTGCATTATTGGTGGTATCGGTATGAATGTTGGAACGAATGTGTGGCTCAAGCATTGGAGTGAGGTTAATACCAATGCTGGGTACAACCCTAGGGCATACTACTATTTGCTTGTATATGTGCTCTTTGGTTTATTGTCATGTGGCTTGGTTTCCTATAGTAGTTTGGTAATAACTGTTCATTGCGCCATACGTGCCTGTAAAGCACTTCATGATGCGATGATACGCTCTGTTCTACGTGCTCCTATGAGCTTTTTTGAGACTACACCAACTGGCCGGATATTGAACCGATTTTCAAGTGATGTATTTCGCGTGGACGAGGTAATTTCCCGAGTGCTCATGTCTTTCTTCCGTAACCTTTTCCAGATTGTTTTTGTGGTGGGTGTCATTTGTTACTCTGCTCCTCCGTTTTTGATTTTGATCATCCCTCTGTTCTTTCTGTATCGTTACAGTCAGGTCTACTACACTCGTACATCGAGAGAGCTTAAGAGATTGGATAGCGTTACGCGTAGCCCTTTATATGCACACTTCCAGGAATCTTTGGGCGGTCTTTCTACTATTCGTGCCTATAATATGATGGATACATTTGTATCAGAAAACGACATTCGAATCGACACAAACCATCGATTCTGGTTCTTGTACTTTTGTTCCAATCGTTGGCAAGGTATTCGAGTTGAGGTAATCGGTGCTACTGTTGTTTTTAGTGCTGCATTTTTGGGTATTCTTTCGGCTATTCGAGGAAACCCGAATTCCGGTCTTGTTGGTCTTTCGTTGTCTTACGCCGTGTTAATTACTCAAAGTTTGACGTTTGTTGTCCGTCAATCGGTTGATGTTGAGACCAATATCGTGTCGGTGGAAAGAATGTTAGAATACATGGCACTTGAGAGTGAGGCACCAGCCGTCATACCTGATCATCGTCCTTCTGATGAATGGCCTTATCAAGGAGCTGTCAAGTTTGATCACTATAGTGTTCGTTACCGTCCCAATTTGCCATTGGTGTTGGACGATATCAACGTTGATGTGAAACCACGTGAAAAAATTGGAATTGTTGGACGAACAGGGGCTGGTAAGTCCACGTTGACTCTTGCTCTATTCCGGATGGTTGAACCTACGACAGGAAAAATTGTTTTGGATGATGTGAATACATCTACAATCGGCTTAGAGGATTTGAGATCTCGACTAGCCATTATTCCCCAGGAAAACCAAGCATTTGAGGGTACCCTTCGAGAGAACCTAGATCCCAAATATATACACAGTGATGCCGAAATTTGGGAAGCATTAGAATCCGCATCATTGAAGGGATACGTGACAAGTTTAGAAAATGGGTTGAACTCTGCGATTACAGAAGGAGGTGCAAACCTTTCATCTGGTCAACGTCAATTGATGTGTTTGACTCGTGCATTACTGACTCCAACACGTGTGTTATTACTAGATGAAGCGACGGCTGCCGTCGACGTTGAAACGGATGCCATTGTTCAGCGTACAATTCGGGACAAATTCAATGATCGTACAATCTTGACGATTGCTCATCGTATCAACACTGTGATGGATTCCGATCGAATTCTTGTATTGGATCACGGAAGAGTAGTCGAGTTTGGTCCTACAAAGGACCTTCTTGAGAAGAAAGATTCATACTTTTATTCTTTAGCAAAAGAAAGTGGGTTGATATAAAAAGAAAAAAAGTGAATAGGGAAAGTTGTTATCTTGAACGAAAAAAAAAAAAAAAAAAAAAAAGTCTCCCCCCTCCCTCTCTTGCATCTCTTCAAAAGGTTGTGATTCTTCTTTCCGTCTTTTTGTGTTTGAAAATTCGTCAAAAGTTGGTGGAAAGTTGATTTGATGCAGGATCTTTTCTCATGTTACGAACGAATGGTATTGGTTTGACTCTTGTGAATGAATGATATCAACTGTTGGTAAAGAAGAATCACTCTTTGAAACATGTTCCGACGTGGAATGATTTGGAAATCGTGTGAATATGAATCAACTGCTGTATCAGCAGGTACATAATGATGTTTATGGTATACTATTTTGGAGTAAGTTTTTGAAAGGTTTTCTGTTTTTTTTCTTTTTCCGCTGGTTAGTCAATCGTATCGAACGGTAGTATTGAACAGTAAAGTAAGTATTTAGTAGTAAGAGCTGTCTGGTTAGGACTTGAACCTATCTTGTAGATGATTGTAATTTTTCTCAAGAACAACTCCATGTTACAACGAACATTTCGTTTTTACTTTTACTATATTGATTTGATTCAGTTCATTCATTCACTAAGATCAATCATGTTGACTATTCATTTTCTTTCCAAAATAATGAAAAATTGAAACATTTTTTTTTTTTTTTTTTTTAGAAAAAGTTATACACTTCTACAGACTTGATACTAATAAACCAGTGTTCACACTCAACTCATCTTCTACACCATACCATACCATACCATACACATCCATCCAAGGTGGTGGCCTTCACTTCAACAAGCATATACCAGGTAAAATGAAACCGCTCTAAAAGAAGACAGACGTCCATCTGACGTTGTGTTTTGTTTTCATGGAGCGACAATTTCTTTCAAAGCAATTTCTTTGTTTTCTGAAGTCTTCTTTCATGTCCTTTTACTCTTTGTTGTTGCAAAGCATAAGCATCCCAAACAGTAAGCAAAGGCGCTTTTTCGTTAATATCGGTTATAATTTAGCCTAAATTTGGAATGTTTCATTGGCCAGAGATAATTTCTTCTTTCAATTGTTCTGAAAGGTTAAATACGATAAGCAATTAAACTTGTGACAAACGAAGATCTAATCGAACAGTTCAAAAAGGCTTTCTATGCTTTGTATAGAGATCTATGAAAATGGCGATTTATGATGGCAGTCAATTTTCACTATATAAATGCTGTATAGCAGGACAAGTAGAAGGAATAAACAAGATCGTCGATTCTATACCTGTAACAGCTTTTGTTTGGAAGGATTTCGTGTTGTGAATTCCAAGTTCTATACACAACAGGATAGGAATATCATTTTTTTGAGAGGATTTTCAGATTTTAATTTTGGTTCCTAGATCTCTCTGCTTAATAGATTGCTTTTCTTTCTTTTACCTTTTTGATCAATTTTGTTTACGTTACTCTTTTTACCCATTCTTCTTCTTATTATTATTGTTTCGCTTTCCTTTGGTTTTGTAGGATCGCATTTTCTTGGATTTGTGACACATTTGGTTCGGTTCTTTTGATATATTACAGGAACTCTTGAATCTTTAATTTCATTTTCACTTTCACTTTCGTTTTTCCTTTTCATTTCACTTATTGTCTCTCTCTTTGGGCGCATTCTCCAGTTTTTTTTTTTTTTTTTTTTGTTAATTATGCTTCCCATCGCAATATTTTACCAGGTATATGCTTACCTCAGTCTCGTGCTCTCAGCACAGGTCTTCTACATGCAAATGCGTGCACGTAATCTTCCCTGCTTGCTCTTGTTGTTTTGGGTTTGTATCTGCACACTGATCTATGCAGTACAATCTGCCATCTGGCATCAGACTTCAGAACCAAAATGGCTCGGCTATGGTTTTTGCGACATCACTTCCCGAATTATTACTTGTTCAAGCATTGGTATCCCAGCAGCAGCTTTTACTCTGGTACTCTATCTCGACAAAGTCATTCGCAGTGATCGTCCTTTGAAACCATTCCAAGATTGGATCTTCCAGATCTTATTGTCCCTTGCATATCCCATTGTTACTATGCTCCTTATGATTCCCATGGAAAGTAACCGTTATGTTGTTATCTGTATGAATGGTTGTATGCCTGCCTTTTACCAAACCGTTTACACCTTGATAATCTTCTATCTTCCTCCTTGTCTACTCTCTCTTGGTGGTTTGTTCTTCGTCTCTAGAATCCTCTACTACTACTGGCACCGTCAAAAAGAACTCCAACAGTTCTTCCAACGTGACTCCCAACTTACTTCTAAACGCTTTCTGCGTCTTCTTCTTTTGGATGCCGTTTTCTTCCTTGGTTACCTTCCCCTAACCATTTACCTTCTCGTTGTGAACTGTAAAGGACATAATTTTATGGCTGTTAATCATTATTTAATGTCCATTTGGCACCGAGTTCCCGTATACTTCTTCCCAGCAACTTCTATTTTCTTGAACAATTGGATTCCCCCCACTGTTCTCATCATCATGTCGATCTTCTTCATCACAAGCGGCAAATGGACAGATAATGTTGCCATCTTCTTGTGGAGCTTGGTCGTTCGTTGCCCCTACATCAAAAACACTAGCTTGGGTCGTCATGCCCAGTTCAAGCTGGATAGCGAGAAGAGTGCTGAAACAACTCTTGCTGAAAGAACTATCGATTCTAGTGATCTTAAAGAAAAATGTCTTATTTTAGAGAGACAATGGAGCAAATTGTCGGTTCCAAGCGACGACTCGAGCGAATCCCAAGCTTCCACCAAATATGTCTAATGCACTACCTATTGTCAAGTCTACTTTTCCATGACTTAACGTGTTTACTAATTCCAAATCTTCTATATTTCTTCCACCACCCGCATAAGTGGTAGGAATCGTCACCCATTCGCCAAGTTTCTTCACGAGTTCCTCGTCAATTCCCCGGCATAATCCCTCCACATCGGCTGCGTGGATCAAAAATTCAGTACAATAATTAGACAACAAATCTAAATTGTCTTTGGATATCTCAAATTCTGTTACCGTTTGCCATTTGTTGATTGCTGCAAACCATCCATTTTCCCTTCTACGACAACTAGAAGCATATGCCGTTAATAACTTCAAATCCCGTTTTCCGAACTACAATCCATCATGCCTATGACTCATTCTTACCTAACGTCAACAACAAGACGATCTTTGCCAACTAGATCCGAAATGGTTTTCAATCTCTCCAAATCAAATTGACCATTTGGGAATAACCAAGATGTGACGATTACCTAGTATAATGATCAGTATTTATTAAAAATTCACTTAATCTTTCGTTAAATATTTAATTTGGTTCTCCTGATGATAACTTCTTAAGAAACACCTGTCTTTCAGTCATTTCAAATGCTATGACCCAGGATTCTGACTTATTATAATTCTAATAAGATTTATGGTTCTGTTTAAATATTATTTTGCAAATGTACTTACCTTGGAAGCTCCTTGTTCTAACCAATACTTCGCATTCGTATTATTGATTCCACCGCCAATTTGTAAATAGCCTAGACGCAATCAGTCAGTTTCATAAATAATTCGTACAGTATAGGTTTCTTTTGTTTTTATTCACAACTTACCTGGCCAAGCATGGAGAGCAGTTTTAGCAGTTTCTTCACAGTTGGGACCCAACATAATAACATGGCCTCCCAGTAAATGGTTTTCCTTGTAGAGCTGAGCATAGTAATCGCTTGATTTCAAAGAGACGTAATTCGTTTGCAAACTAGCATTGTCCCCAAGAGTTCCACCAACGATTTGTTTTACTTGACCTTTGTGAATATCGATGCAAGGACGAAACAATGTATGCTGTGACATATTTTATATTTCTTTTACCAAATTTATACAAAACGAAACTGTATTTTGTTGTTAAAATGGCTTGCTTTTTCGAATATAAGTCTTATTAAATCGACTGTGGAGGCAGTGACAGAAGAAGTTATATTTGCCCTTTGCCAAGTTCACCTTCCTTCATCGACGGGAAGAATTGAGTTGGATTGTACATAATAAAAGAAATATGGAAGAGAAAGATGCTTTATTGAAGTTGCAAAAGCATTTTGAAGCGCAATTTGGTAATGTGGAAGGGATTTTGCCTGTCCAAACTCAAAGTTCCAATGAAGAGTCTGTTAACGAAAACGAAGAAGAAAGTGGAAACGAAAGCTTAGATGAATCAGAGAAAGATTCCTCAGGAGAAGAGGAAGAAGAACAAGAAACGGAATGGACGCCTTCTTCATCTTCCATCGTTAGAGTATCTCATCAAGAAAAGGAAAAGCCCATTGTTTTAAGGGCACCCGGAAAGAATTCGTTTTTGAAGAAAATGCCAAAACTGGAGACGGAAGAGGATTTGAAATTAAAAAGGAGAAATGAGCTTCGCAGGAGAAAGTCTTCTCGAGATGGTGAAGAAGACGAGACCCCTGACAACGAAGCTGAGAATTTAAAGAATGATGTAGAGCTTCAAAAGCTTCTTCGGGAATCTCATTTGCTTCATGAGGTCTCTTCACGCACTGGAGAAACAAATCTTGTAGCACAAGGAAAGGTCCGACAGAAAGCCATCCAACAACACATCAAGGAATTGGGAGGAAAGGAGAAAGAACAAAAAATGCCAATGATTGCTAGAAAGGGAATGGCCCAAAAAAGGAAGCATATTGACGGGATTATCCAAAAGGAGGCTCGTGAAAGCGGTACTGTGCTGGCGAAAAAGGCAAAGCAACCAAAGAAGCAAAAGAAGGGATTTGTCCCGGGAACATTTTCTTTACCGGGAAAATTCGTTGGCGGAACTCTTCGTCTTCCAAAAAGCATGGCTCCTTAAATGTTGGAGTTTACTTTTTGCATTGTATACATAGATTCTGGGCTTTAAAGACAGGTTTAATGATGGAAATAGTTTTACATTTATAAACTAACTTTCTAATTAAAGAGGTTATTTTGGTTTTCGGGTGGATTTTTTTTTGATTATGCATCTTTTTTCTTGGATTTAATAACATTAGCTTCATGCGTTTAATGTTTCTGCAAATAGTTGATTTCATTTATAAAAAGTTTGAGTAATACCTAAGCCAAACAATAAAGATAAGAATTCATGTTCTTTTTCTTTTGCAATCAACATACAAGAAAAAAAGCGAGATATAAATAAAGCAATAAACAGTTCATAGAAAAGCATGCTAAAAAAATAATGAAAAAAAAAGAATACAAAAGAAAGGGATGCACACACCGAAAATGTACACGTCTCAAAAGAACTGAAAAGAAGTGATCATTTTCAAACATCTTGGGATTGGAAGATCACTTACATAATTTAACGTGATTCCAAGAAACTATGGTTTGCAAATTGCTGAGCAATTTGATCCGTAGTAGCGGTGTCCCAAAAGATAGAGTCTGCGGCCAATTCGCTCTTTAAATCCGTCAAGCGTAAAGAGGGATCATGCTTTTGCTGAGGAAGTTCAGTTTGATCAGTCTTGTCTTGGTGGTATGAAGGGAATAAATGTTGGTCAAATTTGTAACCAGTTTGAACAGCTATACAATCGTTAGTTAGATGCTTCTACTAATATATCCAAGAGCTAATGCGAAACCATCAATGCTCTTCCGTAACGATAATGACAGTATAAATGATGACCTAATAAATATCAATAGACCTTCATTTTATCTGCTACATCTCTTGGAAATATCGGTGATGAAGTCTTACCTTTACGACTAGGACTGGTTAGCATTCTGCACATAAAATCATAACAACACTATGAATGCCATGGATCGTCTTAATAATAAGCAAAAAAACGACCAGACAATTGGTTTTACTTACACTCTAGCACCAACATCAAATAATGACGTTTGTACGATGGGATGAAGAGGTTCGTTCGTATTCACAGGTGCTTGGTTGCTCATAATGATATGGAAATCCTCTAACAAAAACAAAAACCAAAATATAATAAAACTAATATCTTTTAATCAACAAAAGATGGTTTCAGAAATGCTAATTCCGAGAGAATTGAATTTTGTCTTGGTGTTGGTGGAAGGATAAGTTCATATCGAGCGGTTATACAAACAAGTAGCAGAAATAACAATGTTACCCAAGGTTCCAAATCATTCCATTTTAGAGGGCGTTGAATTCGTCTACAACAACTTTAAGAATGTTTATTTACATTAACACAATGAATGTGTAAAATTTTCTTTTTATGGCTTCTGTAGCTTTATAAATATAAGCAAAGTACCTCTATAAACTATTTCAATCTATATGTACTTTTCTCTTTGGAAAAGTGTTGCTTTTCCAAATTGTAGTTGACCGGTTTATCGAGTTGCACTCTTATAGGAACTAAACAACTAGCGTGTTTGTTTTTCCCTTCCTCCTGTAGAAATAGATTCTATCAATGCATAGCTTCCTTCTGTATGTAGAAACTTCTTTTGTTCCTGTTTGAACATGCTGACGAGTTTTCTTCAATGAGAGTATGTGTATACAACATCACAAGGTAAATGCCTCAGACACTATTAAGAGATACTAAATAGAAAAATTAATGAAATCATGAACTGAATATAGCTATCGCGCTTCACAGAGAAAGAAAATATGAATTGAAGCAAACATTGAACATGTTCTGGTTTGACTAATGCCCAGTATTGCAAAGTCGCGTTGGATAAGCAACAAAACATGTATCATAAAACATAAGTGTTTTATTTTCTAAGAGATAACAGATAAAATATGATGCAACCAAACTCATGTTGAAGGGATTTGTTTCTTCCAGGTTATTTCCAAGTCAAGTATAAAGAAAAGAAATCACAGCTGCATAGTCAGATGGGTATTCACTATGATAAATAATCATAGAATTGTGAGGTAAAAAGCGATCATCACTGGTCAATAATGGATTGTGTGGAAGAACTTTACTTGACAATGAATTCGATGCAAGAGCATTCCAAGAGTACACTAAAAAGATCTCCTAAAAAAATGCCTCCATTCTTCATGAAACACAAAAAGGAGACCAAATATCTGTATCGTAAATTCAGCTTTGTCTGTGTCGACAAGCGCGAAATTTGTCTTCGCGGCCTCCTCAGTTCGGTAGCTTTCATCCTGTAAAAAGATCGTAGCTTTATTTGATATGAATAGCAAGTATCTTCACAAGCTTCAAAATTACTTCTTTACAGCTTCCGCGGCTCTCGTCGTTTCAGATGAACGCTGTACATGGAAAACATCATTTCATTGCCTAAACACCGACGAAACAAAAGAATCATTGATTTTTTCATGCGATTTTATAGATGACATCTAAGAATGGCATGCAAATAGCTTCGACTTCCTTCATTTTCCATATACAGATTCATCCTCCCAGTCTTTCCCAAATTTAATTCCTTCACTCAAAGAAAAAAAATAAAACATTTTCTTTCTTAATTTTTGATTTCGTGCACCTGATTACTCATTAGTGTTGGAAGTAAATTCCTGTGTTTGTTTGTTTTTTCCCTCTCCAAAGCAAGACGAATCCGTTCTCTAGAAGCAGAGAATTTAAATGCTGATACGCATTGAACGAGATTATTCTGTTTCTGGCGATCGATATCCTCAGTTTTCCACAAATTTTCCTCTTCCGTTACAGCCCTATGTCTCTGTGAAAGACTGGAATGCTTTTATTCATACGCTGAATAAAAAGTTGTTTATGGCCTTTTGTCCTTGGACTATTGGAAATCTGTTGGATATATTCCTTTCTATTGTAACTCTCTATGCTTCTGAATTCGTATTTGGAAGCGTACATAGAAAGCGAATAGCAAACATCGAAGCTTATGTTGCTGACTTTGCTCGGCAGCATGATCTTTTAGCAGCTAGTCTTCGCAATATGGGGTTTTTAAATATTGTTTTTCATACAAAGGAAAATTTTGCTAGAAGTACTACATTGTATTCGTCTCGCGAAAGCGTGGAAAACCAGTCAGTGCAATCCATGCCTTCTGCCCTGACGACCACACCTTCAAATTTATCGACGTATAGCCAGAATCCCGGTGCTGGTGTGAACGAATGGATGAATTCGATTCTTTAGATGCTGTCCAGCATATTCATGTACAAGCTAGACATCCGTAAGTGCTCGATTTAAAGGGCTGAGAATTTTTCCATTTATAAACTTGCCAAGGGCGAGTGAAGTCAGGTGCAAGAATGTCGACTGCTGGCTCTTATATTTCTTTCAAAAGAAAGAATTTGGAAATACGAATGAAGCGGTCGATGTTTGGTTGAAGAAGTAGCATGAAGAGAAAATGAGCTCCTGCAAAAGTGTTCTTTACTAACTATCTTTGCAATGTAGAAGAAATCGTTTTTTGTCAATTGTTCATGACTCTCAATTTATAGACCTTGTCCTTGAAAGCTACCCTAACTTTAAGTGCGTCGTTAATGAACGTTGCGGCACATGGTATGTAAAACCAGTTCACGCTCCCTTTTCTGCGTATTTTAAGAGTACAGATGGTCATACAGGACAATGGTCTTTTAGTACTCGTCGGTTAAATTTACATCTGCTTGATTTAATCCACGACTATGGTGGAATTGTCCTTGTTGATTCAACCAGGCGTGGTAAACGCATGCCTGACGCCCTGTCGAAAACAGTTCCCATTTGGATTGCTACTCTTAATAAATGCGTTTTTGAGAGACTTCGTCCCCATGACTTAGAAAATCGTCAGCTCGTGTTTTTTCCTCCTTATCTTCCTGAAACAGAGCGATCTGCTATGAACAAGAAATTAGATGGATTCGTTGATTTACTTATGAATTCTGGTATTAATTTGGATTTTATTTCCTCAAAATTACAGAAGCCTATACGTCCTTTATGGGCCACTCCAACTAGTACTCTTTCTTCCGCTCAATTTGAAGATTATCATACTGTAGTACTCGTCACAGCCAGTAAGCAAGTACACGATGGTTACTCTAGGGAGTATGGATTTCTTTACGTCCAAGGTGCAGCAGACGATGAAGAAGAATGGGCCAGTGGACTTAGTCCTACGGTATTTTGGAATCATGCTGACAACATATTATCATTTCCAGAGGAAGAATATGATTCAAATATTAAATGTTTATTATCTAAAATATCACACGATAACACTTCTACGGCTGCTACAACAACAACTTCAGATGTCCTTACCTACCTTGTACCGACAAATATATCCATTGGAGATCGAAGCAAATTTTCCGAAACCGAAAATAAAGGATTTTTTTTCATAGTGAATTTTTCTTCTCAACCATTGAATATACCTCAAGAACTTCACTGTCCGATCGAGTCTGGCAAGAAGGGTGCCCAAAGTTTTCGCAAAGAAGCACCTAAAATTTTGTCAAAGTTGAATGGAATCAAGCCTCCATGGGATGTGCAAGATTCCTTAATCTTGTTGGATGATCAAGGTGGAAAGGAAATTGCCTCTTGCTTTGCGTTATTGTTACTTTCCTTATATTATGATTCCGATTTACGAAAGCTTTCGACGCCTTTAACACTCGGGACTTCACAGACTCACCTTGATAAACATCAAATAAGACAAAGATTGATAAAGATAATTGAAGCTCATCCAAAAACCAATCCCTCTCGTGCTTTCTTAATTGCCGTAAATACTTTACTTTTAAGCACCTCTTCTTGAAGGTGTTGAAGATATCAACAAAAATACAGTAAAGCAGAAGAAGTGAACAATGGAGGATAGCGATGGAACTGAAAGTATTTTCGTTCGTGGCTCATTTACCAACCTTTATAAGCTACGATTAATTATTAGGACTGAATTGGCTCTCGCCTTAAGTGGTTTTCCTTATGGTTCGAATTGCTACCAATGTTTATCTAGGCGCAATCCTTCTTCTATCTTAGGAAAAAAAGTTGTGATTGCCAATTACAATCTGACGGTTCCGTTCTTACTGTATTATCGCATTCAACTACTAAAACACATAGACTAAATTCTCAGCGCTCCATTTTTTTAAAGAAGATTACATACTTTTTTACATGTCCCAACCTATTGTAGAGGCTTCGCAGAGTTTTTTATTTTTCCCATCCTCTTATAACTAAGCATGTGCACCTAACAACTTTTGAGTAATTACCATCTTTGCTACAATTTTAACAAATAACCATGCCAATTCTTGTCTTTACGACATGATGTGAAAGTCTGTTATTACTATTCTTCAACTTTCCTTTAATTCATGCGGTTACGAGAAATAAAAGTGATGGAGTTATGCAACTTTGCTAAATACGGCATTTTTATACTCACACTTTGCTGGAAAGCGGGATCTGAATACACTAACAATTCAATTTTAAGTTATAGTAAGTCACAATCTGAAGGAAATAAACTGAAATGATTTTCATCGCAGTTAAATATTTCTCATCAGTTGTACAGTATTTTAGTTGGAAGAACGGTGAGCTCGATAATTATGACATACGCTTAGTTCTCAGTCTATTCATATTTTTTAAATTGTCCATGGTTCCTTAGTAAATATGAAGGTAATTTTAGCTTTGTTTTCATTTGTCTTGGAAACTGACGGGTGAAAAAAGTTGCTCTTTCATTTTCTGAATTGACAATGATTATCGAATTTCCGTTCCTCATCTTTAAGCATCATATTTATTTGAAAAATTAAATCTATGAATTATTAAAACTTCTTTATAGACAAACACGAAAAATGGTTATCCGCTATAGTCTATAGAAATCGTAATAGAAAGCAAAAATTCTTATTAGATATCTTGCAAATCTGAGTGGTTTACTTGGCATGAGAATTTTCATCTGAATGATTGAAAAGAAAAGAAAAATCCTGTTTTGGGTTATACCTAGTTGCATTTACTTTTTTTTTTAGACAACAAGAGGCCGTCGAATTTTCTGTTTAGGCTATGCACTTCCTCGTCTAAAGAAATGGATAGTCGCGATAGTCCTATCCTTCAGGTATACACACAACTGTGACAGTATGCCTTTTCAACAATATGAAATATACTAAGTCTAAACAAACTCTTTCAATGACCGTCATTGACATTAAGTACATCCATGTTACCCAGAGAGTAACATAACACTACAGCCCGAAAAGAGGAATGTTTGAACAATCAATGAATAGGGTGGGTACTCTTCATGGGCGATGCATAAACAACAATATTGCAAAAAAAATTAAAATTTTCATTAAAGAATGAAAATAAAAAGAAATAAAACCAGACATATGAAGCTGATGCTTGCTTTTATGAACGGGAATGCCGAAACTTAAGGGATTGCAATTTATATGGATGCTTCCGAAAAAAATGCAATTTATAAAAGGGATAGAGCAAGCTCGCTAAAACCAAAACTTCAGCGCTTTGCTCAGCAAGATGTTGAAGCTCGATTTGCTCGTTACGAGGTGCTTCATTTTCTGGATCTATCGGTCCTAAATAGGTTAATCAGATGCTAACAAAAGAAAAATGGAAGTTATAATAAAGAGTACATACGAACATAATTCGTAGCATCTCACCATGTCGTTTCCTATGTCTTCCATGCCGTTTCCTAAATCAGCAATGAATATTCGAAGTTGTCGCGCATCTGGATATTCTAGAACAGTTAGAATATTTCGCAGGTTGTAAGACTTAGATGTCAAATAAACAAACAAGGCAACGTTAACAATGCAAACAACGTAGAAAAATCCTTTGTCCATCTTTTCAAATCCTATTACCTTCTTTACAAAAAATACACGGAATAACAAGGGACATCCAGAGAAGCCGTACATAATACCGCGACACACATGTTGGACAGCACTCTACCAGCTTGCGTGAACCATTCTTTAGGAAATTGAGAAATTGCTAATAGTTAGTAAAAATAAAAGATAGAACTAACTTACAATAGAGAAATACTAAAAAGGATGCCCCACAGCCAGCAAAAAGTCCCCAAAGGGTTTCCACCCACATAGGAACATTCAAATAAAAAGCACCACGGGAAATATAGCATAAAATATAATATACACAAAAGATGCAAAAAATAAAAAGATATTCGCTAAAACCCACTTTGAATATGTCGAATCCGACCCAGTATTATTAGTGGACTCTTGGGCAGAATGCTGAGCGGATTCATCAGCCATTTCTAAATCAATAAATTTGTTTGTAGCTAATGAATGTATTAGTAAGAAATAATTTTGTTGTTTGAGAAAGGATAGAGAGTTTGTCGAGTTTGTTTACAGCACAAGTCTTGAGTCGCTGGAATTATACATATTGATACAACTGACATTCTTTTGTTCCTTTCATGGTTGAGCATTTTGACAGAGTTATCAGAATCTGAAACAGGAGTGTAATATTCCTCATTTTGCAATGGCAAATCAGAACACAGAATAATGCGAAGATCTACAGCCAAAACGAAATCAGCTAGATTCACCAAAGAACGTCCATAGAAACTGATTTCACAATTCGCGCGGATCAGGTCAAAAAAGGAATTACTCCTTTTTTTTTAAAAATATAAACTAATAATACTGTTCAAAGGGAAACTCCTCGTAAAAGATGAAGCGAAGTTGAAAAACTCATGGTAATAGCTTTTCGCATATTTCAATATCATAAACAGCGACATTATGTCACTGACTTGTCACATCCTCGTTACAATTACTTGGCGATACCCATTCGAGCGAAATACCCAAAAAATATAACACAAACAAGTCGCATATTACGGAAAGTAAACAAAGGACCTATCCAACAATAAAACCTGACACTCTGGATTCTCGTACTTTCAGCATTCGTAATTACTCATTTTTTTTAAAACGGGTTTCTCTAAAAACTCTTATGTATCATGGACAAAACCTGGCCACCTAGGGGATTTGAACCCAGTAGAAGTTATTTAAATGGAAAGGAAAGCCTTCTTAGTTGTTTCCGGTCTTTTGATTGTTCTTTAGCATGATCTATGATTTTTTCTTTTTTTTTTTTTTTTTTTTTTTTTTTTTTTTTTTTTTTTTTTAAAACCGCTGTTACCATGACTATGCATGATTGAAGAGCACTGCTTTTTCATCTTTTCTGCTTCAATACTATAACCAAAGAAGCCTAACGAACAAAACGAAAAAGGATGCAGTGGGATGTATGCGTATGTAATAACAAAAAAAAAAAAGGTATTATAAGAAAGTTGTAGAAAGCCTACAGCATCATGGATTCCCATGATGTCTCCATCCATATTCCTGAACTATCGAGACCTCCAGACTCCTGTAATTTGTAGTACCAATCTATGCGTCCAAGTCACTCGCGTTACTAAAAATTAGTACAATCAATGGTCTTAGCTAGCAAAGACAGCTAAGACAAAAAGCTGCTTCGGCCGGGAATCGAACCCGGGTCGCTTCGATGGCAACGAAGCATTATACCACTAAACCACCAAAGCAATTGTTGATAACAGTAATATTATAATATATATACATTGTTATCAAACATGATGAACATTTATGAGGCAGGCTTGTTTATGTCGACTTATTTGAAGTTTATGGAGGTGATACTAGGCTTCCTGAAGCAAGAGATCCAAAAAAAAGAGAAAAAGTAGTTAAGACATTTTTTTTGTGTCTCAGCTTAAAGATATGCTTTGAACTTTGCGCTAGCAAACGAATTGTGTGTACCCTTTCAGAATCGATGTAGCAAAAGAGCTCCATCTTTCCAGATATTCTATTAGCTAATAATCAAACAATTGTTATAAAAGTCCTAGAAAAAACGCTTCCTTTGCTATGTATACGTATATTCACATTGTAAAGGCATGTACAGAAGGCCATACCAATCTATTTCTGATTTTTAGAATTGATGCTTGACATTGCGAGTAATAAAGGCTCATCTGTCCGATTTACAAGACAATATGGAACTCAAGATCCCATCAATCCGTATTACCTTTCTTTGACTTTGTAAACGAGTTAGGGTCCGTGTACATAGTCAAATTAATTATGTTTTAATATAAATACTTTCTCATACCGGTTCTTCGTGAAAAGACATAATTTAATTATGAGTGACTTGAAATTGGAAGCTCAACCTTTCATCTACATGCGAGTGATCGACTCTCAAGCTATAGGATCGAATTAAGCAAGTACAAATCTTCCAACTGATATAAACCCTGGGTTGCACTGATTTCTTATGAGCTGCTTATTTCCGACCTAGATTATATTCCTATCCACTTTGTATTCCTTTAGTCATTGCATTTGGGGAAATTCTAACAGAAAGTATAACCCTTATTAAAAGAACATGTATGTACCCCGAAGATTGTCTTTCATATAATTTCCTGTATTCAGCTAAAACACTCAACAAGACTGGATGTTCAATTCCTCTTCTTCACCGAAAACCAGAAAATGTTAATCTTGTAATATAGCCAAAATTAAAGAAAACCATTTTGGAAAAAAAGAAACCCAATGCCAACGAACAGACTATATTGTCATTGAGTGCGACATAAATGTAAATCCATTCGAAGGACACTACAAGTATCCATTCAAAGATGTAATTTTAATAAATAAATTTATATGAATTATCTTCGAGATCGTTTAGGACAATTGAGATTCAGATCCACCACCCAAACTTCAATAAACTAAGCTTTTCCTCCCAGGGCAATGCTAAAGCCTCTTGTAGTCACAAGGAAATCTATAGAGTTTAAATTAAGAATGCATAAGAGGCTCTCTATCAAGACTTTTTAATTGCCTAGATTAATACTACCGATGGACATTGTCTTCATGCATACTAAAAATCTCCAATTGCTAATAAAAGCAAAAACTAGATATAAATCCAAAACTCAATAAATTTTAACACCATTATATATGCTAGATTTTGGTATTTACCTAATGCTTTTATGATCAGTAATGTCCGTAAGGTCACCACTTCCCTTCATCCAACTAGTATCCGGCTGTAGGAGTTGAATCCGTATAACTTTGCTGGAGTACTTTGATAAACTAAGAACGATTCTCTCTATGAAATTTTCAAATTCATTTTCTTTTCTACTGTCTTAGAACCCTAAGACCACTGTTAACTTTTGGTTCTGTTTTTTTTCCCCATCCTAGTGAGATTTTCCTTGCTTCTTACTGAGACCAAGGAAAATCCAACAGCGCTTGTTTTTTTCCTATTATTTTGCTCTTCTATGAAGTCAATTTTTAGTTTTATTTTCTTTTAATTTGTGTCATATCAATAGCAAAGCATTTGGGTCAATTATCATTTTTTCAAGAGGTTATTCTTATGGTGGGATACCTCAACTAAATTTTTAATTTTGGCTCTACTGTAAAATCACTTTCTCTAGTGTTTACTTTTGTCTTTATGAAAGGAAGTCCATTGAAACTTCTATCCTTTGACAATTTACTGACAAATTAATCTGACCGGCTTGCGTCCCTTACTTCTTGTTCTCCCCTTTACGATTATTTATTTTCTTGTATTTAAAATACATGCACTCTCCTTAATATACTTATAGATTTCCAAAATGTCTAATGAAAAACACTTATATGTTCCTCCACCTAGGGAACCGCCAAGTTACGAAGAGGTCGCTGCCAATTCTCAGTTTATACAGGTTGAACGTGATCCACAAGCAGAGGAGCGGCGGCCGATGGAGCCCATGGAGATTTCAGAACCTCCTGGAGTTACCCGATTTCCTCGTTTGCAATCCAAGTTTGAAGCCATCCATGAGGGTTGGGAATCTGCTTGTCATTCTTTTCATCACAGGTTTGCATCTAAATTTTATCGAATCCCATTTTACTCCATTTATTTGCTTATGATCGCTATTATCATAATTACAGCAAGTTATTATGGATATTTCGACAGTAGCCCTTCATGGAAGTCAGTTCCTCACCTTGATGAATCTTTCTTAGTTGATTATATAAAAAACAGCCGAGTTTCGAACATTCAATCTCAGACAACCACATTCGCTTCTCTTCCTCATGTTTCGGGTACAATGGGGGATTCCGCGGTCTTACAATATATGCTCGATGTTTTAAGATACGAATCACTAGATGCGGTTGATACCAAAAAGTTTTATGCTTACCTCAACTATCCCAAATCAGTATCTCTAAAAATAAGTGACGATGATTCATTCCAGCCAACGTTGTACGAAACTTCTAAAATTCCTAATTATAAAGACGCTTGGATCAATTCACTTTCTTATTATGCTTATAGTGCATCCGGAAAGTTGGAAGCGCCTCTCGTATATGCTAATCAGGGTGCAGCAGATGATTTTCAAACATTAGACGAAAAAAATGTTCAGTTGAATTCGTCAGTTGTTTTGTTACGCAGTAATCGTAACAATGTTTCTAAAGCTATAGAAAATGCTGAAAGATATGGTGCTTCGGCAGTACTGGTGTTTGACGATTCATATACTGACGTAGAAGAAAACCATAGGGATGAAATTTACCCAGCAGGTCCTTACCCTTCTGATGATTTATTATACAGAGGGAGTGTTGCTAAATCCTACTATTATCTTGGCGATCCTCTTACCCCAGGAGTACCATCTCATTGGGATTCTAGCAGGATACGGCCTGAAAATGCGCAAGTTCTTCCTAAGGTTGTTGCAATTCCAGTAACTTACCGTGATGCTATGGACCTATTGAAAAGATTAAAGGGTCGTGGCGAACAGATTTCTGCGGATAGATGGAAATTGAGGCTTCCGTCATCTCTTGAACTTTGGACAGGTTCTTCTTCAGAATCTCCGCTAATGCTTCAAATTGAATCAGAATTTGATACTAAAAAAAATCAACCAGTGGTAAATATCCTAGGACAAATCACTGGTAGAGAGCCTGATCAAGTACTTATAATTGGAGCGCCTCGTGACTCATGGTGCGGTGGTGCATCTGAATCCGCTGTTAGTACAGCTTTGCTTATGGATATTGTTTTTACGTTTTCAGATATGGCAAAAAACCTTTCATGGCGACCCCGTCGGACTATCGTATTTGCCAGTTGGGACGCCAAGCAGTACAATACCATAGGTAGTACAGAGTGGGTCGAACACTGGAAAGAATGGCTTCAGGTAAAGGCTGTGGCGTATTTGAACGTTGATGTGGAAGTATTTGGAGATGTATTAACAGTGAATACCGTATCAGGACTGAAAAATGTTGTTCAAAAAGCGATTCAGTTGATGAACGAGGATAACAGCTTGGGTTTTCCAAAAATCAATTTAAATAAATTTGATTATATATCAGATGCTACCCCATTTCTTGCATACGCCGGTGTCCCTGTGGTAGAATTGGGATTCGAAAGAGGTGCTGACAGTTCTCAACCTTTACCGTTTCTCGGCACCTGTAAGGACACAGAAAGTTGGATTAGTATGTTTGGATCATCCTATTGGGATAAGGCAGATCGTCTCGCAAAAATATGGTCCCTATTGGCATTGTTTCTTTCTAATGATCCAGTGGTACCGTATGATTTAGAGACTTCTGTTGAGTATCTTGGAACCATGCTGGAACAGCTAGAAGGCTTGCTTGATGGAAAATCATTGTCATATGATCTTGTTAAAAAAGAGTATGAGGAACTTGTTCAGACATCTAAAAATTTTATGGCCGCGATTTCAGAGTGGCATTCCCTTATGCTTCACAATAGCTATTTCCTTACTACGAAAAAGCACCCGGAACTAGAAGGTTTTAATGCCAAGCTCGCAAGATTTGAGAACTCATTTTTGGATGAAAGTGGCCTTCCTAACCACGAATGGTTCAAGCATTTAATATATGGACCTAATCGATTAGGAAAAGAAGGGGTCGTCTTCCCTTCCATTATGGATGCCCTTTTGGATAACGATCTGGATCAAGTACAGGGGGAAATCAATCGTTTTTCGAAAGCAATTGATCGAGCTCACAAAGCATTAAAGACTGCATAGCGTATTGATGGATCTACAAACCCAATTGCGCTTCGCCGTTCTTGACATATTCTTACAATAGATCGAGATTTCAAAGCGGCAATAGCTAATTATTTTTATTCTTATTATTATTTTGTTCATTTCATCTATTTACTGTTCGTTTCTACATTACAATGAAGTTTGGTTACAAAAGTATCTTATACTTGAGTATGTCATACAGTAATACAAATTCTATTTTCTGGTAGTCATTCAATCAAACACTATATCGTACTTGTAATATGTGTTTTATTTGATATACATTGTCTAGAGTCCCCTTCTTTAACGTATCAAACATTTTGTATCGTTTCTTTGTTCTCTTTAATTCGATACCGTTTATAAAAGCCATTTCCATTGTTATTACAATTTACCCAAAACCATTCCGCTAAATAAAAAAACCAAACAGGGTATTTTCTCTAGAAATAGGTGGAAGTGAAAATTTGCTTCTGACAATTTTCATTTCTGAGCCTCCGGCAATTTCAAAGCCACTCTGAAATTCACCTCGCTAATTCCCAATTTACTGAAATAGATTGCTTTGTTTTTGTATTTCATTTGATATTTACCAAGAACAAACATCACAATTGAAATACCAACAAAAGGTGAAGGAAAATATCATCAGGGTTATTGGATCCCAGTACTATCATCCTTGAATTTAAAAGCAAGCAACTTTTGAATTAAAGAGGTTGACACACTTTTTTTATTTTTATTCAGCTTGCTGTGTCGATTGTAGGAAGTTTATTGTACAATTTCCTCTTTTCGCTTGTTTTTCATTTTCAAAGGATTCCTTTACTTTCTTTTACCTTGGTTTTTTAATTAAACAACTTGCAAAGAAATACGTGAGTGTATTTAATCAAGCTTAGCTCTTGTGGTAAATCGTCCTGAATTTGACAAATACATTTTGACACGATCTTTTTTTTTTTAATACTAGTATTTACAAAACTTATTGAAGATCTTTTCTACTTATTGTTAGTCTTTACGATGTTTTTTACCAAACGTACAAGTTTTTGGAATCAAATCCAACAAACTATAAATAACGAAAACTCCCAAGAGAAGTTTGATAAATATTCAATCCTAGTTTCTTTAGCATTTACCTGTTTGTTTGCGACCCTACTTTTAACGCTCTTTGTGTGCCTTCGAAGAACTTTCCGTTATGTTTATTCCCCCAGAGAGAAATATGCAAAGCGCGATACCAGTATTCCTCCCTTGAAGACAAGTCTTTTCGGATGGATAGAACCTCTCTGGAGCGTTAGAGTTGAAGATTGTCTTTATGATATTGGCGCAGATGCCACGATCTTTCTTTTGTTTTCTCGATTTTGCAGAGATCTCTTTGGTGTCTTGGCTCTCTTTTGTTGTGTCATTTTGATACCAATCAATGTTATTGCTTCGGACAAATCAGGTAGCACTTCCAATTCAACGAACGCGTATGCAAAGTTGTCTTTCCAAAATGTTTCAGGTAAATGGACAGTCGCACACATCGTACTCGGGTACTTTATGAACGGTGTTGTTTTAACCTTCTTATTCAGGTACTATCGCGTAGTAACCCGAATTCAACAGCGCTACTACAGAAGTTCCGCTTATCAGAACAATATTAGTACCCGTTCTCTGTTGGTGGCTGATATTCCTTCTTCACTTCGGTCAGTAAAAGGTTTAGGGGCTATTGCTGCTCATTTGAAGAAGAGTGATACACCGATCTATTATCACATCTGTCATGCCATCAACAATCTTCCCAGTCTTGTTAAGAAATACAACAAGGCTGTGTATGGTCTTGAAGCAGCCTTTGCAAAGTATTTTAAGGATCCTAAACAGTTACCGGAAGTGCGTCCAGTGCATACGGTAAAGCATGGATTGTTTAACTACGAAAAGATAGATGCGATCGACTATTACAATTCAAAGATCGAAAATTATGCCCTTCGAGTGAATATTGCTCGCGAGTCCCTTGAAGAAAATAAATATGAGCAATATGGGTTCTTAACCTATAACTCTTCGTTCACTTCTCATCAGATTGCTAAAACGAACTCGAGGGCGCTTGGGGCAGCAATCCATAGATGTCCTCAGCCCGAGGACATGATGTGGGATAATCTGTCGCTTCCTAGGAGCAGTCGGATGTTCAATCGAATTATGGGAAATTTGCTTTTTATTGCATTACTTGTTGCCTGGATCCCAGAAAACGCCCTTTTTGCTATTTTCATAGCAAATCTTTGGAACCTGGGTAATGTATGGCCTTGGTTTGCACATCAGCTCAATGTTCATTCCGGATTCTGGTCAGTCGTCCAGGGTATTATCAGTCCTGCATTAACCTCATTGCTCTTTACGGTATTGGAGATTGTACTTCGTAGAATTTCATCTTTCCAGGGTAGTTTGACTAAAAGTGCGAGAGAAAGGGGTGTATTGAATAAGTTGCATGTTATTTTTACCTTTGATAACTTCATTATTTATACCGTTCTTTCTGTTATTTGGAGAGTTATTGCTCTTATTATAGCTAAAACAGAGCAAAAAGGAAATTTTGCCGAGGGTTTGACGATCTTCAAAACGTCTGAACCGGTACCTTGGTTAGTAACCGCCTTCGTTGGGTTCTCTTCGTTTTGGATTATGTATATTGCTCATTCCTTTACGTCTTTCTTATTTCAAATGGCCCAACCAATCAGTCTAACTATTCGTATAATAAAGAAAAGATTTTTTTCGCCAACTCCACGTGACATGTTTGAATGGACTTCTCCTCAGAAATTTATTTACAGCAGTTCTATAAACAAGGTTCTCTTTTTCTTTACCGTCGCAATCTGTTATGCCTGCGTAAGTCCTTTGGTATTGTTGTTTGCTTTAGCAGCATTCTGCTCAAATTACATGTCGCAAAAGTATAACTTGATGTACATTTCTGAAACTTCAGCAGAAAGCGGAGGTCGATTTTGGAGACCAGTAGTGAATAGAATCCTCTTTGGGCTTGAGTTGGCGAACGTTATTTTGTTTTTGTGCATCTGGGCTCGTGGTGGTCTTATACGTGCATTCTGTCTGATTCCGACGTTCGCCTTTGTAATATTTTTCAAGGTTTTCTGTGCAATATGGTTAGACCCCAAGGCACACTTCATGATTGAGGATCCTTACTCTTCCGTCGAGGACAGTCTTAATCACGTGGAGAGTGAAATGTGCTTCGGTCATCCTTCGACATATACTCCATTATTGATGCCCTTGGTTAGAGAAGACGCACGTTCTTTGCTTCACTTGGTTTACTCTGGAAAGACAGAAGTTGTTGGTAAAACAAAGAACGAAGTATCTTCTGAAGACGATTCTGATGCAGAATTGGCCGAAGATGAAAATAAATTGGCAATGGTTGACTACGTTGACTTGAACAACATGGATACTGCCAAGGAGCAATTTGAACGACGTCAATCGAAGATGTTGAATAAGAGTCTTTCCAGATCTTACACGAGACATCACGGCCATAAGCCCGCAGTTGTGAATCCAATGATGACTGAAGAAGACTTGACGTTAGGACAGACTTTAACCCAGGTATCGGACTCAACGGCTTTGGAACCCGTTATGACAACAAGTACATTCGCTGTTCCTATGAACAGCAATGGTTTTGATAAAAACCAAAAGATTTAATCAAACTTTGGCTGTTAAACGATGAGCTTTTTGGGTTTGCTTGTCCTTTCTTCTCAAATGACCCAACCAACACTACTTGTTTTCTCTTTATTTATGCATATTACTCTCCTTTTACGTTTCATCTCTACGGTTTAGATTTATTTTTATTTTACTTGTCACCCAGGTCTCATTACGCTTTTTTGTTCACTCTTTTATATATCCTATATTGATTGTCGATTTTTTTCTGTCTTTGCTTGTTTTTGTTCCGTGATCTTTTGTTCTCCCTTCTTTGTTTGCTGTTAGTGATACTTATGTTTTTCTTAGAAGTTTTATTATTCTACCTTGTCAACGAATTTTACCTTTAACGATGCTTTCTTTATTTGGACGAAGCTTGAAGCGCTAGTTTTGGGCTATATTCTTGCTTTCCAATTTTCTTTTTTTATTATATAGATAAAGCGCTATGAGAACATTTTATTCGTAGCTGCTGGTTGCCTTTGGGTTTGTCTGTTTATATTTATCATGAGATGATGAACGAGAAAACTGGATATTAGAAATGATTTTAATTAATATTCTTTACAACTTTACTCTGAAAATGGTAGTATCCCACTTTTGTAAAGATCTTGTATCGATTCCTAATATGGTAAATACGCTTTGGTCTTTAATCTTTCGTACAAACTCAAGAGAAGTGCTTCGCAAGTATAATTAAATTTAGTAGAATAAGCACAAAAAGATAAAACCATGTAGAATCGTTTTAACCATTGAAGAAGACGCCAGCAGTGTTGGTTAGGTGGTTTTTCTTACATATAGCCCGAGTAACGCAATCGAGAAATCCTATATTGCTCGGTCAACCTTGTAATCTTCCTAATTAGAAGAATTATTTATATAAAAAGAAGATAAAAAACATAGAACAAGCTGATTCCTCCTCAGGAGGAGGAAAAAAAAGGAAAAGAAACTATTATCATATAAGGATCATTAATATCATCGAAAGAGCTTTACTTCGTAATTACATATTGTTTCTTAACGATGGCTGTGAGTGGTTTCGCTAGTCAGACTGCTTATTTGAGACTAATGACGTTAATTATTTTCTTACGATGCGTTATTCTCATATCCACTGAACAACTAAAAGAAAGAGGTGTGTTCTCTCTCACCGTTTACCTAACAGATTGCCCAAATCAGTCTATTTTCAGAATGTCAGAATCGTCCGGACAAGGTGCGGAGCCCGTAGCTCCTGGATTTGAAACTATTTCCAAGTATGTATTAGAAGATCATTTATGATGTTTTACTAGAGTTGAGGTTTTTGTCCATGAATACTAACATATGATCTTGTAGGAGCTCTTGGATGGTATGCAGTTTGTAATATCTTTTGTATCGGCGAGCTTATGCTTGTCGATTTGCAAAAGATTGTGATTTGAAAGTCATTCATTTACTAACCGACGGTTAAAAAGGGATTCATCAAGAACTTGGCTACTTTGTAAGTATATCCATCTTTTCTTTTTGTTCATTGGCTTGCATGAATTTTCAAATGAACGGTGTGAGATAGCTTTTGAGAGAGGTATCAGCAGATTTTGGTCTATGCATTTTTGCGAGTATGATCACCGATTACTTCACTTTTGTAGTCTATTCCGTAGAAGCTTATCTCCTCTCTTCATTTGTACTTTCTAGCAGATTCAAATGGGCTGTAATGATTCCGAGAATGTGTCTGTTCTAACCAATTTAGCACTGGAGATTTGTCTACTCTTTCTGCTCCTTCTTTTATTTTGTCAGGGACTTCTTTGCTTGAATATATGTCTTACTGGTTTGAATTTCCTGAACTGTTCGTATCTATTGTCGATCATGAACACCCCAAAGATCGCATGCTAGCCGTATTGAAATGGTATATGGCTGGTCTTAGCCGTGAATATGCATCCCGAAACAAGAGTGTATGTTTGAAAAAAATCAGAGTTGAAATGAAGCAAAGCTAATGCATTTTTAGTATGGTACCGAAAAGAAGCCTCTCAATCCCATTTTGGGTGAACTTTATTATGGTTCTTGGGATTCAAGTAAAGGCAAAGTTGAATTGGTTGCCGAACAAGTCTCCCACCATGGTCCCGTTTCCGCCGCCCGCGTACACTGTAAAGAGGCAGGCATATCCGTTGACACCCACAATATGTATAGAAGTGGATTTTCCGGCCGTACTGTATACGTGAACCAGATTGGTCAAATCCGTATTCATCTAGACAAATTTAACGAGACTTATTACTTAACCCTCCCCAACATTTCATTAGAAGGTCTTTGGTACATGACTCCTTACATTGAATTGTACGGTAGCACCTATATTGTCAGTACCTCCAACTACATCACAAAGATTGATTATTCTGGTCGTGGTTATTTTAGCGGAACAAAGAATTCTTTTAAAGCAACCGTTTATGAGAAAGGCGCAAACCCCGATTACGTCGCGGAGGGCGTTTGGACAGGCACTTCAAAGGTTACTGACACGAAATCTAAGACCACCTCTCCTTTCTTAGACTATGGTACCATGGATGCCATTCCTATTCTTCCTCGACCTTATAGTGAAGTTGGCGAATGGGAAACACGCCATGTTTGGGGTAAAGTATCTTCTGCTCTTGCCCGTAACGCTTATGACATTGTCAGTGTAGAGAAGTCTACCGTTGAGCAATCTCAACGTGACATGCGTAAACGGGAACAAGAAGAGGGTGTGGAATGGAAACGCAGATACTTTGAATGGAAGCCTGATGAAAGCTCGGCTCGTAATTTGTTGGCTCAAGCTGTGCAAGAGATCATCGAACCTGGATATTGGGTATATGTCGGCGATACGCAACCCGAATGCAAACCCGGTGACCATCCCGTAAGAAGAACGTAATCTTGTTATGGTTGCATTTACTTTTTCTCCCTCTACAGTATAAATGTTTTGGTTTTAATTTTTATATAGTTTTGTTCTCGTGACTATTTGGTGATGTTAGACGTAAGAACGGCTTGTTTTGGAAGGAAGTTTTGGAAGACATTTCTAAATGACATTACCGATGAAGCAAAGTTTACTTGTCTTTTTTCAGCATTTGAAAACAAAGGCTTACTTGAGATTAGTGAAAATCCGATGCAATGTGAAAAAAAAATAAAAAAAAGAAGAGAAAAATAACAAGCATCTTCATCACCTTCCGTTCTTAACACCAATCGTGTTTAACATGGTTTTCCTTCTAAACGTCTCTGTTCGACCTAAATTACTTGTACGAGATTATTCATTCATTCTCTTTTCCATACTAAACAGTTACACGACTTTCAGGTTTATTTATCATGTTCCGGTATGTTGTGAAATTAGCAATAAAAGCCTTATAGTCATGTATTTTTTAATTTTTAATAATTTTATTTAGAAACGAAAAGTGTCTTTTCTGTAAAGCATAAGACTTTAAGTATGCAATTTTTGAGAGTAAAGCCGTTTGAAGCGGAGAGGAGTAAAAACTGAGTATATGTAGATGTCAAAATTTAAGAAAGAAAAGAAAAAGCGCGCATTAAATACAAGAATTGAACGAGATCAAGTAAAGGGGATCACAACGTTAACACATTTTCTATAGTCGCAAAAGTACCAACTCTTGAGGGGTAAACAACCTAGGGAGTAGGTTTTTTTGGAAGTAATTGAAACTAGCATGTTTGTTAATGTTTCATGAAAAATAAACCACCGAGCAGTCTGCCGTTTATACATACCTTTTCTGCTAAAGAGCGAACAGTATCTGAGGGTTGAGCACCAACACTGACCCAATATTTGAATCGTTGAACATTAAGTTCTACATCCTTTATTCTAGGAATTACGTCTTTCGGGTCCTCCTTCTTTGGAATAGGATCAAAGGTTCCTATAGTCTCGAGGGGTTTCGCCCTAGGCGCCTTCCTGTATTCATGTTAGTAAAGTACATCACCGGACAATCTCAATAAAAGAATTGAAAGAAAAAAAAATAATGAGTGCTTGAAATTCAAGCACTGCCCGAAAAAATATAACCAAACACATCTTGTTTCACATACCAAGCATTACAGACGACAATGTGATAAAAAGGACGATTTCTCACGCCGTGACGAGCTAAACGTATACGTACAACCATTTTAAAAAGTTAGAACGCCAAAACTCACGAATCTTCTACAAAAACGGTTTGGTGGTAGTATACTGGCAGAGAGCAAATCTTAATATGATACGGACCCTTGGCAATATCATTTTATAAGCAAGAGTGGACCTTAAAAGAAAAACACCTGTAAAAAAATATAGAAATGAATAGAAAAACAAGTTTTAAATGATACAGCACATTATGAACATGGAAAACATGAAAGGAACCAGAATCACCCAGGTACATATTCCTCTCGGCTTTTATTTATTAACGAGGCTTTTTACCTACTTGTTCCCTCTTCGGTAAAGTAACAATACGTACAGTCCAAAACAAGCATTTTGGAAGAAACATTCCCTAACTTCTTACATACTAGTTGATTCAAGCAGGAATTTTTGTAGAAAGTTCTCTTTGAAGAAATATTTAAATAGAAACGAAGGAATACTTACATACCGGTAGTTTCGTGAGACATATTCCGGAAACTTGCTCAACAGTGAATATTTTGGTTTCTACGTATTCGTGTTGTTCCTACATAATCGCGATTGCGTTGCTTCCTACGCGTCTGTTTCTTGTTTTGCACTCTTTTGGACGGAAAACGACTCGATTTCAGGATTGCAAGCATCTCACATTATCACTAATCTTTGGGACATTTAAACGTGCAGTCTGATTACCACAGTAAGTTGTGTGGAATTATTAAATATTATTCGTGAAAGACAGTGAAACCGGATTTCGAAGGACGAGCTCTTTTCATTCTTTTTTGCATGTTTTACGCGTTTTTTAAAGACTGAATAAGGACTGGCTAGTACAGTCTCCTTTTGAATAATTCTTGTATCATATTTATATTTGCTTGAAAAAAAAAAAAAAGAAAATCTTTTTTCTTTACGAAATCTCGATTCTCGCTTCGATCTTCCTTATTTCGACAAGCCAGCCCGTGTTCGCATTGCTATTGTCTTATACTGTTTAAATATTTGTCTTTTGGTTACGTTATTCTTAGACTCATTGTTTCTTTTTTTTATTTTTATTATTTTATATAAATATATATATTTATAATATATATATTTCGGTTTTAATTCTCTGAAAGCATTGGTTGCGTCTCATCTTTGCATTATTTTCCACCTGTTTCACTCTTTTGTTTCATTATTTGGGTACTCTTTCTTTTGCATCTTTTCGTTCCTGCCTAATCACTATTAACTTTCGTCTATAACGTGCCGTTATCATTCATTTTCTCTGATGATTCCCAACGACTTATTTCCGTATTCCCATGCTAAAACACATCCAACTTCACAACCTCCTGATCAAAGCTCGTCTGCTGCAGACATCTTCCCATATCATGCTGGGTCTCTTCCACCACATGTGATGAATACCCCTTCACAATATCCTATGCGACATATACCATCGGATCGTTCATTGTATCCATCAGAGTGGTCGGGTTCTTCTCAGTTACTCGATTCAAGTTGTTATCTTCCCCCGAAGACTGTAGCGAACTCTACCACAATTTCAATCGGCTCGCCTCCTTCAGGACATAAACGCAGTTATGCTCCTCCGTCAATTGACCAAAATCAACTTCCTTTAGAAAAAAGGCAAGCTTTGGAACCGATACAAAATAGCACGCCGCTAGTAACTGCTTCTCCTAATCCTTCTATCTCAGACAGTCAACGTAGTGCTACTTATGCATCTCCGTTTACTCCTTGTAAGAGTCGATCCGCCAATTATGGCCCCCCTTCTGCAGGTATACCAGAAGAATATACTACGATGACGGATAGAAATACGTTTACCAACTCACCTCAGCTATGCCGTAACTATCCTAACACCCATCCTGCACCATACTATGCCCAACATAAGGATGTTACGCACCATCCGGCGTCTGGAAATTTTAACCTGGAAGAATCAGATGGCGCTTTTTCTCCTCAAACTTCCATAAACATGGACTTTGGAGACTTTTCTTCGGCTTCACGAATGATCAATACCCCAGAAACTGCAGGGCAACAAGATTACGTGGACATCTACTCTTCCCCATCAGTCTTCAGTCCCGATCATCATTTTGTTGATGATGTATCCAAAGGGAATTTATACATGTCATCTCGTCAGAGTACTTCTACTTCACAAAGTGAACAGCCGTCTGGCGTACATGTTTCGCCTTCGCACATGTGTGCCGGAGATGAATATAAGACATCATCCTTACCGGACGCCTTTGATTCAAACAATGTATACAATGATGGAGATAATTTTATTCCGTCTTCCACTTTAGAAAAAGTGAAAGAAGAGGATTACTTAAATGATGTTGACACTACAAACTTCAATAGAAATGAATCCTCTTCTAATTTAAACGCAGGCGTTCAAGAGAAAGGCCAAGATCTTGGAAATGCACGCTCTTCACCTCTGAAGTTCAGCGTAGAACAAGTTAGAAACCATGGTGTATCACCTACCCAGTCTCCTTATAGAGTTTCCAGTCAAACAAATAAAAAGAACTCTCATAATATAGTCGAGAAAAAATACAGGTCAAATCTAAATGACAAAATTAATGAACTACGAAATGCAATTCCCTCTCTACAAAGCCTGAGTTCTAAGATTGGATCAAGGTCCGAAGATGGTAAAACTGTTAGCTTTAATACATCTATCAGAAAGCTTAACAAAGCTACTGTTCTTTCTAAAGCCACTGAGTATATTCGTCATTTGCGTTCCGAGAATACGAGATTGGTAGAAGAAAATCAACACCTTCAAAATCGTCTCTCTGAATATATGATGGCCGTTCAGCAGTCGCTATCTGCTCCTTCCCAATCAAATCCTTTGCATGATTCAAATAAGTATTCTCAGCAAGGCACAATGAATTCTGGTATCCCCAACGGACAACCTGTTTCAGTCGTCAATAATCAATCATTACCTCGATATGCGTATGCTCCAACACCTCATCCACCTAAAGTACCTGATGTTTCGTCGGCCGGTAACTCTACTCACAACGATACTCTTGGATTGGTTGATAATAATGCGTATGCTTTTCACAGAGACGGTATGAGTAATGTACCTGAGAGTAGCATTCCAGCTCACGATTTGAGAAGGGCGCAGTCGCAAAATTTTAACGAATCTCATAGTAATGGTACTTTTCGCTCGGTGGGTAGAAATATGCTGGGCGGTTTAGCTGGCTTAGAAACAATGCACTTAATGGTAAATCCTGAACATAGCGGTAACCCGAATTCATTCTCTTTATTTACGGTACCCATTCTCCCTTCCATTTTTATGACGCTTAGGATTTTCTTTATACTTTCGGCATGCTTATGCTTTGTTTTACACTATGTATATAATTCCAAAATGAATTCTGGCAAAGGGTTGACTCTTGTGTATAGACGCCTAAGAATGGAAATCTTATTTTTGAGTTTTCTCTTTTTTTCTTCGTCTTATCGCGACTGGTGCAATTATTACAGATTACGAAAAAATATGTTTGAAAGCTTGGATTTGGAATCTGGGGTTCTTCAAAAATCACAGGTTGGAGATATTTGAAGAAAAGTCATCTTCAACTGCTTTGTTCTACTTGCTGTACAGCTTTTGAATATAAGCGTATAATTATATTTCATGACTACTACAGAATTAGTTTTGCGTCGTCGATCGAGGTGCTTTTGACGATACAACTATGGTGTTTTTTATCTATATCAATGTGTTCTTTATTTATTTTCTGCATCGTTTGTAGGGATCCTGGATGCTGCTTTAATATTTGTTTTCAAGCAATGGCTTGCAATTGGTTGAGTAATATATTCTTGTGTATATATTTTTACTGATTAATACGTGGATAAAAGATTGGATTGTTATTATGCTTCGTTGTTCTGTTTTGTGAGGTTTAAGTTGTCAATAGAGTATTCCTGAAGAAGTATCGGGTTCATCTTCCCAATTGGAACGTGTTAATTATTCCTATTTAAACGGCATGTTCATTGCAATTACGTTTAAACAATTCTTGTGGATAAATAGAAATACAACATTAAATCTTGATTATTTGGTAATGTTATACAAGGTTACTAGTTCATTTACAGACTAAATCAAAGTAATGTCTTCTTCGGTATGGCATGTGTTACAAGCTAATGTAAATTCAAGAAACTATATCTAGTTCATTGTAAGTAGAACCCAAAAAAATGAAATAAATGAACTACCAATGTAAATATGTACATAGTCAGTATATTTCGCCGATAATATGAATCATCCTGACTGTAGATGTTTTGCGCTATCACAAACTCATGCCTCAACGTCTTGGTATTCACGAACAACATGATCAGCTCTTTGCAATTTCTCATTAATGAAAATCCAGCGCTTCAAAGTGTTTTCTACAAGTCCATCAGCTCTTGGTAACAAGTTTTTACCGACAACTTTTGGCGTAAAGAGGTAAGGAATCAGCATAGGATGAGGTAAATTTGTCAAAATAACCAAATATAAAAATCTTAGATTCGAATCATGAGGATATGGTTGAGGAGGAGACAAGAGGATCTGTTGCACATGATTAAAGTCGAAAGTGGTCTTCAGCTCAATTCTGTTCATTACAGTATCCGTATTCTCATCCAAAATAACACTGTAATTCTTAACGGTTAAAGGTACGGCTTTTGCGCCGACACTTTCAAGGCGTTTTAATTCTTCTTCAACTTTTCCTTGTATCCATGTCTTTGCTTGTTCATCGACTTGAACAGAATTAGGATTTGTTTGTGTAGGATTAACGGACATTTTGAAGCTTCTAGTGATGTCTTCAAGATGATTTACAATCGATATGTATTATCGTCAAATTTCCAGTTAGTTTGAAGTTAAGAGAATGATTATTACTAGTCACTCATTATGAGCAATCGAAATATACGAACTAAAGTAAAACCAAAAATAAATTTCAAACTATATCATTTTGAAAATCTAATTGAGTTAGCTGAGATATACAAGATGTAAACAAGTTCCTTGGAATGGAAGCTCTTATTATTGCAATCCCTGGCCCTCTAGATGCTAAAGTTGCGCGTTATTTACAATGAAAATGTCATGATATGTAAAAATAATGGAAACCCTCTATATTAACATTGATTTCCAGTTTTTAGGATACATCCATACTCCTTGGATCTGGTATGCTTTCAGTGGAAGAAGAATCACCGGATTTTTGTTCCTGGTTTATTAAAAATTTTTGGGAATCTTGTGTTATAACTTCCTGGTCTCGGTCTTCCTCCATTGGTAAAAGGGCAGGATTCTCCGATCGTAAAGGCAACGTTTCTTCTTGTACTTTGTCATCTCTTTCTCCTTTTTCCTTATTAATTGCCTCCGTAAAAAGCTTTTCAGGTGCCCAAACCCTGACATAGGGATCTGTCCCTGCAGACACAATGAACGGTCCTAAGGAAGTAACCTGCAATAGAGAAACATTTGTCGCATCAGAGTGTTGAATTGAATTATCAACTACAGCCTTTGTAGAAGGGTCTGTGATGTAAACGCGACCATCTTCACTTGGAATAAGAAGATAAACGTCTTCATACGCTGACATTTCAGTCTTCATATGATACTCTTCGTCATGGCTCAAATTCCAGGGGAAATACCTAGATAGATAGAAATCCCAAGACATAGAGAAATGATTATTTTTATGGTGATCGTATAAATGAACTACGCGATTGCTGCGATAATCCCAAAGGCGCATCTGTGAATTTAAGTTGGCAACGATCAAGTATTGCCCGTTAGGACTAAATTTTATACTTGACAGAGGAACATTTATTGGCTCCACAAGCGTTTTAAGACACTGACCGCTCATGACATCCCATATTCGGGCCATACCATCATAGCTAGCTGATGCACAAAGGGTTCCATCGGGCGAAATTGAGACAGATATAATAGGCTCAGAATGTGCTGGTAACATGCGAATGCATCGGCCGTCCTGTGCACTCCATATTCGCACTGTCTCATCCCAAGACCCGGAAACTAATAATGTACCCATTGGATTAAAGTCGACTGAAGAGACAAAACTAGTATGACCCTGCAAGCAGCGAACGCTAGATCGGGTTTCTGTGTCCCAAATACGCACTGTTTTATCGTCCGATGCACTAGCAAGGTACCTGCCTCCACTAGCCCACCGTATTTCTGAAATACCTCTGTTATGACCAAATAATGTACATTCCAATCGAAAAGTTGAAGTATTCCAAAGTTTTATAGTTGCATCAGCAGATGCGGTTGCGATCCAGCGTTTATCCGGAGAAACTGCTATGCTTGTGACACCTTTTGTATGACCTGTTAATGTACAGTATTCAACAAAACCATCACTCGCATGAAAATTTTTATCCCTCTTGGAATGTGCAACATCCTCAAAGTCTTCTTCATTCTTCGTATCGCTCATAATCTCACGCTTGGGATGTAAGTTCAACTCCATGCTGCTTTTTGAAGCATGCACTTTGACTTTGTTTTTTAGAATTTGATTATTGTGAATGAATTAGTAAAGAAAGAGTGTTTAAAAAGAGGATCTTCCTCAAACCGGTTACGATAAAACTAACTCAGTTTTTACCAAAGATTCATTTAAACGAAAGAATTATAAATTTTAAATGACCATTTAATTAAAAGAAAAGAATAACCATACAAGTAGAATGAGAAAAAACGAAGTATGTGAATGTTCCCAGCTAAATGAGAGAAAGCTAAATTCGTAGGTCGACGCCGGTCGAAACTGATCAACTTCCAAAAAATCCTATTGTATTTTACACAATTCGAGTATGAAGAGATTATAGTATTTTTTTTGTCTTACAATATTTACTTGTCATTCTTTACGCGTACATCCTGCTTGAAAATATTTAAAATTGGATAACTATCAATTACGCATCAACTGCGAGAATTCAGGACCCACATGTTTTTTTGTTTTTTTTTTTTCTAAAAACTATTGAAATTTGAAGTAAGGAGAGCTAATTTTTCTTTTCCTAGAGGAGAGTCCGTTGACTCAAATTGGATCTCGACATGCGAAAGTATTGAAGTCCAACTTGTTAAGCATAGTGTATTATTATCTAACGAAAGGAGAGAAAAAGAAAAATCATTAATGTCAAAGTTCCCTTGCACAGTTTCGTCCCTTCAGTGATGTATCTTTGAGAAGGCCAAACCATATATGGAAATGAAAAGCGTTTAATGTGTATAAAGTTATGTTTAAAGGACTTACAATCGGAAATAGGGGACATTTTCTTTTTTTCTCCCGTGCTACGCCGATATGACTGACAGTTTTCGAGAAGGCCATTGAAGATTTTTCTAATTTTTGCTGACAACTATAAGGTAGCATTATGACTTATCTACGAAACATACCCGGAGATTCTAACATTCCTATGGACTTAATTATACTATAAGAAAAAAAAAAGCATCATTAGCAAGCCCTGAACATAGAAATTCCATTTTTTGTTATAGAGGGAAAAGGATTAAGAAATGTGTAGGGCCTCTGATGAACAACGTTAAACGACTAGAATTCATATTTTTGATTAGTTTGTAAATTGGTTTTATTGATTTATTTTTGGTGAGGAGTTTCATAATATACTGACTTTTTTTTAAAATCCGGAAAAATCAAGGACTTTGGGACCAAACTAGAACCATTTTGAAGATTCTTAAAGAAAGATGTTCTGTAATTGTACATAAAACCTGTTCACCTTGTCTAAGTTTCTTTTTCGTGTTTCAAAACAGTTTGTTTACTAGTGTAACTTTTCTGTTCAGTCTGTCACATTAATATCTTTTAAGGTAATACGAAATGTTATACTATTCAAAGTTAAGGTATCAGTAGGATTTAGTGTATTATTTTTTACGATATGGTCTGTCTCACTATTCTTCTCTCCCCATACTTGGTAAATCAGAGATACTGTCAACAAGAACCAACAAAAGAAAGTGTTGGTACAAACCAAAAAAACACGCCAAAATGAGTGATTGTAGGGACGAAAATTACTAAAACATTGCTAACATGCTCTAGTACGATTTCTAGACTTGGTTAAACCATTCGCTCCTTTTTTGCCGGAGATTGCTGCTCCTGAACGCAAAGTATGACAGTGTAGAGGATGTATTTCCTCAAATAATTCTTAAAAGCTCGTATCTAACAATATTAGGTTCCATTTAAGCAAAAGATGCTTTGGACAGGCGTTACACTACTTATCTTCTTGGTTATGTCGCAAGTACCTCTTTACGGTATTGTTTCCTCCGATACCTCAGATCCATTATTGTATGTCACATAGGAAAGGTTGAAGTCGAAAACTAACGGACATTAGGTGGCTGCGTATGATTTTGGCTGCAAATCGAGGGTATGTGAAATTACGCGTTCAGGTTAATTCTTTATCTTAAAAAGAAAAAGTAAAGAAGATACCTTTACCAAAAACCGGATGAGTTTCATTCAAGTTCACTTTTTTAACATACAATCAGTACTCTCATGGAATTGGGTATTTCACCCATCGTTACCTCTAGCATGTTGATTCAGCTTCTCGTCGGTTCTCAGTTAATTGAGGTCAACATGGAAGTTAAATCTGATAGAGAATTGTACCAACTTGCTCAAAAATGTAAGACAAACTATGAAGAGATCAGCGAGCCTATCCCCGAGTAGGTTTACGTTTCTGCAACAAAAAATACAAATTATTTGCATTTAAGATATATTTCGTTGCTGGCAGAAATAATAATATTGGCTTTCTAATCTCTCCATTTTCTTCTTCTTTTATGCTAACATATAACAGTTTTGGCAATTATTATCGCGTTTGGTCAAGCCACCGCTTATGTGTTAACCGGAATGTATGGACGTCCTCAAGACCTTGGGGCAGGTATTTGTCTTCTTTTGATTCTTCAACTTGCTGCTGCTAGTCTAATCGTTTTACTTTTGGATGAGCTCTTGCAGAAGGGTTATGGCCTCGGCTCTGGTATTTCTCTCTTTATCGCTACCATCAACTGTGAAAGCATCTTCTGGAAAGCTTTTTCTCCAACCACTTACCATATTGCTAACGGAGTTCAATTTGAGGGTGCTGTAATTAATTTTGTTTATGTCATGCTTAAGTGGGATAACAAATTATCTGCCTTGTATCAATCTTTTTTCCGTACCGGCCTTACTAGCAGTCATATTCAATTACCAAATCTTTGGAACTTCTTTGCTACTTTAATGATTTTTGGAGTTGTTATTTACTTGCAAGATTTCCGCGTTGAAATTCCCATTCGTTCTCAAAAGTTTCGTGGTTTCCGCAGTACTTTCCCAATTAAGCTTTTATATACCTCCAACACTCCTATTATGTTGCAATCTGCCTTAACTTCTAACCTATTTTTGGCCAGTCGTCTTTTGTTCAACCGTTTTTCTGATAATATTTTGGTTCGCCTATTAGGTGTTTGGGAGCAAGGTGCCGTTTCTGGTCTTTCTTATTATCTCTCTCCACCAAGTTCTCTTCAAGATGCTCTTATCGATCCCATTCACACTTTGGTTTACGTCGGTTTTACTATGATAGCTTGTGCTGTCTTTTCTAAGCTTTGGATTGAAGTTTCTGGTTCCAGCCCACGTGATGTTGCTAAGCAACTAAAGAGTCAACAATTGGTAATGGCAGGTTATCGTGAAGGAAGCATGTACAAAGAATTAAAGCGTCTTGTCCCCACTGCGGCTTTGCTTTCTGGTGCTTGCGTTGGCGCCTTGGCTGTCGCTTCTGATCTTCTTGGTGCATTGGGTTCAGGTACTGCTGTTCTCCTTTGTACCACCACCATTTATGGCTATTATGAACAGTTACAAAAGGAAATTAAAGGTGACTCTTACGGTTTGCCTGTCGCTCCTATGGCTTAATAACTTATTTCACTCGTCATGATCAAACTATAATTGTTACGATGGAGCTGTACATATGAACTTTATATAAATAACCTTGGTTACTGGAATCCAAGATTATGGGTTCCTAATTTAGATCATATAGAACATGTGTCTGAAAATCTTGAACTTCCTTTTCATCATTATATTAAATGTTAATCAAAATAATTATGTATATTTTTTCTAAACCATGTAGCAAAGCGTTAACGAAGCACGCTTCGTATTTTTAAGGGTATACAAATTTATACCTTTTCATCACTTTGTAACAATGGTTACCACATCTCCTTCTTGTACCAAATGATTGAGACCGACTAATTGAGGACTGTGTTTCGCGGAACTTCCCCATACCAAAGCATATTTAAGTTGTTCAGCCAAGCTTCTGTGAATTCTGTTGCAAACTTGTTCAATATTGGAGCCTTTACGAACAATCAAAGCTTCACTAAAGTCAGGAACTTCACCTTTCCGTTTGGTATAGATTCTATACAAACTAAGTTCCTCCCAGATTCTTTGCTTTAGGAAATCCAAATTCAGTTTCAAATTACAACTAATAACCACGGATTTGGGCAAACGGGCTAGTCTATCAACCTCTTCTAAAGAGACAGCATCGATTTTACTGTAGCAATAGAGACAATTAAGGTACCTTCTATTCCCCATAACCACATCAATGAAGTCATCCACAGTAATATCTTCACGAATTAATATGTCAGCGTTATGAAGTTTGTATTCATGAAGGATGTTAAAAGCCATCTTATAATCCATATGGGTCAGAGGAACTGTATGATTAAACTTGATGCCACCGTTCTTTTTATAGTTTATGGTAACGTCTGGCTTCCTTTTATTGAGTCGTACGCCCACTTGCTCAAGCTCATACTCAATTTTTTCACGTTGGTCTGCTGCTTTTGTGGCATCCAAAACCATAAGAATTAAATCAGCAGTTCTTGCCGCAGAAACTGCTTGGCGACCACCTCTTCCTTGAGAGGCACCTTCGATGATACCGGGAAGATCCAGCATTTGAATTTCAGCACCGTCATATTCTAAGACCCCCGGAATGGCAGTCAGCGTTGTAAACTCATAATTAGCGGTAGCTGATCGGGTTTTTGTAATCGAAGAAAGAAGAGTAGATTTACCAACAGATGGAAAACCAATAAAAGCAACTCTAGCATCTCCGCTTTTTGCTACATCGAAACCTTCACCTTTTGGTCCTCCTTTCGTGGTAGGCTCAAGCAACTGGGTACGAAGCCTCGCAAGTTTTCCCTTTAACTATAACAAAAATAATTAGAAGGTGATTACAACCTTTAATACCATATTGTGCTTACAAGACCCAAGTGATATTCAGTTGCCTTGTTTTTTTGCGTCCGGCGCATTTCCGCCTCAATCTCTAAAATCTAAACATTTTTTAGTTAATAATCGAATTTATATTTTCCTTTACTTTTTCTGCAACACCCATATTGACTATGAAAGATCGTCTTTGTTTGAGTCTAGTTTTTTTTAAGAATGGTCGAAGAGGTTATGCTGTGGAATAATGGCTGGGGAGGTTATTAATATTCATGCAGATACCTGTCTGTATGTAAGCAAAAAAAAGCGCTTAGTTAGATATTCTTAAGAAAAACTTAAATTATAAGTCTACGATACAAATTTTGCTTGTTGTAGTTAGGAAGAGCGTTTTGCGTTGTAGCCATAGGGGACGGGGAACAAGTATTCAAGTTAGTAATTTACATGTAAATAGTTGATTTATATCCCATTACTAGTCAGGCTCTGCTTATGAAGGGGTTTCAGGATCTTTATTGAAAGTGGAAAGAATGCTCTTTTAAAAAACATAAGTGTCATATGAGAATGAACAATATATTACATTGTTATCATTTTTTCATTCAAAACAAAAATACTTAAAATACTTATTAGAGGATCACTAGCGTCGTTCATAACCCATTATCATCAAAATCAAAGTCATAAAAGTATCATCACTACAGTAAGACCATTCAAGTTAGATTTTCAGGCAATTCCTCTTTTCTGCCTTCTTTCTTCCAAACGAATCCTAGCTTTTGCCGAGCGCTCCTTTGAAAGCTTTTGCTCAGCCGTTAGTTCAGTAGCTTTTGATGAAGTTTTGGGTTGTAATTCCTGCTCATAAGGTAGGATTTCAGTAAGCGTAAATTTCTGCCTGTTTCGCATAGAAGGAGCCCCGCGCAGAAAATCTGTGTTCACGGGCTCTTTTTGATGGGCAAGTTGTCGGTCGGCTAGCTCATGGTTTTTGGATAGTAAACCCATGGGTGGCATGAAAGAATCTTCAATTTCACTTGGCTTGATCTGAGGTTCTTTTCTTCGGTTCGTCACGGGTACTGGGGTCGGAGTTTGAGTCGCATGTAATAACCTTTGTCGAACTTTGGAAGCTGCGGATACAGGAGTAGACGAAATCGGACCAGCACCGTCCCCGAAGTTGAAGAAACTATCGTTGGATTGCTTCTTCTTCGCCGAGTGGGACAACATCTCTGCTGCCAAATATGACATATCTAACGGATTAGAAAAAGTAATATTGGAGGGCTTTCTAGATTTCGTGGTTCTTTCTGGGACGTTGGGCTGAAACAGACTATTCTCCCGTTGAGGAATTTCCAAATCATTGGTTATTGAATAATTGTCTTTTGGTTTTGGATCGATATATGTTTGAGGTTCGGAAAATTTTAATTCATGATTCCTTTGCAAACGAGAGATTCGATCATTTTCCGCTTCTAGTAATTTGCATCTTCTTTTCCAAAACGAAATTTCTTCCTGCCTCTCCATCATTATAGCATCTACCCTTTCCCTTATTTTACTCAATTCTTCTTCCAAGTCACTGTGAGCGGTTTCAAGCAAACCAAATTTTTGTTTCCAGTATTTTCCCGACGAAGACATAGGATCGTCTAGGTTTATCGTGTAGTCAACTTCATCCGGAATTTCAGTTGAGTTAACTAAGTGCGACGTGTCAACCAAAACATCGTGTATGATATTTTTCATTTTTCGATTATTGTTTACTACATCCCGAAAACAATCCTTGATTAGCTTTGACCACTCCGAATTTTCCTCTTTAGTATCCGAAGATTCTGGTTTTGGCATCTTTGCTTCTGTGGTATGCAGCGTTTTTTTCGACTCCATATTGAACTTTAGGTTACCCTGATCGCGTAGCAATCCATGACCATCCACAGAACGAGCTTCTTCTTGTTTGCCGTGCTTCAGTGGAAACCTATGTACTTCCTTTTGTCTAGAGTTAATAAAGTTTTCGTTTTTACCTTCCATTTTAGCTACTCGACTTAATTTATAGGCAAGCTGCTTGGATGAAGGCTGAGAGAAATACTTATCCTCAAAATCATAGTCGAAATCGTCACTGAATCGACTTTTGTGTCTCCGATTATTCTCTATATCCTCTTTTTCATATTTTTTTGATTGCAACTCTCGGTTCAGCGAGTCATCACCAAGATGATCTTTAAAATTCACTGACTTCTTGATTTGTAACGTGCCAGGCGTCTTCAAAATACCATTTTGCCCATTCTTCTGTTTTGTAGGTGTAAGCGCATCCATAGGCCTTAAACTATCCTCGGGAATCTTGTTTTCTTCATCCTCAGGATTCACTTCTTCAACGTAAACATTGTTTGGAGGATTCAATGTGGGCTTCGTTACAGTTCCTGCGAGTTTTTTTGAAAACGCATTCCATACCCACGCATATGTTGGTGGTGTATTTAACGTATCTATACAATTTCAGTTAGCATCTGCCATTTTGTTTATATGGGAGCGGTTTCACTCCTTACCTGACATATCGATTCTACATTCAATCACAACAAACTTCTATGAAAAATTACTTTACATAAAATAAAATAGCTGCCTTGAGTCCCTCTTTGCTTCCCAAATCTTGTTTCTTTTAAACTTCACTGTAGGTTTGTTGTTGTACTGATATATTTATGGCATTGCTTTGCATCGTTGTGTACTTCACAAGTATTACCATATGATTTATATGGTAATATTTTTGAGCTGTAAGATTATATTTGGAGTTACTTCTTAAAGCATAAGTGAATAAATAAATACTTTCAATCCTTATGGAAAAGAGGTGTTTGTTGTACTTTAATAGCATCAGGATGTTTAACATATGCAACGATTAGAAAGTTGTTTTCAATTCATAGACTAGTTTAACGTAGCTCTTGTCTCCTCTACAAACGACTTAAGGTCGAAAAATGGGACCCACTTACAGGGGCATCATTCTACTATTATCTCAGCAGTCTCTTACCTCTCTAGCATAAAAATGTTTTGATAAAAAAATTAAAACACTCGGATAGACATGAATTATCACAATCACTAAAGGAGCGTTTATTATTAAGTCCATTAATATACTAAATGGTACGTTCACATATATATATATATATATATATATATATATATATGTGAACGAAAGCTTAAGAATTAGTCCCCGGAATATTTGATTATAATAAAAAAAAAAAAGAGAAGAGAAGAGAAGAAGAGAGGAAAATAAAACGATCGAATACCGATGTGATTCTGCTTAGTTCGTGGATTCACAAAATACCGAAATTCTTGTAATTAAGGGCATTTGCAAACAGAGTAAAGGATTTACCATCTCGTTTAGTAGATGAGTCTCTAAGAAAAGTTAAGATGCTCTTTCTTATACAAGCCTTAAGTCGGAAAATAATGCTGTCAAACAAGTACAAATATAACGTGATGAATTAGGAAATATTAGTTCCCTCTTCATAAAGTAAAATAACCAAAGAAGGCCACCAAGAAAATGGAAGATCCTCTATATTTTTTCAAAGCCATTTTTCAAATAAAAAAGTAGTAAGGTTCTTGTAAAAAGAAAGGAGAATGCTTAAGCAAAAGCGACTTGAAAAAGATCAGCCCAAAACGGCAAGATTTCAACAGTAAAAAAGATTCATTTCTTTTAGAAATTACAAACCTTTACTGCAAATACGCATCATTTGTACGTCATCCATCTTAAAATAATGCATCCAAGCAACAACAGCATGCGAGACCAGCCAATCTATTTCAGTTAGTTCTTAGTTCATGACGCTGTATACAAACGACTATCAGCGATCTCAATTTGGGATTGTTCGCCATTGCTAGCCATAATATAAAAGAATTTACTTACAGACCACAGCACATATCACCACCACCACCTTGGTTTTGGGGAGGTTGTTGGACATACATAGGCTGTTGTTGAGGATAACCACCACCGCCTTGAGGGTAACTGGGGTAGTTTTGTTGAGGTGGGTAGCCACCGCCGCCGTAGGCTTGTTGAGGAGGAGCAGGACCCTAAAGAACACATAGGTCAATATTGTTCGTTAAAATATAGCAAAACAAATGGTTTCTGCCATGAAAACACTTCAAATACTTACGTAACCTTTGTCACCGTAGAATTGTTGAGCAGACATTTTGTTGAACCCCTTTAAGAAGAAATTGGTAAGTTATGTGATGGTAGAAGTTAAGTTACTTACCAACGCACACTGAAGGTTTCTTTACCAAGGGAAAGTGCATTGACCTTAGTTATATACATTAATACTTTTTTACATAATTGATAAAATTGTAAATATTATTTTAATGTTTCTAGTTTTTCCTGAATGCATATTATACATAAAGGTTCTCTTAGCTCGCTTCCAGACATAAGGTATTCCATTGTAAGAAAACATACCTGAAGCATGATATCGTATACTTTTAGATTCTTAAGACGAATACGAACGCGACACTTTACATACTAACTAAAGTGGCCCAAACAACGACTCCAGTGCACTCATTTACTCAGGGTTTTTATGTAGATAAATTTAATATATCTTTATTTTAGCAAAAAATATAAAAAAAAGGAAAAAAATCTGAGCTGTAATTTTATTCAACTTCAAAAAAAGAAAACGTTGTTTAAGTGAGTTTCCCATTTCAAACACTAACAAAATCGCGTCTCAATGTGGTTTAGCTATGTTTTGATTCCACAAATGTAGGGTCATTAGAATTTAAGACATTAAGACCCTACTTACACAAACAAGTGCTACCTAAGAAAAAGAAGGGCTAGTGAGTTCGAAGATACAGACATGAACAGCGTCTTTTGTTCTTGTTTCTGTCATATTTTCTTTTCTTTGTTGTTTCATTAATCTCGCGTTTGTAATCGCGACGGGACCTAAAACGCGACGCGTCATTAACAAACGCGACACGAGAAATTTTGATAAAGACGCGACGCGAATTTATAAAAAGAAAACAAGTTAATTAAGACGCGTTCTCTATTATAACTTTTAATTTTTGTCAGGGTAATGCGCGCTGGTTCGCAAACAACATTGCCGTTTTCTGTAGGAAAGGTTAGCTTTCCTTCATCAAAGCGAAAAGTTTTGGAAGAACATGACGATTCAAACGATGCCAAACTTCCAGCTGCTCCCACATCTTCTCCAGTTCTAAAAAGGAAAGCCGCCCATCAGGAAACATCAGAATCTTTGAAACAGGACCCACCTACCGTTTTACCAAATTATGCGTTGGTAAAGCATCCTTTAGAGTCTTTCTTTTCTGCTCTGGACATCTGCTGGAGCTTTCATATTTCCATAAATACAAAGCCAACATTTCAAATTTTGCAACCGAATGTCTCCTCGTCGATAAAACTGTCGTTTCACTTGTCTCACCTTGCCCAAATCCTAACCATATGGCCGGAAGCGTACCGACTAAGGCCATGTATCTCAACATATCAGGGCCACCGAGTTGCTACATATGAACTTCAACCTTCGTCCCAAAAATTATCAAGCGCTAATACATCTCGCATACAGGAATTTCATCGTCGTCTCGTTAGGTACTTTGAGATTCATCCTCAAGCTCAAAATATTCCCGAATCTGAACTTCCTCCTTTGCCTAGCTTAAATCAAAATAATTTTGGAACACCTTCGTTGACTGAATTATTTCGTTTAAAAAAGACCGCATCTCCAAAGAAGGTAATCTCGGGTGGCCCAGAGAAGGAAGAAGGTGAAACTGACAAACATGGTTATACAGATCAAGATCCGTCGTCTTTTGAAAAGCAAGTAGAATCATCGGTTACTCCCGTTGCTTCTAAATCTTCCTTGCAGTTGAAAAGTCATGGTACAAGTGGCGTTGTTACAAAGAAAGAGAATCCAGCACAACTATCACTGCGGCAGTCTTCACTGTTTGACCGTGTTCGCAAAAAGCAGAAGGTTGTAGAAGCTAAGAAAATTGAAATAAGCAAAAAGGACCCTGTTCTACAAAAGCTCTCTTCTGAAAAAGTTTCCCTGGTTCGAATCATTGACCTTATTTTCGTTCAGCTTTCGACTTGGCCTTCAAAGCGTTCTTTTTCTATGACGGAGTTGGTATCTAGCATTCAAAAATCTCTTTCTTGCAATACGTCTTCTAGTGAATGTATTGACATGGTTCAATTACTTGCTTCTACGCTTCCTTCATGGTGTTCCATCCACTATTTAGGGAATGTTCAGGTGGTTACCTTCACTAGAATGGTTCAAGGGAAACCCTACCTTCGTTCTCAGATTCTTTCTGAATTAAATCAGAAAATCAGTCAATAATCACACTCCATTTTCATGTATGTTCTCTAAAGGACACTTCTTCGCTTAACAATTTGGATCCTTGGTTTGTTAAGCTGCTGGCGGCTTAATTATACTTTTGTTTATTCTATTTTTTGCTCTTAAATATTACGAACGTTTTATGACCTTTGCATTAGTGTTTACAATTCTTTAATCGATGTTTTTTAATTCAAATGTTGTACCTTTTATAAATATTCACTTAAACTTATTAATCACCAACCCATATCTATTATCGAAGAACCCTATTACTTTTTGTTTAACAACTTGTAAATCATATCAGAAACACGGTTTATATAACCCATCCCCCAAAAATAAAGGAAATCTATTTTACCGCAAAAGAAAAATTGCCTCGTCCATACCATACGAAAATATTTAAAAAGCCTTCTCGTAATACGGCTTATCCCCTGTTTTGTTTTTTTATGAGAAAACCAAAGCACAGACGGTCATTTCATGCGGAAAGCATATTTAACATACCAACCAATTCATTGGCTTTTTGAGAAATGACTACTTCCTGCTCAACCTTTTCGCGGAATTTTGAAATGGCACTCTCAACCATGACACTACCGCCCAAAGCAATTCCATATATGTCCAAGACAGTGTTTGCGACTATAGTCAGAACATCTGTAAAGCGAGGATCTTGAATATATTTTCGTAAAAACTTTAAAAGCGGACTCAGAGAAAGATCGTCACGGTTAGATATAGCTAAACGTAGACCTCCAACATGCAATAGTTCAATTAACATGGTAATCACCAAAATCGGGGATCCGTTTTCTAGAGACATATCTAAAGCATCTCCATAATTAAAGGTTTTCAAAGCTTTATCGAAAGGACGGAGTCTTTTACGGCGTACTTCTTCCACGTAAAATTCATCATTTTCACCCTTGTACACGTCTTTTTTACGTTGAACAACACCAAAGGCACTACCAACACCTAACAGGAAAGGAGTCTTCGTACTAGGTTGCTTGCTCACGCGCCTAGTTCTTTGAGACAAAGCTCCATTGGTCATACCAACGACGAGATTTCGATCATCAGGGGAAAGACCCAGTGACAATATAGGAGCAGAATACTTGATACCGTGGACAACCTTCCAGTCAGCCACATTGTAAATTTTGACATGGCCATCTAAACCACCACTCAAGACACGAGTATTGTCTGAATTTGTACTCAAACATGTAACACTCTTTTGATGGTTGGTCAACGTTTTAGCTGCTGTTGATTTACCAGCTACAAGGTCCCAAACCTTAACAGAAGGGCCACCAGCAGAAATGATAGTACTTCCTGACTGCAGGGGCAAGACAGCATCCACCGAGTCTCCATGATCAAACGACATTACCTCAGGTTGTGCTAATCGTGTATCCCACAAACGCACAGTGCCATCATAACCAGCACTTACTAGTCTCGTAGCACTTAACCACTCTGCAGCCCGGACATAATCCTCATGTCCTTGAAGATCATGGGTAGCTTCACCTGTAGCTAAATCCCAGACTTTAACGGTCTTGTCATCAGATCCTGAAAGGAAACTGGTTGTTGAATAAGGACAGAATTTGGTAACTTGTACAGGATATTGATGTACATTTAAACTTCTCAAGATACTGCGAGTCGATAAGTCGAAAATCTAATAAGTTATGTTAGCTGGTTTCGAATATCACAAAAAGCAGATGAAAAAAGATGCAAGATTAGTCATTAAATTCCCTCTTTATCCGTATTAGGAAACTTCTATTGACCTATAATCATTACTGATATCTTCTATTTCTTCAACATGCGGAAAACAGACCGACATGAATTGAAAATATCACGAGCAACGCAAATTCCTTTAATCATCCAAAAATAAAAAATCTTACCTGAACAAGACCAGTGGCATCACCTGCAATGAGTAGTTTTCCGTCTTTTCGAATATTACCAGAATATGCAATGTCTTTAAAACGGGCAATTGTTTTCTTTACAGAACGAGAGCTTGCTCCATAAATTTGAACGCGGGTACCGCTGGTAACTGCAAAATCATGCGGTGATTCAGCAGAGAAATGAATGCTGCTGACGGAGCTGTATTCTTTTGCTACGACAGGAACTTTGAAAGATCGCCAAAATTTATTTTCAGCCGTGATCGGGTTTGGTAATGCAGCAAACCGCTGCGGTTGAAGCCTTCCAGAAGGTGCAGACATCGAATTGCTCGAAAATTGATGGTTATAGGAAGGTGTTGCGAAAAAGGGTGGTTGGCTAAAGGCGAAATTGAATGGTCAATTTTTACAAAAACATGAAGTTACATTTCCTATTAAATAAAATTGTCTTAATTTACATATAAATAACTTTTTTAAACTTTCTTTTGCTGCAATGCGTAGAATTCGTTGAAATTCAGTCGAACAGACAAGAACCTCATTTCTGAATCTTTTTGAGTAGCTAAGCCATACAAAAAGTGTTTCAGTCGTAACTGAAAATCTTCTGAACATTGTTGAAGTTTTTCTTGTATAGGTACGTACTCTTCTTCCAATGACTCTGTAGATATAGGCGCATTGACCTTCAAGCGACTGTATAATGACACTGAAAAACTATACAAAATTTCAATAGTATTATGAAAAGACAATATTGTCTTTAAAATCTCATGAAGCTGGTGAAGGAAGGAATCTTCAGTCCGCGATCTGGCGCTACCTAGCAAACCTTTATGTGTGATGCTAGTCACATAATGGTGATGAGCTTCAATATATGTATCCAACGTAGCATTTGGCTTTGACATTTCATCTTTCAGTTTTTCCCAGCTTATCTCTATAACCTATATGAAAATTAGTGACCCAACTTCATGTTCGTAAACTTACCTCAAACAGTATATAGTATTGAAGTTGACATGTAAAATGAATCATCTCTGCTAAGTGAATACTAACAAAATGCCATTCCGGTTGAACGAAATCTAGTTCACGAATAATATTCCGAGCTCCTAGGGTTGATCGACGCCAAGAATGAGATAGGACAAATTTAATTCTTTTTAATCTCCATAGAAAATTAAACATTTTTAAATACTGCCTTGAGCAATAAGGAGTGATAATAACGTTAATTGGGGAATCCACTTTGTATTCCAACGTAAAAACATCCCAGCCCACTTCACCATGCGATAACTCCAGTAGCCTTGCATCCAAGCACTTTAAAATATATTCTTGTTCGTAAGAAGCATTGCTTGAGCGAATTGCACTCTCTAAGCATGCTGTTAGATTATGTCTGAAAAGAGTGTTGGCGGGTTGTTCTAAAGAATCGCCTAAACTTTCCATTAAGTATGTAACAAAATCCCCTTGACCTAAAAGTATATACTTTTTAATGGCATTCAAATGTTCACTTAAATGGAACTTCTCTTCCATAAGTTGAACAAGATGTCGAGTGGACTGTGTATAAGCCATGTCGATAGTTAGTTTTAAACTTTGAAAATCAGTGTATGAGAGTTTTTTTGCAAATTCACTATAATGCTTCTGAGTCCATTCTGAATCACCGCAACCATAGCGAGCAAAATTGAGGCATTTTCCGATAAGAAAAATTTTTTCAACTAAAGCATTTGAAAGAAAACTTGGTATTAACTCTTTTTCTAAGTGATATTTCCCTTTCCAAACAATCCGTCCTGTTCCCTGTCTATCATGAGTTTGAGAAGTATCATCAGTCTCGATGACAAAAAACTCCCGAAAAGGATCTATCAACTCTCCTTTATAAACCCAATTCTCAATCATCTCATGAAGGGGTTGAGTAATTTCCACCAGTACTCTCTTGCTAAGTTCATGGATGATGGGATCACCATGGAAGCTGTATCTGGCAACAATGTGAATTAGCTTCTTCTTGTTCTTTTCTTTAATAAATGAATTAACAATAGAAGAGAGTATTCGAAATTTTAGGCGGGCGTTGTTAGTCCAAACTATACACCTTCGAATGCTAACAGTTTGTGACCTCGTCGAACTGTCTGTCCGAAGTTGAGACTCTAAAGAAGCGATGAGACTTAAATACTGCGTCAATTCTTTAGAAATAAACGCTCGAAAACTTTGTAATGCCAGTGTTTGCTCTTCAGGTGAAGAGTTATATATATTCAAAGCTGAATTTGAAGTCCTAAACCCATCATAATCCGCAAATTCTTTCAGTTCCTGATAAAGAAGACCGATTTCACATAAAGAACGAATTTGTAATATATGATGAGAAGGAATTTGTTCTGATAAGTCAGCAGTTCGGCCATGAAATTTCACAAGATCCGTTGAAACTCCCTGAAGAATAAACAGTGTGGCGCTTTTCAAATAATTCTCACTACTATCGATTTCTTCAGTATATGAAGCTTTTTCTGAAGTAGGTGTCGGCTGCTTTTGTGAGAAAGATGTCCACTCATAAATAGAATTTCGTTGAGAAACAGGTATGCTTTTGCTCGTGTTTTTTGCCTCTGTAGTCTCAGAGTAAGTACGTTCGTGTCCCAAAGAAGGTAAAGTCTGCATCTCTGATAAAGAATTTGTTGGGTGAGAAGATGGTAGTTCACCCATGTTTTCACTCGATCTTGACAGGCTAAACAATACTTGTAAAATACTAGCTTTATTTTGTAGCACCTCTTGAGTTCGTAAACGAGATACTAAATTAGAGAGTCGGCTGAACAGAATCCCATCGGCATTATTACTGGAAACTAATTTATATGTTAGTAACTAACATACTTAATTTCTTACATTTTGAGAATATTTGATATAGTATGTCTTCAATTCCAGATACTGGTGAATCAGGCGGATTTCTAACTCAAGTCAGTCTTTGGGAATATATTTATCTGTGTTGAACGTACGAGTTAATAATTCCTTCAAAAAATCCAATTATTGTTTCTATTGTATAAGGTTCTGATGGGTTGTGAGAATTCTGTAAATATTTATCGGCAAGACGCGATAGCGCAGCTCGAATATGAACTTCGGACATATTGAAAGAAAAGACGGAGGATTTAAAAGTTTTAAAGTAATGACATGAAAAAAAAACAAGCGTTCAAACTATATTGGAAGCAATTAAGTCATTAAGCTAACCGCCTACCTTCCTGTGGTAATAGCAGAGTTCAGAGATGTTTAACAGAAATTGCAAGGAAGTATTACTAGCGAAAAAGAGATAAGATTGTAATGAAACAAATAAAGAAATATATTAATATACAAATTACTCAAAATGAAGGATGTCATGAAGGGAGATGGGCTTTCGAATGGCATTTGAAAACCCATCATGGAACTTCAGATTAACCGCAATAACTTTCTCTGAAGAAATTGGAGAGGTTTCGTTCTCTACGCTATTTTCAATGTGTTGAGGGACTTTAATTTCTCTACCAAAAAAGTCGCGACGTATCGTTCTCTCGAGTCCCACTTCTTTTCTTTTCTTTTTCGATGATTCCGAAGAGGAAGCTTTTGGTATAGAATTTTTTTGAACTTGTTCAAGGCGTTTCCGAAGAAGTTCTTGGGAAAGCAATTGTCTAGTTGAATACGTATGAGAGGGAGGATTCCATACTAGTTCTTCTAACGGACTGAAAGGTTAGATGTTTGTCAATGTCGAATACTATACTTACGGTTCAAGTCGATAGGTGTACTGTCCATCACCGATTGGAATATGATTCAACCTCAGGTTGTAGTGGTCTATGATTCGCACGGCATGCTCAATTTTTAATTTATCTTCGGCACTAGAGCTTCTAGATGACTGAAACATAATTAGCTTTGGTTCAAATACATAAAATATCGTTACCTTCTTTATTGGAGGATTAATAACACTTAACAATGGATCAATTAAATCCAGGAGTACGGTTTGTTTTCTATAGAACTCCAAATCTTGGGCATTGAAGGAAGACATGAAGGTATCCAAAATCTCAAGCCGGTCGCGACGAAGCTTCATCATTTCCAAATCATAACGAGGATATCTAGTAAGATGAACTTTATTAGCAGAAGCATATAAGTAATGAAAGTGAATAACGGAATAAGGCATATATTTCCATAATTCGTAATTTCCTCTATGCGTTAGTGTATTAAGTTGATCAAAAAAATAAAGCCAATCTGCTGTTAGGACTGGTTTAGAGAACAGATTATCTGTAAAAGGCATCTGTAGGTAAACGTGATAGCAATCCATTAATGTAGCATCTACATCATTACCACTCTCAATCATGTTTAATAATTTGTCTATATGTGAATAAGATATTTGCGATGCTTCTATACTTCGTAGAGAACGCGCATCAGGGCGATGTAGAAGGGATGATAAGAGACCTGAATTTGTTGATGAATTCGTTTTTGGTTGTAAATGTCTAATCATTTCCTGATTAATGGATGATGCCTTTAGAGATAAAAGTTGTAGGCTGTTTAGACAACTTCGGATGTCCGAATTGTAAATATCAGTCAATAACGTTAACGAGCGACTGTCTATAGATAAGTTTTGAGATCTACAAATAGAGCGTAAACGTCCTACCAAAGTTGCTTGCGGAGGAGCATTGAAATAAACTACTTGAGCATATGGTCGCAAAGGTCTTAACGCAGGAGTATAAAGATCATTGCAGATACAAATGATAGGACGACAAATTGTCTTTTGCTTCGACTTTTTCTTTGATTTGGTGCTAGTTTGTGCAACACTGGCTTTTTCATCGCTTTCCAGAAGCGCTACAAGAGCGCGTATGAAGGCAGGATCTCCGCCATCAACTTCATCCGCAACGACACAAGTAGGTTGGGAAGACAAGGCAGAGTGATAAGAGACAGCCGCTCCAATTTTTTCATGAACTGTGCTAGCTGTACGATCATCGCTAGCATTTATTTCGAGGACCTTATAACCGGCTTGACGAGCTATTACATGAGCTAAGGTTGTTTTTCCTGAACCAGCGTGGCCAGTCAAAACCATAATCCTTTTATCTGGACGCCCTGTATCTCTAACTGCGGCCTTTGATACAGGAAATTGGCGTGGTGATGCCGACGCATACGGAGTGCTATGTCCATACACAAATGGATCCCAAGCTTTAATCCAACGCATGGCATCTCGGTGTACTCTTTCATCACCAATTAACTCTCGAAACAATTGAGGACGAAACTTGTCAACCCACATCTCCTCAGTGTGTAGCAAGCTTTTTGATGCAGGATAACTTGAGGTCTTGTCTAGGTGGCCGGCTGAAGAAAGCAAATCTTGATTCACTTTGGGTTGCGCCTTAATACCTTCCGACCAACGTTGGACATTTCGAAGTAAAGTGTCTTTGAAGAAAGGGGTTTCTGATAGCTCGGTAGTATCGTCGGCACGTTGCTGATATGGAATTTGTATATGTCGGTTATATCGCTTAGGAAAATGAAAAATAGCACCAGAAGAACTACGAGCAGTTACATAACCAAAGGCACTGGAAGAGCCACTTGATGGGTTTGCATAAGGACTACGCGTCGCCTTGTCTAGATCATGTAAAAATTTGGCATCAGGTACATTTGTACCTGTAGGTGCAACATAGAATGGATTAGAGTCGACGCTGGTGTCTTCTTTGAAAGAAAATATTGGATTTGTATCCGGTGAAGGGAGACGGATTGAATTACTCAGAGAATTATTGTTTTTCTTGCCAGGACTATCAAGTGGAAGTTCTTCATCTGGAAAAAATAGGTTTCCTTTTGGCAACTCTGTGTTCTGTTGCCATAAAATGGATTGCGTTTGGGATAAATCGTACTTAGATTCGGCCATGGGAGTGTCGGTACTCATTGGCTTACGAGAAATAAAGCTACTCAAGTCCATTTCCGAATATTCTGATTTATTATCAAGCTCAACTTTGGAACTGTTTGAGACATTCGGTAACTTTGTATCTTCGACCATATAAGAATCCATACTGGATGCCCCATTTTGGGAGCCATACAAATCCAAAGTTGAAGGAAGATCATTTCCATTTCTCGTTGGAGACCCAATTGGTTGAGAACTGTGAAACAAATCATTTGGGATACTTCGATGCTCTAAATTTTCCAAAGAATTAGCGTTTCTCATCTCCAAAAGGTACTCCTCTTCTTCCTCGTATTCATCCTCGTCATTTTTCTTAATGTTTTCTTCTTCTGCTTCTAGTAATTGCTGTAAGTCTTCATCATCAGGTATAAAATCCATGGACGCGTATTCACGGTCTGGTTTATTTACACTTCTTTCAACATATGCTCGACTACGATTTAAATTGGTTGCCAAATCCCATCCTATTCGTTATCTTGATTAACGTGTTTTAGTGATAGACCTTCTTCTCTTTTTGGGTATATTATTGTGATCGGTGTAAAAAATACTGTGTATCGTTATACTTCGCTATGTAAACTTACAGTGTCTCACAATACTGGATCTTTGGAATGCGCGCGATTTCTATGCATCTTTCGCATATTTCCTGTTTGTTGAATCTTCATTGTTGAAGCCGGATTATTCATTTCTATTTGTGAATTACATTCCAAAGATTTTTGAATTACTGATCTGTACGAATGGAAATTGTTTAACTGGCTTTGCTGTGAGAAACGAGGTTTTGTAGGACGTAAGAAAGGGTTTAACTCTTTTTAGCAGCAAAGCATTGAGAATAAACAAATCAGTTTCGAAAGATTCAGTGTTGACGTCTAGGAGTAAAAAGGTGAAGAAGCGGTTTTTTCGTTGGGAAAGTATATGACAAGTTGGTGAGTATTTTCGTATTTATCTAAAGTAATCGTCGGTTTACGGTCTTGGTCTTTCTAAACTTAAGCTTGATTAACATACAATGCCATGTCTTCTCCCTTTGTTCCTAATACATTGGCTGTGTACCATAATCTTTTAATTTTAGAAGCTTCCTTTCGAAAAACATATCTACAGCTTCGCTCCCGTCGACGAAAGTATCTAGCTTTTTACATTTCTATGTTGACATGGAATGTTTACTTTTCATACAGGGTGTTTTTTCGTGCTTCACTGTATTCGTTAATTGACCTCATTTACAAATTATGCCTGCTTTCAGGAATTGTCACTATGTTGTTGTTTTACGTCCTTGGACTTTACCGTTCAAGCATAGCATATCCTTCGCGCTATATTCAACAGACAAACAAAGCTTTGCGCTTATTCAACATCCGTCTCGTCATTACGCCAATCCCATTTTTCCAGTTTCGAAATCCTTTAGATGATGGCGTTCATTTGGTATTATCGAGTAAGCGCTTTGACATTCTTGTGATTGAAGGTTGGGAAGCGTTTAGAACGGCCTATATGACCTCTGAACAAAGACGTCAAAAGAGGAAAAAGCGGTTTCGTAAATCATCTGCAATTACTGCACCTTCTTCCACCTCGGCACAAAAATCAAGGATGTTTTCATCCCGACCCAAAATTAGAAGCGAAGGCCAAGCGATTCCTCCGCGGTTGGAGTCAGTTTATGAGTCTCCTACAAGAAAACGGACTACTTATTCCCAAGATCATTCTTTCGATGGTCCGAATTCCCCCTCGTTCCATGAGCTCTCATAGGATTTTGTAAGACAATGGTAGTTCTTTCTGTTAATATCGTCGACTTGGTCGTTAATCCTTTATCCATTTTAGTTTAGTACTGGACTCTAATTGTTAATGGCTCTTCTTTAAATAGTTCCTATCATTCGTTATTGTACTTTTTAATGAGTATGATCTCTATTGTTTTTGTTTTTATTTAAGTCTTGATGGTACTTCTATTTGCCATTTAAACAGCCTTTGATTATAATTGACATCATTTTTTAGCATTGGCATACATGAAAGTTCAATATGCTTTTTGTTTTCGTTCCCTCTGTCAATTCTTCTTGAGAAGTATTTTCATTAAAGGCTCAATGTTGTTTGATGAATTATTTTTGTTTACGCTTACGGCTACTCGAGGACATCACTTTGTTTAAGTTATCAATTGAAAAAAAAGTAGAAACTTTACAATGATGCTAATGAAAAAAAGATACAAAAGATCAAGTTTATCTATTTTACTGAAAATTTCCTTTTTTCATATGTTCACTCATCTGTTGTTCCTGAAGACAAGTGTAGTATGTACCTGATTATATAAGTAAATTACTTTTCAGAAGATTAGTGCATAGAACAATTACAATTTAAGCCAAGCAAACTATAAACAGCAAGAGCTCGAGGCATTTATGGTCGCAAAAATAGTATATACATTTCGCAAAAATTTACATAGAATGAAGTAGTTGCCATCATTAGGTTAAAGACAGAATTCAATTTCGATTATATATTGCCAATGTATTTTCTACTATATCCTTCTAATTTGATGGTCGAATTTTGAAGTTGGTACTAACCGCTTACATGTCCATCAACAACCTATACCTAGGACCTGTCACCAAACTTTCCTCTAATTAAGATGCCCTTGTTTTTAGAGGAACATGCACAGGTATTAATTTGCTGAAGAAAAATTCTAACTAGTTTAGTACTTGAAAAAGTATCTGGAAAAGGCATTAGAACCCATGTAAGTAAAACTATCTTACACTGAAGAGGTGTTTTTGAGTAGAGAGGTTTCATTACTTAACAATAAATACTAATGTACTATAGTTCCGATGCTGATGCTGGTGTATTGTCAGACTATGCTATGGCTCTTTTACGGCATGAATCTTCAGAGGAAGAAGTTCGTCAGCTATGTTACTCACAGCTTGAAGACTTTTTGAGGCAAGAAACGGTTCCTTTTGTTGATAAAATTTTCGATGTTTTACGTGAACGATCCTACCTCGAAGAAGCCCCAGAGGTGGCAGCTACTGTACAAACAAATGATTCACCGCAGTATACTGATAACTACTCTTTCCCGCCGAAACATGATGCTCCTGTTCCAAACTATATCGCTCCAACTCCGCAAAATCCAAATGCATTCTTCCCCCCAATACCTCCCATGATGCCAATGCCAATGTATCCACCTCCTGCGATGTCTGATTCAAGGTTTATGTCGGAGAATCCCGGATTTTATAACCCCTCTAGTCCGGCTGGAATTCCTCCTTTTCCTCTCCCTTTTCCTCCTACAGGACATCCATCTTCATATTTAAAAATGAAAAACAAGAAGCGGCCTACTCCAAGAAATGACCCCTACGGGTCGACTCAAGCAGGTTTTGGTCGCCGTAATTTTAAGGGTGGTCCTGGTTTCCCAATGGGTCAACGACCCGGTCGTATTGCATTAAATGATCCAACGAACACAGTTTTACATGTTCGTAACATTCCCGAAGAATATATGGATGAAGAGAAAGTTAATTCGTTCTTTTCTAAGTTTGGTGTTCTCGAAAAAGTCGAGCTTGATCCTCAACATCATGCAGCTATATTGACTTTTACGTCTCATGAGGCAGCTCAAAATGCATGGTCGACGCCAGAGCCAATTTTTAACAATAGATTCATTAAAATTTTTTGGTATAATTCTAATAGAGCTTCCCAGGGTTGGCCAGCCTTCCGCCAAGACCCTTCTCAAGTATCCTCAGAATCTCCAGACGTTGAAAATCAGGAGGATGATGACCCTACTCTATTATTACAAAACGAGGACTTTCATAAGGATATTGCTGAAAAGCAAAAACTGCATGAAGAACGGATGAAGCGTTTAGAAGAAAACAAAAAAGCTCTAGAAGAGTTGAATATAAGAAAACAAGAATTGGCTTTACAACAGCTTGAACAACAAAAGTTATTGATGAGCAAAATGAGGGAAGTTGATCCAGAAAGCAACAATAAGTCACAGTTGTTGGAAACACAATTAGCTGTTCTTAAAGCGGAAGCTGAAAGTTTGGGTATTCCTGTAGCAGGAGGTAAGGAAATTCAGGCAGGTGCCTCCACAAATCATCATCCCTCTTCATCCTTAGCTTCTCACAGAGGATCGTCTACATTTAGAGGAAGAGGTAGAGGTGCATTCTCTTTGGCATCTATGTCTATAGACAATCGGCCTACAAAGATTAAACTAAAAAATGTGACGCCCGAGAAGAACGAAGCTCTGCTACAGTTCGTTTTCAGTATCGGCGATTATGAAAGTATTGATGAACTTAATCCTGGCGAACGGTTGATTAATTTTCAAAATAGAAAAGCAGCTGAACGCGTAAGTGCCGTTACTAAGTCTTGTTTATGAATCACTAACATATATTTGTAGTTTTACCATGGAGTCTTACGCAATCCTTTTTTGAAAGACGTTCAATTAGAATGGGTTGCTAAAAGTGCTATAATACCTTCGCAAGCACCCGAAAACATGATGGAAGACCAGGCATGAATAGACTACCAAAAAGGAAACACAACATTGAAAAATGTTGTTATTTAAGGTAATAAATTTCATTTAATTTTGATTTTATTGTGAAATCTGTATAATTGAAGAGGGGGTTAGATGTTTTGTATTTCAAATATTATTTCAGTGTAAAGAAGTCATCAGCACAATTGCTCCGTGAAGGCATTAATGCAAAAAGGATTGAGAAAAGTCATTACTTGAGACGGGAAATGATGGCTTCCGTGTATTCGACGTTCGAAGATTTACCTCCCAAGTCCTTGGTACGAGATTCGGGGCTGTTGGCAAGGGTATCAAAAATAGCTAAAATAGTGTTAGATTAAAAATCGCAATTATATTACAAAAGACGTACCTGTTTCAATTTTAGCAGCATGCTCATTCAAGTTCATATGTCTCAACATCATGATGGAAGAAAGAAGCAAGGCAGTGGGGTTGGCAAGACCCTTTCCGGCAATATCGGGAGCAGTTCCGTGAACAGCTTCGAAGATAGAGGCATCCTTACCGATGTTACCAGAGGGAGTTAAGCCAAGACCACCAATGAGACCAGCGCACAAGTCGGAAACGATATCACCATACAAGTTGGGCATAACCATGACAGTGTCATTGTAAGGAACGGGATCGGTAACAATGTTGAGGCAAGTATCGTCAAGAATTTGCTCATTCAATTTAATATCAGGAAATTCGGGAGCAATTTGCTTTGCGGTGTCAAGGAACAAACCATCAGCCATCTTCATGATGGTAGCCTTGTGAACAACGGTGATGTTATCTTTGCCGACTTGACGAGCATATTGGAAAGCATAGCGAATGACACGTTCAGAAGCAGCACGAGTAATCAATTTGATAGATTGAACAACACCAGGAACAACTTCATGCTCAATACCGGAATATTCACCTTCGGTGTTTTCACGAATTAAAACAGTGTGGACATTGTCATAAGGAGTTTTATAACCGTTGATGGAAACGCAAGGACGAACATTAGCAAAAAGTCCGAAAGTTCTACGAAGAGTAAGGTTCATAGAGACATGTCCTTTGCCAACTGGAGTAGCTAAAGGTCCCTTCAAAGCAACCTTGTTCTTTCTAACAGATTCGGCAGCATCTTCAGGAATAGCAGTTGTTCCTATAAGATGAAAAGTATTAATAATCAGATAAGACTGGCAAAAATATATATATTTCGTCAATTAAATTGACTTTAGGTAAAAGAATACATACCATTTTTTAAAAGAGGGTAAACCTTGACGGGTTCCCATTCAATGGGGACCTATAAGGATCTATTAGCTCTATTTCTTGTTTGAACATCTTCTTTCTCTATGAAACATACCTTCGCAGCAGCAAAAACTTGTTCAACAGATTTTGCAATTTCTGGTCCAATGCCGTCACCAGCAATCATAGTAACAAGGTAGTTTCCATTGGCGTTCTTAACACCTTCAAATGCTCCTTTTGCTTGAGAGCTATTCATACGTCTCTATTATCGCTTGGTTAGCTTGAGGGAACTTTAAAACCTTTTGTTAAAATGAATTATCCGTCTTCATTAGTCAGACGTAAGAACCAAACTACATACAAAGCTGGCTTGTGAGCATCTAGGGATTGCTCTTAAAGAAGCTTGATTACGGAGTAACGAGATCATTTCTGCGAGTTCTTGTGTTCCCGTTCAAGAGTTGCAGAGGGTGTGGAGTGTGAGTTCAAACTTCCCGTTTCATTATAAACATTGAATTACGTACACAACCGTGTATCGGAAAACGTAATACCGCATCGGAACGATGAAGTTGCGGAAAGGATTTATTACTCTACAAAAAGTAGAAAAGAAAAGTTAAATAGCTTAGAAGAAATGCGAATTTTGCACACAAAGGTTTGGTTACTTGGGCAATGGGTTACAAACAATACGCTTGGCGTAGGTAGAAGAATACAATGGGATCTCTAGCAGAGCAATTGAAGTAGGTGTTTACGCGCATAAATGAGCTACGGTTGACACTTTACCTAAAACATTCTTTCAATAGTTCTCATAGAATAGGGAAAGCAAAATATACAAATATCAACAACCTGACACTAGGCTCAAAAGTAGTATTACAATAAACAAGTTCATCAAATGTGATGCAATTATATATATAAAGAAAGTATTTGAAGCTAGCAGCAATCCTTCTTTATAGTCTAAGGCGTATATGCAGATATCAGGGGTTAGTTAAGTCGTCCTTTTATCCATATTAACTGTGTCTTAACAACGGTTTTGCTCTTAAGAGTAACCAATATTATCAAGGTCATTTATAAGACTTTACGATCCTTTTGAATGTGGGAAATTTTTAGTTTGAATGCAAATCGTACATATGAGAATCGACGTGAATTATAGGGAGTCTTTTGGGCCTCCCAGTGTTAATTTGTAATTACACCCCATATCTCATTCAAGTACTTCTCATAATGAAAACGGTGGAGAAAGACATTCAAGGGTCCAAAAACAAAGGTTAAAAGTAAAAGATCATTTTTATGTTAACGACTCAAATCCCCGGTGTTGTACATGATAGATTCGTTGGATACTTTTCAAAAGTGTTAGGAAGTTCTGCTAAATTGGATCTGACCCAATTTATGATCACATTCTCCAAAGGAATCCTTCAATTCTAAGAATGGACAACAATTAAAACTTTTAAGGACCTGATGACGTGTCTCCAGTGGGAGGAATATGTTGCGAAGCATCCGTCGTAGAAGGAAATTGGGAATTCGAATTTAGAGTAGACGTCGAATTCATATGATTCATGTGTTGAACCGGTTGCTGAGACTGGAATTCGGAGGTCGTTGATCCAGACTGTTTTCTCTGTTGTTGATTTTGGCTTGCTTCTAACAAGTAATGGCCCAGTACTTGGAGAGGATTTTCAGGCCTATCTCGAGCAAGAATTTTCATTCCCTCCAAAAGAACTGGAGTAACATTTTCATTGATATACTCCCTAGATGGAGAAGGACCTGACATATTGTAAAGCGTTAAAGGGAGAATTTGGCAAAAAAACAGGTGTGTTAAAAAGATATCGAACTTTAGATAGAAAAAGCTCCAAAAAGGAATCCTGTTCTAATTAGAGAACAAACGATAGGTTTCCTATGTCAACAATAGAAAATGTCTAAGGGAAGGAGAATAAAGGAAATTCTCTATATCAAAGGTTACTTAAAGAATTAAATTAGAATGCAATAGGCTAAGCCTTACTTATTGAAAGCTCACTGACCATAAAAACAGACTGCTGTTCATTCATGGTGTAAGAACACCATATTTCTGAGCTTGAGTGATAAGTTACACTGTTACCAGTTATACCTTTTTTAAATAGTGGATTTATATTAAGTAAGATTGTATGAATAAGATTCAATATTTATATTTTTATGAAACAGAAAGTAAATATGTATTTCGTTCAAAATAGTCATCGCCTTGGAGCATTTGAATGGATTTTAAGAGGTCGTTTGAAAAAATGTGCCAAATCAAGCGGTATACCAGATATATGGCTTTATTTTGTATTTTGTTTTAGGAAAAATAAGTAGGAATAAAATTCAGGTTTAGTTAAGATCTACTGGAATCCCTTTTGTTTTTCATGGGTTTATTTTCTTATTTTGTTTCATGTTGTTTATTTACGAATTTTTGTGTACTGCAAAGACACTCACTATCATATATAAGGAGGATGTTGGTATTCGCAAATCCATGTTCGTCGAGATAGTGCTTGAAATGTAGTTTCTGCCGACTAGTTCATTGAAATCCTCCAGCATCTATTGCTGGTGGTTTGTATGTCGAGTAACGATTTCTCTTTCGACAAAGGAGTTACAGAGGATCCTTTTTTAAGTTATGAAGCCTCTGTGAAGTCGCGTCCCAACTTTTCATTAAACCCACGGGAATCTTACATTCAGAATGCAAATCATCGAGACGATTTACCTCGCTTGAATCACTCACCGGATCCGGCAAGTAGGGAAAACTATGGTTACGTACAGGAAAGCAGTCGAGGTGGGTTCTCTTCGTTGGATGCTAGTAGCAGGTCTCAAAATCTGTTTAAGCATGATCGACCAGAAATAAGTCATTCTTCTATGCGCAACGCAGTTGGAACTTTAGCAGAAACATCTCTAGAACGGGAATCTCCTTCGGATAGCTCAACCGTTCTGCGCGAATTGGATGAACTCAAATTCAGACTGAGCAACATTGAACTACATTTGAGTGACACTTCGCGAACCCTACCATTTTCTTCACAATCGTATAGTCCTTATGGAAATTACAGAAATCCCGCTTCGCACATCAACGCACACTCCTTTTCCCCGGCTCCTTTAAATACGATGCAAACCGCCTTATCACAACTGCAATCATATCATCCTTCTCCGGCTGTTTTAGAGCCCATCCAACAAGCTGTACAGCACGCCATCACACTCATTCATACTACTCCGTCTACCGTAGTGGAGGGTCTTTGCCGCAGTTTGGCTGAATTGTGCCTTGGTTTGGTCCAACAAGCGATTGATGCCTCTTTATCAAATCATCAACCAGGTCAAAATTCTATAGAAATGGCACCTCATTCTACTGCCCTTGATTTATCAAGTTCCGTAAATTCATCTCCATCCCGTTCCATCAGCACCGGTACTTTTGCTTACGGGTCACCGGATCGTCCTTTATTCCGCCAACCTCCTCCTTCCCAAGGATTCAATTCTAATTACAGAAATAATTCACCTTCGCGTGCGTCTTCTCGACATTCCATCTTTTCTGATACCTCTCGCTTCCAATCCAAGCTGCAAAGGTTACCGCATTCTCCCCTTCGACCTAGACAGCCTTCGTCGTCCATGTCAACGAGCTCGACTGCGCGACAGCCATCAATGAAGTACATAGAGAACTCTCAAGATCCTTCTTTTGGTCCTTCGTTTCTTGATACCTCTTACAATCACTCTACACCCACAAAAAGTTCTTTGAATGTTTCCCCAGAACCCGAATCACCTCTATAAACACTATTTGTTAATCAAATTCTACACCAATTCCTGTCATAAGAGACTGAATGTAGTAGAAGGGTCTCGTTATACGTTATACGATCTTTAGTTAATTTACTAGCATAATTTTCCGACCTTGATTCTGTTTCCTTTTACTACACAAATTTCTTTTTTTTTTTCTTCACGAAATGCAATACGATACTTTTCATAAATAAATAACTTAATAATAAAGTCTTTTTGGGTCAGAACGAATCCCTTGGTTTTAATATCTAGCATTCTCCATATGTCTGAAATCGATTTTGCATATCAACCCTCCCAAAAGAAAAGCTACTATATTCTTAATCTCATTAAAGAACGTTCGATTTTACTTCTTGTTTTATTTACTTAGCAATGAGCTTTCAGCAAAGCCTTCTTTTTCTTTATTCTGTAAATGCAATTATAATCTGTTACTTCTGTGACTTCGTCGTAAAGGAAGATTTTATAGATCCACTAACTCGCATTCTTCCTCTTCAAATCAATGAAAGGATAGAAGTACACAAAATAAAAGTGTAAAAGATAATTAAAGGAACTGACATTGGAGTTTCTGTTGGATGTTAGCCTTGTTTAGATTGAACGTAACAAAGCGTTGTGGCATGGTCTTGAGGTTTTACCAAACACAAAGTATTATTTATCAAAAGAATGGAGAGTCAAGCTACAAAAGAACAAGAAGAAAAAGGTCGTAGCTATAATGATTTGAGGACAAAGCTTTGGTCGGTTTCAGAAAATTCTGAACCGACGTTACCTTCAACAAAGCTTTCAAGGAAGTTCCCTCAAAACCGATTATCGCAAAAGTTACTCCCTTTAAAAATATCGACGTCTTCCCTTCCTAACAAAAGAAATGATGATTATGAAGCCTCTGATCAATGTTTGTCTCCTCATCATTCTATTCTACCATCTCCTTCTAACGTTATTGGCAACCAGCCATATCCAAATGGCCCTGTATGTATTTATCCTCCAAATATATATCTTTATGCGAAGCCCTCTATGCCGATCTTACAGTCGTTTGATGTCGTCGTCAATGTCGCCAAAGAGGTAGTGCAACCATTCACCAGTGAAGGTCGCTGCTACAGGGATTCCAAATATAACCTGGATATCCGCGTATTCGATTGCCTTGAGTATATCCACATACCATGGGAACACGATTCGCAGTTTTTAATTGAACTGGATCAATTGGTGTCATTCGTTACCAATCAAGCACTTTATTTGAACAAGCGTGTCTTGATAAACTGTCAAATGGGTATTTCAAGATCTGCATGTCTTGTTATCGCATTTATTATGAAGACTTTAAACCTTAATGTTTCTGATGCGTATGAATATGTCAAGCAACGGTCCCCTTGGATTGGTCCTAATATGTCTTTAATTTTTCAGCTCTCAGAGTATCAGCAGATCATCCATAAAGGTACGAACTCAACATCTCGGCCTACGAACTCTTCCTTTTTTCCGGAAAAACCGTATACAGCACAACTTCCTCTTTCCTCTACAACTTCGACTGATTCTCTAACATATCCGGCTTTACGAAAAACTAAAAGCAGTGGCAGTATGAACAATGAATCCCCGTGAGACCGTTCTGCTTTATCCCGCCCTATTCATCATCTTTTGTTTTTGACGAATGTTCTTACGCTTCTTTGTATCTTTCGATACCGTACAGTTTTTTTAACACACTCCTAACGCTTTCTAATTTATTTAATTTTACGCTCGTTTTAGAAAATTGGATCTTGAGTCAAATTGATCATTAACTAACACCATAGCATGTGTGGTCTTTGGTTTTACAGTCTTGTTCTTCCTGAAAGAGTTGCTCATTGTATTCTAATTGGACCCCCGTAATTATAATTCTTTTCTCTTCTCTTATAACGGACAAAATTACAGTCATTCGGTCCGTTAAATTTTGGCTACTAGCTAATAATCAACTAACTTCCTAAAGATAGCTAGTTATAGATATCTACCAGCTTTGAATAAACATTATATAAAACGAAATGAGTACAAACGATGGATAATGTGTTTTGTTTGGAACTATTGATGGGCTGGAAGAACGGTCTTTCTTTGTAAGAAGAAAGATGTGAATAATTCTTGCTAACTGTCATTCTCTTCATGGAAAAGTTGTATAAACGCAGCGTCAATTTTGATTGTGTATATAGAAAAATTATTTTGTTGCTAATATAAATAAATGCATGAATCGTTAAAATCAATCGATGTAAGCACTACTTTTTGACTACATAGTACAGTTACAGGTTATTTTTTGCTGAAGAATGTGCTGTATTGCTATCGAAGACTTATTACTTCTAACTTTAAGCAGCAAAGCTAGAAAGCAAAGTTTGCAAAGCAACGGAGTCTTCACCGTAGTCAGTAACGGCAACGCAAGAGCAGCCGACAACTTTACGAGCATTGCCATCACGGTCAAGGACACAAAGGCCAGCCCATTCACCCAAAACCTTAGGATCAGCAACCTTCACCAAAGGAGTTTGAGATTCGGCACAGAGTGCCTCAATAAGCTTAACGTAAGCTTCTTGGTCACAGCTTTCGCAAAGAACGCAAAGGTGAGCTTGACGACGGTCGAGGGCCTTAGAAGCTTCACGAACACCACGGGCAAGACCGTCGTGGACAAGAGAACGCTTCAAAACCTCCTTCAAAGAGTCTTCAACAGACAATTGGGTGGAAGGAGCAGTTTCCTGCTCAACAGCCTCAACATTTTCGACGACTTCTTCAGCCTGGGGCACAAAATCTCCTTCTGTTGACATTTTAATAAGAAAGTGTAGCGTTAAATCAAGACGTCCTCGATTATATGCTCCGGGTGCAAACAGTAATTTTCTCCAATACTTTTATGATTATTATCGAAAAAACAGTCTTAACCCTACCCTATAAGCTCTGAATGCCTTACCCATGTATTAATTTAGCGAGTATGTGCGTTTATCTGTAATGCCAAATTGGGTATAGTATCAATGCACTTTTGGATGCTCACTAAACCAAAAACAAACGCGAAGATTGTTTAAAATTGCTTTTCCCTTTAATTCTTTCATTTAGAAGGTTATTTTTTTTTATTCTCTTAAAAATTGCATATTTATCTTCTTGTAGTAAGCATATCTACATATTACTGATTGTTGGTCCTTTGTCTTTTCCATAAACGACGCAGCTTGCAGTATGAAGACTAAAATGAATTTTCGACAGGTAAGAACGAGTTTCTGAGCTAAATTCTAGCTCCTTTTGTTTATCTAATATTTATTTTTTGGCATCTAAAGCCTAATATTGGAAATGGACGAATGTTTACGGAATAAGAGTGGGTCGTCTAACTCATGAATAGGTGCTTTCCCAGGTGCTCAATCTTCTGCTTGTGCTTTCAAGTGCATACATGGGCTATAAAGCGTTATCGTTTATGACTGACTGTGAAAGCCCTGTTGTCGTGGTATTGTCCGAATCAATGGAACCATCGTTCCGTAGAGGCGATCTTCTATTTCTGGATAATCGAAAGCCATCTATAGAGAAAAAATTAGAAGGGTCGGAACCTTCTCTTTGGGAAAAAATTTGGCATGGCTCTCCGTTGGGAATTGGTGACATTGTCGTTTATTCTTTGCCGCACCGTCCGATCCCTATTGTTCATCGAGTAGTCAAGTTGTACGAATCAGAGTAAGTACATTAAAAAGCTTCCTATCCAACTGGTGAGATAAGTATTAACCGGAGACTTATAGGAATGAAACGAAGTTTATAACAAAAGGTGACAACAATCGAATTGACGATGTTGGCTTGTTTCCTCGGCCCATGACTTATTTGGATCGTGAAAAGCATGTAATTGGTGTTGTTAGAGGATATTTCCCTTACTTGGGAATGATTACGATTTGGTTGACAGACTATCCCATCTTAAAATACGTATTGTTGGGAGCACTCGGCCTTTTGACTTTATTTCAAAAAGAAGAGTCCTCCTAGAACTTGGAATGATCCTTTCGTTCTTCTCTGTCTCTCTTTTGCATTAATATAACCCTAAAAACTCACTTCAAGAGACGTACCAGTGGTCTGCAACAGGAGTATTTCTTACCTTATGGTAAGTAATATATGACAAACCAAATAGAATGATTTGGAAAAATGGAATATCGAGAAAGAATTAATAGCCCAACCTAGTACATAATGAATGGGTCTGTTTTTTCCTGACTATGTTTGTTCAAATGATACTTTTTACTTTTTAATATTTTACTATTAACTAATAATGGCATTTTTCCTACACGTATATACATTGAATTTCGCTCCGTCCTGCTGACTTAACATTCCTTTATGCCTAAATTAAGTAACGGCTTTGTGACCTTTGGTAGAACGTACAACAGCGTAGTTAGATTCAACTTGGACGTAAGGAAAGTTGTTTAATATTTATTTTACGTACGATTTAGACATTCATGAGCGGGTATTCTGTTCTTTTAGTTGGATTCCTCACTGCTTTGCTGTGTGTGGTTTCGTACTATTTCGCTCCGAAAGGAAGTAATACAAAGTAAGTTGGAAATAAAAAGAAGAAATGGGAAGGACAAGGATTATCCTCTATATTACTTACGGGTTTAAAATTAATTTTCGTCTCTTGAGTGTCTGTTGACATTCCTACATGCCCTTCAATTCAATATGTTCAACTGCAACATAATACTTGGGTCTCCTGTTTGTGTGCCAGCGTTCTCTCGAGTTTTTATTAACTTGTTTCTTAATTTAGTACATGGCAAATGACATTTATCTTAACTTTTTCTTGCTGCTACATTTTATGGTAAGAAATGAATTGTGCATACCTTGTTCGGCGCAATAGCTAACGAAACAATAAAGGGCCATAACTTATCTGGCACAGCTGCATCCCCTGGAGGCTCCTACCCGCGTCCTGGAGTAGTTTGTCTCAAATGAAAGAAGCGTGAAGGATCATCGTCGTCATTCATTATATCCTTATATAACTTGAAACAATTTGGATGGAAACTATTCTCTCCGGTTTTTGACGCATTGTCTTTCCAAAAGCCTGTTTTTCACGAAAGATCCCAAACCCTTTTTGACATGTATGTCTACCTACTTTATAAATGTTCCCCCTTTGCCAAGTTTGCGTGAAATACAACTTCTCGTATTCAGTTCTTCCACTAGAACATAGCTTCTCTTTAAAACGTTGAAACAAATAATGAAAGTCGTTATGTAAATGACAAAGATGCAGATTTTGTACGTAAGTAGTAGACCCTTCCAGTCAGAGCAATTACTTTACGTTTACAAACCATATAAACACATAACAACAAAAACTATGCTATTTAAACGAATCTGGGATGTTCATGTTTTTGAATTGGTACCTTCAGAATTTCTATTTCACATCTCAGATGGCCCAAATTGTACGGTTCAGTTTTAAATAATCGAGTCCATGGAAATAGCTCTTCGTCTAACGCTTAGACTTCAAATAGAGTGTATACATGTACAGACTTATTCACTTTGCTTTTGCTACGTTAATTTGTTTATTACTGCAATTGTATGATGTTGTTAAATAGCTTTGGGGATCGTAGCGCTGCATTAAATAATAAACAAACCGCAATTTTGTTTACAAGATAAAAAACATTTTATTATATATAAAGCTTGCAAGCACTAATTCACTTCTAAGAGAGAAATTAAATGGATAAAAAAAGGCTTTTAGAAAACCACGAAACGTAGTAAACTTCACTTCCCCATCACTCTAAACTGATGGGACTGAAATTCATTTGTTGACAAAAATAGAATAAAGAGGTCGTAACTAATTTTTTGACAAATTCTTTTTTTTTATAATTTGTATTTTGAGGATTATTTAAACTCTGAAAGATAGTTCATCTTTAGCTGACAACAGCGAAAAAATGCTGACACGCGCTTGAATTTTATACGGTTGTACGCTTCGCGTATTAACACATTTCTATTAAAAAGTATCTTTTACGTGAATTGAGAAAAATCTAAACTTGTCAACATTTGCTCTTTCTTTAATATTCATGTTCTAAGTCCTAGTGGCCTTATGTTTGCTACGAAGCAGAGAGGTACATCAATAATGAGCTTTAAAAAAAATCAGGAAGATCCATTGTCGCATAAGAAGAACGAGAAAGGAATAAAACTACAAGAAAATCCTATTACTAGTTCGTCTCAAGAACGCTTGGGACGTATTTCGGGTACCGAAAGAAAGATCCAAGCCATACTAGATGAGCATGCTCAGATTATTTTTTTACCAAAAGAATGCGAAAAGGTACATAGGATTCGGAAAGCTCTGGGGGAACAGCTGTGTATCTGGTGCGAAGAATGCGAAGAACGAGCCAATACTTACAAAAGAAAATCTAAACAGCTTCAGGAAGAATTCGATTTTCAGAAAGAGCTTTTGGATCAAATAAAGGATACACAAGCATTAATTCAGGAGAAAGAACGCGCGCAGGAAGCTACTAATCTGAAGACTCTAATAGCAGAAGTCAACAAAGAAATATCAGAGTTGGAAAGAAAACTATCTATTTTATATGATCATCGTTCTCATCTTTTGAAACGATTACAGACATGCGACTCGCTTGAACAAACAGAGATCCACAACTTGGAAGATCGACTTTTACGATTACAAGAACAATACGACACTCGACCCCATGTCAGTAAACTTACGAAAGCCATTCATGCTTTTCGTGAAAAAGAATCTTCTTTAAAATTTATGGTTATTCAAGCTTATTCCGGAATCCAATTTTACCAGCGCTTTATAGAAGATGTTCATCCTCATGAAATGAAACTACAGTCTATGTCCATGTCTACTGGTATTTCCAAAGCCAGACCACAATTACCTGAAGCTGAGCGTTTGGAAATTGTAACTTTACTATCCTCCATCTTGCACTCTTTCAAATCTGCTCTTGAGGTAGCAATCTCAAACAACTGGAAACCTATTATTGTACTTTTGGAACAAGACATAGTCCTTTACGAAGAAAAAATGAACAATTTTTCGTCCGTGACTCCATCTGATACTTCCTTCGAATCCGCTTCTCATAAGTAAAACTAGTATCATACTTTGACAATGTCAGTCATTGCAGGTTGTTAATTGGATTAAATCCATTTTATATATTCTCTTTATTTATTTATAAATTAACTGTTGACGTGTTTTTCGTTTTATTTACTTTGAACTTCTACATCAAAGGATCCCCATTCTACCATTTAGCTCCTCCTACCGATTTTTTACTATGATATTCAGGAACCGAAACTTACAAGGCGTTTATTACTATGTATCAAGCAACACCGTCAATTGATCATCTCTTGACAAGACTATGAAAAAATAGTTGGTGAATGAATTTTACATCGGTTTCGCCACGACCCGAGGGTTACATTTGAAATTGCATCGTGTTCATTGAGCAGCAATCTTTTTGGCATCATTTGTTGCTGTGGCTCTTTAGGACTTACTGAATCCGAGTCATTATATTACATCACCGAAGAGTCATCAGATTTCACGTTGAATTGAGGATTTCTTATTACTGATGCATTTTTATGAATTATACAAAATATTTTTCCTACGTCGTATATTTATTCCCTTTTTCTATCCAACCGAGAAAACTTACTCCCTAACTTTCTGATTTAACTTGAGGCAGAATATTGTGTAGCACCCTTCCTACACTTTTTATCAATAAATTCCCAAATATTGAGAAATTGTCTTTTGATTTTGACATTCTCTTCCGTTTAGAGCTTGATTCACTTGACTTTACTAAATCTGCTTGATTTCAAGTGACAAGGCTATAGCATTTGTTTGGACTGCCACTTATCTCATATTAGCAATTCTTCATTTTTAGGACTTGATTTCAAAGCATATTGGTTGATAAAGCCAACAGCGATCGTCTTTGTCTAGATTGGTTAATTTCCGAATTGGGCTCACGATACCTCGCCTTATTTATTTTAGCAATTTTGCTGATTGCGGATTTTCATTCTAAAATCTTAAACTGTGTACCCTATAAGGAGAAAAGTATATCTCTTGAACATGCCTCCTCCAATTTCTGCAGACTATAGACCGAATCATATTCCCATCCCCAAGTTTAATGCTGACCAAATCACATCGAATTGTAATACTCCGCAGCAGCCTGAACTTATGGGGAGGGACATTTTTGACATTAAAGAACCTTTCCCTATTCGCAGTACAGATGCAGAGAAAACAACAGCCGAAGGAGTCAACTATCATACGTGGGACGAGACAACTAAAAAGGTCGTCAATAGTATTGTATCCATAAAAGGATCTGCTTTACGTTCATTTGACACGGAAAGTGCTGGTGGTTTTTGTGCTACCGGATTTGTCGTAAATAAAAAACTTGGGTTAATTCTCTCAAATCGCCACGTTGTCTCTCCTGGTCCTATAACTGCCCGTGCTGCCTTTATTAATTATGAAGAAGTTGACATATATCCTCTTTATCGGGACCCAGTCCATGATTTCGGATTCTTTCGCTATGACCCATCTTCCCTACGCTATCATGTGGCCGATGAAATTCCATTAGCTCCGGAACTTGCTAAAGTCGGTTTAGATATTCGCATCATTGGTAACGATGCAGGAGAAAAGTTATCCATCTTAAGTTCGACTTTAGCACGCTTGGATCGACCTGCTCCTAACTACGGAATTGACAACTACAATGATTTCAATACCTTTTATTACCAAGCCGCCAGTGGAACCAGCGGTGGAAGTTCAGGAAGTCCCGTCCTCGACATATCCGGTGCTGCAGTTGCTCTAAATTCAGGTGGATCCAATAGTAGCGCATCTTCTTTTTATCTTCCATTAAACCGTATCGTTCGTGCCTTACATCGCATAGAAAATGACCTTCCTATTACCCGTGGTACTTTGTTGACAGAGTTTATCCATTGGTCCTACGACGAATTGTCTCGAATTGGTCTTCCTCATGAATTTCAAAATAATTGTCGTACTCGCGTTCCTGAAAGTAATGGTTTGTTGGTAGTATCGAAAGTTTTGCGAGGTAGTGAAGCAGCTGGTGTTTTAGAACCGGGAGACATTTTAATTGCATATGAAGCGGATGGTCGAGATGCCTCATATATTGCTGACTTCGTCTCCTTTTTTGAGATAATAGACGAAAAAGTGGGAGAACCAACTTGCTGGCGAATTTTCCGTCCCAAAGTTGGTTACATGGTAGTGGAGCTGCATGTTCAGGATTTGCATGGTGTCACTCCTTCACGTTTCTTGGAAATCGGAGGTGCCATTCTCCATGATCTTTCATATCAACTTGCTCGCTCCTATCAATTTCCTTTGAATTCGGGAACATACGTAGCTGCTTCAGGAATGCTAAATTGGTCATCAGGTAGTAGGGATTTTTTGGTGACGAAACTCGCAAATAAACCGACCCCAAATTTGGACGCGTTTATACAGGTGGTCTCAAATTTGGCGGATAATGCCCGTGTTCCTATGCATTTCAGAGTTTTAGGGAAATACGAAGAAGAGTTTACGATTATTACAATTGATAGACATTTCTTTATGGCCAGTGTTTTTGAAAGAAATGACAAGAAAGGAACTTGGGATCGTAAAGGATTGCCAGCTCCGATAACTACTAAATCTCGGCGGCCAAGTATCATTCCAAGACCAGCTGAAGGTGCTAAAAGTTTGGAGGCGATCCAGAACTCTTTGGTCTTAATCCATTGCCGCATGCCTCTTAGTATTAATGGATTCAATTCGACAAAGTCTTATCGTGGAACAGGTGTTATTCTATCTGTTGTGCCTCCTCTCATCGTTGTCGACCGTACGGTTATACCTGTTGAAATTTGCGACATTCGATTGACCTTCCAATCATTTAGTGCTATGGCTCGTATTGTGTATCTTGATGATCGAATCGCAATGCTGTCCTGTGATTATTTACCAAGCAATACAGTACAACTCGAATTTGCAGCCGATTTTATGCGAACGGGTGATGAATGTACTTTAGCGGCTCTCGATGAGGATTTACAGCTGCTAACCAAGAATACAACTGTACGCAGCGTATCTGTAGTTGAAACAGAAAGATCTTCTCCTCCAAAATTCCGTTATGTAAACTGTGAAGTTATTTCTTTGATGGACTCTTCAGCTTCAACAGGTGGCTTAATTTTCCGTGACCGAGAAGATAAACGTGAAGTAGTTGCTTTATGGATCTCTGTGATTCACCAAGAAGTCGGCGGAAAAGAATACACGAATAAGTTCGGGCTCTCTATGGCTTACGTGCTTCCTGTGCTTGAGCGTTTGCGACTGCCTCCATCTCTTCGACCTCAACCAGTAGTCAAAACTGCCGGGGTAGAATTATCGCACATCAGTTTGGCTGGTGCAACTACATTAGGAATGTCACAGAGACGCTCGTCTGAGTTTTACATGAAATCAAAAGAGAACGGAACGATACCTCGCCCTCTATATGTCGTTTCTCATCTAAAGCCTCTCCCTGAAGATTCCTCTTTAAGAGTCGGAGATGTCTTAATCAGTGTAAATGGAAAAATGATAACTAGAGTTTCAGACCTTCACGAATTTGAAGAATATTCAGAACTCGATGCTGTTATTCTTCGTGATGGAAAGGAAGTAAACTTTAAATTTCCCTTGTACGAAGATATTCCTACCTTTAGCTCTGAAGTTATCTCTTGGAACGGGGCTATTGTACATTCTACCCACAGAAGTGTTTACGAACAAGTGGAGCCTGGTGTTGAGCTCCCTGGTCCTGACGGAGTATATGTTGGAAGTATTCTGTATGGATCACCAGCATTGAACTTGCTTCGAGCAGCACATTGGATTGTAGCTATTGATGGCAAGCCAGTAAATAATTTTTCCGATTTTAAGAAAATTGTCAGTGAAATCCCTTCCGAACCTTACGTCCAAGTGAAACAAATGAATCGTCGAGGTGCAACACTATTAGTTAGTGTTCGCCCTGATGCCCGTTTTTGGCCCACGTACATTATCGAACGAAATTCAGACGGGAACTGGACCACTAAATTTGTAAACGATGAAACTCCCAAGGCCATATCATAAGATATAATTTATGCTATGGCTGAATAACGACTTTGATGACCGCATACCAAAATATAACATGATGATACATAGCATATGATAAAAAATAATGTTTGCTTACCAAGTCAGCGCACGTTGGAAATGTTTAATGAGTTCCTTATTATCTTTATTGTAGATTTACGTAGTTCATTTAAGGTTGATTCACTCAGCTAGCTGTATCAATTTTTTTTAAAGTCTTCTAAGAAGTGTGTTTAAAATTAATAAACATAAAGAATGAGTAATGTTACTTGTGTGCGATATCTTGTTCGCTGGTGTGGATTTGTTTGTTTACATGCTCACTATTCTCATAGGTGCTATTGTTTACATTTAAGTAAAACATATTTATAGCCAAACAAAAACACTACAGCTTCCACATACACATGAATGATTCCTCTAACGGCACTTCTGCAAAGATTGACGTTACTAGTACATATACGATTTTTGGAAAATGGAATTAGGATTTGATTATTGTCCATTCGAAAGCTTTGTATCACCTAAAAGAAAACGATTTGAAAACAAATCTATCCGTTTACAAAGCAACGTCAATCTTGAGAACATAGCCAAACAACGAGGATCTGAAGAACTAACTAAAGAATGCTGGAAATTGTTCAAGGACTTGAAGCCTACTCCTCATGAGAAGTTTCGTCGTGAACAGTTTATTGTCAAGCTCAAAACAATTTTGAAAAATTCTATACCAGATAACAATTTAGACCTTTTTGTATTCGGTTCCACTGAAAGCCGTCTAGCTATTCATCAATCTGATATTGATGTGTGTATTGTAACAAGAGGGAACGGACAATTACGCTCAACCTGCCAGTTGGCATATATATTGCACAATTGTATGAAAAACCAAGTACCTAAAAAATAACTGACCAAATGTCTAGGTGGAATGAAGAGAATCACCTGCGTACCGAGAGCTAGAGTTCCCATTGTAAAAATTTGGGATCCACAGTTCAATATCAGCAGTGATATCAATATCAACAATGATGTCGCAAAACTAAACACGGAAATGCTACATTTTTTCGTAAAAATTGACCCACGTGTGCGAGCACTCGGACTCATAGTTAAATACTGGGCAAAACAAAGAAGCCTAAATGATGCTGTTGGCTGCGGGACAATAACTTCTTACACACTTTCTTGTATGATTGTCAATTTTTTGCAAACTCGAAATCCTCGTTTGCTTCCTTCTATGATGGAATTGAATAGCGGCCAGAAAAACAATGTCAAGTTCACGACAGACCTCAGAGGTTTCCAAAAAGATTCACATCTAAATAAGGCTTCTTTAGGAGATCTTCTGGTAGACTTTTTTCGCTATTATGGATTCGTTTACGACTACAAAGAAAGTGTCGTCTCTGTTCGGAGTGGATCCCTAATAAGTAAACGTGCCAAAGGGTGGAACATGGACATGAATAATTCCTTATGCGTTGAAGAACCATTTAACACATCAAGAAATCTCGCTAATACAGCAGATGATACAAGTGTAAGAGGATTACAGAGTGAGTTTCAGCGAGCCTTTCATGTGCTTAATGGATACCCAGCATTCCAGGCATTATCAAATCTAAACGAGGAATTTCAATTTCCTTCGGAAATACATACTCCCTTCAATTCGTACCCCAGTTTAGATATGCCCTCATTTATCGGTAAGAACGATGTTACTCCCTGGCCAACGGAAGTTGAGAGTTTTTCGCATCCTTATTATCCACCTCAGACAATTCCCATCAATAATTGTAATTCAAACTACGTTTATTATATCCCGGATGAAACAAATTCACAAGCATGTGCAGACAGGCAATCGAGCTACCAATATTCGCAAACAGGAGACTTATACTATGGAAAAAAACCACCATGGCATTACTTGCCAAGCAAATCATGGTTAGTTTGGTATCCCAGTCAGGAGGACTTTCAACCTGCCAATATGTTTCAGTAAGCATCCATATTGATAGGAAAAGAAGAAAACTACACCATTGATTTACCTGTAGATAAAAATAGATCATGAAGGTCCTATAAATTTAATAAAAGGGTAAAAGAAACGTCAATAAAAATTTCCATAAACTTTACGAAACGAAGATAACTACTTGAGCTTCGCTAAGTTTATATTTAAGCAAAGGATCATTACAGATATTCCATATATAGCGAGACAAGCAGCGACAAATCGAGTAATCTTCAACTGTTTCTCTGAAGCACTATTGGGAGAAACAGCATTATGAGAGAAAAAATAATAAAGTAGGCCCGGAAGAACGAAAGAAATGAAAGTACTTCCTGTACTACCAACAAAAGCAAGAACCAATTCAAGGGAGGATAGAGAAAGGGCAATTAATAAGGAAGTTAGAAGAATACATAATGTCAGTACGGTATGATAACGATTGGACATATCGTGAGAAGAATAAGAACGACGAATAGCTTGATACAAAGAATTTCGACATGGATGGCATTGCAGGGGGTAGCTGAACAGAACCAGTATTACAATAGCAAGTTTTCCAAATGTAATTAAGAAACTTCCGTCATCGTACATGGCAATAATATTGCCGGAGGTTAACGAACCAAAGGAGAGATAGCCAGTGATGGCAACAATAAGATACAAAATCATTGAAGAAAAGACTGCGCTGAATAAAGTGAAATTGATGAATCCATGAGAAGGAGTTTTGACTTCGTTAATGACACTAAAAGCGTTTTGGTGGCAGGTAAACCCAAAAACGAATACTGGAAGAACAGAGAGATATCCAGAAAGAGACTCGGGACGAAAATAACGAATCTCTCCGCGTTCCATATCTCCTTTGATAAAGTGATAAATGACAATAACCATCAAGTAACTAAGAGAAATTAAACTTATAAAAGACGTATGACGAAGAGAATCCAAGCGGCGTAAAAAAGCCAGTGGTGTTAAAACCACGATAGATACAATAATCCATGTTTCACGATGTTCAAAGATTGAAGCAGTAAAGCCAATTGAAGGAGCGATTTGAGGCATCAAATCTCCTACTATGACGAGGTAGCTAATAGAGACACCAAAACATTTGATAGCAATAGCCGAATCAAAAACAATTGCTAAGGAAGGAAATGTATGCTTAGCAACAGCAGCAAACGAAGCCTTTCCACGAGGAAGGCGGTCTGCGCACAATGACACAAAGTATAAACCTAAGAATGAAGCAAACGCGCTGAAGAAAATAGTGAGACAACCAAAAAACAAACTTGTCTTTGTAAAAGCATGAGACATAGACAGAATTCCGGCTCCCAATATAGTGTTGGCTAGATTAATTACAGAGGAAAAGAAGCCAGCACTGCCATAGTGTGCAGGGTCAATAGGAGATTGTAAACGAGTGTAGTCGGACATCTTTGGAAAGAAAGAACAATAAAAATGAATTAAAGAATGCCAACCTTGAAGAAGTAGAAACGTAAGGGGATGGCCTAGTACAGTATTAAAACGACTTATGCTTTCTCAAACTTATAACTCGAGAAAGGAAAACGAATGGAGCAGTTTATAAGTATTGATATAGTTAACCTCAAATAAAGTTAAATATCCAACTATCGACGAAGAAAAGACCTAGAAAAGAAAATCAACCATGTAAACATGCGAATACGTAATGAAAACAATATATTTATTTAATTAGAAGAAAGAAAAATATTTCCAATTAAAAGAGCATGAAATCAAACGTTCATACTACTCGAAAAGTAAATGTACAAGGAAATCTGTGAACAGTGTAAGTAATGTATTATACAAGGGTGCATGCAGGTCAACAACTTGAAGGATAAGAAGTTATAGCAGAAGAACCGAACAAAGTGTATGTGATAGAATTATCATAAATTATGATTTCAGTGTAATAAGTGATTCAAGAACAAAGGGAGATGAGCTTTCACGATTGTTTGGTATAACGAATATACTGTGCCTAAGAATAACCTCGACGGATAAGAAAGGTACGATTTAAAGAATGATAAATATAACTAAAGAGTTTGGTATCTAACGTTAAGAATAATCACAGGATGTGAGACTTGTTTCTCAAGTACATTGAAAAGAAACGTGGAGCTATTTTGACTACGGACTAATTTATGCTTGTCTGAATCGAGAAATGAATAATGTCTTGGTTAGCTAAAATGCTTGATTTCTGCCATGCACTAACAGTAGAAGCGACAGCGATGAACGGATTGAAATCTCTTTGCGAGGGCAGTTTTCATGTAGACAATATGAAGAACCTCTAGCTCTTTTCTCTATTTATTTCTCCAAAGAATTGGAATTAACTGATCAGTCTTAACGACTTAGTTGCAGGTATTCTGAAGCTCTTCGCTTTAATTCAGCGGGTTTGGACTTTGATGGTTTGCATAAGTATAATCTGGAAAATATATCTTGAAACATATAGCTTATTTACAGTGGAAGCCGACAAATTGGTTTTTTACATAGCTGTTAATATCAAGTATGGCGAAGTTTACTTACTGTCTCTGCCAGAAAAAGTTCAATCTTGACAAGTTTTATTTCAGCTTGAAGAAAAGAACCGGAATTAAAAGTATTGAATGGTTAGCTAGTGAATAAAATCATCAATATCATAAAACCATACATTCTCAAGTTTGACGGAAAGAAAATTAGAAAAATAAATAACAAAATTTAATTCTATAACATTTTCGGCAATGATTTCAGGTGTTATAATCAGTCGCACTAGGATATTGGCATTTCACCCATGCATCATGAACTTGTCTACTACTTATACGACCCTGGTCAATCAACACTTCATTTTGCCTTAAAATGCCTCGAACTTCATCAAAAAAAGTAGAGAATAATAAAGAAATAAAAAATAATTCTAGAGATGAGGATGAAAATTCTGCAAACGCTGCCAATGGTTCGATTTCAGACGAAGAAACTGAATCTTCCAAGGGATCAGAAATCACTCGTTGCGTTTGCGGAATTGAGGACAATGATGATGAATCTAGTGATGGAGGCTTATATATTCAATGTGATCAATGTTCTGTCTGGCAGCATGGTCACTGCGTTGGATTTCAAGAAGAATCTGATGTTCCTGATGTTTATTTTTGTGAAGTATGCCGGCCAGAACTTCACAAGCTTTATCAACGTGGAAGAGGGTAAGGAACTAGAATGAGTTCATAGCCTGTGACTTATTATCGGTTTTCGCAGGGCTTGGGTTGCATGCGCGTATACGTAGAATACACATTCAAAGTAAGCTAACCATAAATAGGCCCAAACAGTCTAAATATCTTGGTCTTGTTGGTGAACGGAAGCCTCAGCAATCGGAACTTTCAGATGCTTCTCCTCCCTCACCAATTGCTAGAAGACAGATACCAAAACAACGCCTTACGATGAACTCTCGAGATGCTGCTTTAGATTACGAAGAATATTTAATTATTGCAAAGGAGCAGTCTCTCCTAAATAAAAAGTCTAGAGGGTATGGTTTCTTTCAACACGTCTTGGTATAGTTTAGAGTGCTAATATGAATTAGGACATCCAAGTCGGCTTCACCTGTTCAGGCATCAATTTTTGAAGAAGAATCATCGTCAGTCAAGGCAGCACCAGAGGAGCAAGGAATTGCTTTAGAAGAAGACCTAAGGCATGTCCAAGAAGAAAAAGAAGAAGATCCAGAAGACCAAGAGGAAATTCTTGATGGCGATCGACAGAAACAAGAACCACCGAAGATATCCAAAGACGAATCCATTCCCACTAATACCACTTCTGCTGTAGAAACAGCCGAGGACGAGGAGAATGTGGAAATTGAGCCGGTGAAAGAAGAACCAGAGTCGACTCTACCTTCTCCTGCTAGTGTTCAGTCTATACAAACAACTTCCAGTACAGGGCGGGGAGGAAGTGGACGGAAATCCAAACGCGAAATGCCTGTGGATCCCGAAAAAGGAAACTTGTCTCCATCTACAACAGGTCAACGAGGTCCAAAAAACAGGAAAACAGGAACTAGAAGAGGAAAGGGATCTGCAGTTTCAGCCAACGGCCATCGCTTTACTTCCAACCATGCAGAAGGAGAAGTGGCAACGGAGGCAAGCACAAAACATAAGGGATTGCATCCAAGAATTACTATTACTGAAATGCGGAGGCGTGTTGCAACCATGTTAGAATATATTGGACATATCCAGGTAGAGATGGCATCCCAATCGGCGAATGCCGTTGCACTATCGCAAATGACGAAAGAAATTTCTGAAGACGAGAAAGAAACGCTTCGTCAGGTGGATAATCTGACACGGGAACTATTACATTGGGAACAAAGGTTTGGTAAGACCTAAATTTTTAAAGCAATAAGGAGCCTCTTGGCTTGTATCCTTATATTTGAATTTTGTTGAAACGATCTATATTTTACGATGGATTTCGGGTTTTTGGTAATTTTGTCTTAATTTAATACTCGTGAAAATATAATTGCAACAACATCTGTTAATATATTCGTTTACTTATTTGTATATGTTATGGATGGGTACATATGTAGAAACAAAATTTGCAACAATTGCAAGACTCATAGACGAAGAATACTAGTAGTAACGATTTAGGTATGTGCGCCTAAATTGTGTTTGTTTGTTAACGAGTTGAATCGCATCGCATTTTCATGTACTGCATAGCCCTACCCTAATAACGACAAACAGTCACATGTTGTGTCTTTTAGAAGAATTGGTACCGGCAATCTTTCCTTCACACGCAAAATGGCTCACGAAAACGTTTGGAACTCTCACCCTCGCAGATTTGGTAAGGGCAGCAGACAATGGTAAGTTTCAAACAAAATTTTCTGAATGTTATTTACTAAACATTTATTTAGTGCTCACACTGGTCGCCGTCTTGGTTTGATCCGCAAGTACGGTTTGAACATCTCTCGTCAAAGTTTCCGTGAGTTCGCCAACGACATTGGCTTCTACAAGGTATGTGGAAAATTCCGCATTTTCTGGGAAATATCAGAAAATGAGAAGAGAGCGATTGCTAACATTGCATTAGTACCGTTAAAATATATTTCGGTAATTATATTGCCTAAATAAAATCGCGTGCACTACGGATCATATTCTTTATACTTTGTAGTCTAAGCATGTAAGAGGCTTGTAATGGTAACGATTGAATTGAAAGTAAATCAAGAGTTGTAAGAGAATGAAAAGGGAAGACGTCCTGGATGTTGACAGTTAAGAGTGTATGTGTATATAGTTATAGGAGACTGACTGTTCCAGTTGCAATATATATTCTTTTTTACTTACCTTGAGTGAGGTTTGATAGAGTTTGGAGCGAACGAACATTGTTAGCAGACAAAAGGTTTCAGATTGTGTGAAGCATGTGAGATGAAGGCAACAAAAAAAAGAACAGAATCATTGTAGAGTACGAAGCAAACCCTACAGCTTTGACTTTGCGATTTAAGACTATACCCAGCGAGTTTCTATTTCTTGTAATGTTACTCTAACGAGGTTTAACGCGGATATGTGAAGTGACGAAGAAAAAAGTCGTGACTGCTTTTTGGGACGACACAAAGAAAGCAGCGAGTGGGATTTTGGAATCTACCTCAAGCAATTCACTAACAAGATGGTGGTATGTTAACATAGAAGAACCTTTATGGAATGAATAATAACAAATTATAGTTGGCAGTTGATCTCTTGAACCCTACTCATGAATCTGAGATGAGAAAGCACAAGCTCAAGCAGCTTGTCCAAGGCCCTCGCAGCTTCTTCATGGTATGTTTTAAATGAGAAAAAGAGAAACAAGTAGAATAGTTGCCACACATGGGATGTGAGAGTCAATACCATACGAGAATTTAAAAGTAGTTTTGACAGGAGAACTTGTTTTACTTGCTTTTTCTTTTTTACAAAGGACTCCAGAAATGGAAAGCTAACATATGAACAGGATGTCAAGTGCCCTGGTTGCTTCAACATTACCACTGTTTTCTCCCACGCTCAAACCGTTGTTATTTGCGGCTCTTGTGCTTCCGTTCTTTGCCAACCCACCGGTGGTAAGGCTCGCCTCATGGAAGGCTGCTCTTTCAGGAGAAAGAACTAAAGCTCTTGATGCTTTTCTGCATTATTAATATGCGAAATAAAATTTTGTCTTGAGCATGTGGTAATAAATGTGGTTGTTTTATTGTATTTATTATCGTAGGAAAATGTAAACAGAAGTACATATTAGATCTTAAGTCGAAAAAGAAGAGGGATGTAGACGTAATGTAAGAATTGTTTATTAGTTGCATTTCATCGCGAGAGTATATGCTGAGAATGAATGGTGAGAGTTTGTCGAGAGGCAATCCAAGCCTCCGGAATTTTTTTTGCGTGGCTGGTGAAGATGGAAGAGGGTGTTACAGCCATCTGGAAGTATTAAAGGGCCCTCGCCAGCACCACGCGTTTCCTAAAGGACTGGAAGTCATGTAGAGTAGAGCTCGAAAATGAGAGAAACGCTTTTATGAAAAGAATCCGAGAAAGGACTCGTACTTTTTGTCTTTTTCTATTTAAACATCTTTTTTATTTATTTATTCTAGGATGTTTTGGATCTATGTTGTTTAGGCAGACAAAGGGAGGCGACAAGCTTGCGCGTGTCGATTCTTCAAAGACAACAAACTGTCTAGGAGCGTAAAACATAAAGAAGGCAAAGGCGACGTTTAATAGGAAGAGTGAAAAGAAAAATACATTAAATCCATAAAAACCAAAGCAATAAAGAGAATACAAGAGAGAAATACCGATGCTAGAGGTGAATACGAAGGAATCATTATGAGAGCGACAGAATGGGTCCTAAAGCTGCGAAACCAGCGGGAAGGACGAAAACGACAAAAAGAACAAAGTCAAAGTGAAAGTCGCCACCAGGAAGAATGCATAACCGACGCAATTGAGTCATTGATGTTTTCGCAATGCCAGTACGGCGAAGTGTATGGGATTGAAGGAATAAGCTGTTCAGGAAAGACAGAAGTTTTATATCACCTTGCGGGAAATGCGTTGGTAAAGTCAACGGAAACTTTGGTTTTGGTAGTGAATAGCGAATGGGACTGGAACCAAGAGCGACTGTTGCAAGTGTTGCACGAGAAGCTTATCCAAAAAGAAAAGTGTTTGGAGACGTGTGGCTGCGGGAAAGAGAGTGCAGACGAGTTTTCTTCGCAATTGTCGTCGGCGTCATCGAGCGAAGGAGTGGAAGGAACTGTGTTGGAACCGGAAAGAAAAGACAGTTTTGGACAAGCTACGAAAGGAGAAACGACGAAAGCGATAGATGAAAAACAAACATGCAGGATTTGGAAACGCTCAAAAGAAATCGTACAACGACAATGCATGATGGTGTGGCCTACGGAATTCGATGGATGTTTGGAAAGCATTCCAAACAATGCGGAGGAACTGGGAACGATATGGAAACGACACCAACATGGAGAAGGGGAGCCTGTACCGCTTGGATTTCGAGAAGATAAAGAGGAAAGAGCGGCGAATGGAGAACGATTTGGATCACAAAAAATACGAGGAAGCAAGATGCGTTTAGCGTATATATTTGTAGACGGATTGTCGTCTTTTTATTGGCAAGTGAGATTGGAACGAGGGTATGGAAAACGGTATTTGGAATTGGAACGAAAACTTAGAAATGCATCCAAGATGCTGGGTTGTCGGGTGGTGTGTACGAATTGGTGTTTGAATGGAAAAGCGCATTTGCCAATGAGTTTAAAAACGTTTCGAACCGAACGGCGAGCACATACTAGGTTTTACTTTGAACAGCGCCAGACAAAATTGGGGTGTTTGTTTTTTATAGATGCCAAAGGAGTCGCGTATCACAAACTAGACAAGGGGGAGAATTCGCAAAAGAGCATGATGGGATAAATTGGATCCAGAGAAAGAATTGAAAAGAGAAATGAGAAAAGAGAAAAGAAAAAGACAAAAGAAATGATAATTATGATGATATGCGGAAACGACAACATAACATACGCATCCAACTATGATGAACGAGGGATCGCATCAGTGTGATGGAAGTGATTGCATTGCGTTGTTTTTGTCGATTGACAAAAAGGAGTTTTGTTTTCATTGTCGTTTGTAGTATTTTCATTTTGAAATTCAAATTTCAATTTTTATTTCGATTTTCTTTTCATTTCTGTTTGGTCATTCCTTTTACCCAGAATTCTTCCTTAACGCAAACGATCCTTTCTCTCACCACACCACACTGCCGCCCAAGAAAGCTGCTGCAATGTCCACATCGCACCTCCACCTCGCACCTCTATCAGTCTCACACACTCTTCATCTCTATATTCCAATGTCATCGCTATATCGAAACCCGAGACTACAACATCGAGGTCGCATCGCAACATCGAGGTTCTGTAATATCGTCAAATCGAGACGAGCGAGGAAACCTCAATCTTTTTAGCGAGGTTACATAATACTAACGAGAAGCATTGGGAATCTCGGCACGGCCCGGCACAAACACGTCTTAAGCCTAAATGTGTCATAGGGAAAAAAGTTCGTATGACTGAGAGAGTCGAGAGGGAAGGGAAAAAACACCGGAGAAAGGAAAAGAGGGGTTCCGGCGGTCGCACGAAAACAAATAGAGAAGAAAAACAAACCGAAAACAATGAATTTTGGAGGAAAAACGATTTCGAAAAAAGCATTTTTCTCTTTAAATGGATTTGGATTATATTGGATTTCATGTTGTTTCCTTGTACGAATATTTTATAATGTCCATTTTTTACATGCAAAATTGGACATGTCTGGATTTGCATGATTGGCGCAAACCGTTACGAATTGGGTTTCGCTTCGGGATTGTTTGGTTCGTTCGCTATTCGTCAACCACCGTCAACACCAAAAGAACACGCTAAATCGACGTAACATTGGTCTGTTCTACCAAACCTTGCGTTGTGTTTACATCATTAAAGTTTGGTTCCTGAACATTTAGGTTTGTGTAGCATATGATATCAAAGTTGTTGGAGAGCATTTGGAATACATAGAGGTGATTCATGACGACCTGATCAGTCAATCCCTTGCGTCACGATGACTTAGTAATGGTTTGTAAAATTATTAAAACGTTGGTCTTCCCTGTGCCCTTTTGGTTCTTTACGCTAATTGTTGACTACCAAAGAAGAAACAAAATTCAAAACAAATTTGATCTTTTGTTTGGACTTTTCCACTTGACTTGACTTGACTTGACTTGACTTGACTTGACTCGACTCGACTCGACTCGACTCGACGTTATTAATAAGCTTGGCTAATTTTTGTTTTTTTTTTTTTATTTTTTTTTAATTGACTTTCACTACTACCTGTCCCAACTTCTTTTGAGACTTCTTGGTACGGCTCTTTTAGTTTGATTTTTATTTTGTTTGATTCTATTCCTCTTTTATCTGATCGGTCGGATTTCAGTTCAAAATGTCGCCTATTAAGCAATACGGTTGGTACCAATGGCCTATGCGTATTTTTCAATTAGCTATTGCTACTATTTGTTTGGCTTTAGCCGCTGCCCTTGTTGATCAACAAGGTGGTAACGGTCACTCTCCCGGTAAGATCAACTACTGTGTCTTTGTTGGTTGCTTTTCCATCTTGACTTTCTTCCTTACTGCTCTTGGTGCTTTCTGGCCTAATATTGTTGGTAATGTTTATTTAATTGCTGCCTACGATCTCTTAAACTGGATTTTCTTGCTTACTGCAGGTGTCTGTATCGCTGTGGCCATCCGTGTCCATTCTTGTGCAAACAGAGATTTCTTGAACAGCAACCATTTCATCCAAGGTAGTGGCAAGCGCTGCAGAGAATTGCGTGCCCTTTGTTTCTTCCTTTGGTTCTTGTTTGGTCTTTACCTTGTTTCCTTCATTATGCAATTCTTCTTAAGACACGACGGTGGTGGTCATAGCTACACTAGCCGTGGTGGCGGTCGCAAGAAGGGAAGCGGTCCTGCCGTTGCACCTCGTCCTGCCATGTCTGCTGTTTAAAAAAGCATCTAAAGGTGCTTTTTATCCCAAAATCTTCGTGTGCTTTTGAGGAAAAAGATCGTGCAGAAACATTCATAGCTTTCCTGATTGCTATGAATGTTTCCGATTTGCTTCCCAGCACGAGATGATTTTCAAAAAAAAAAGGCTTTTTTTTTCTCTTGGAGTTATTTTTTGTATTTTTTTTTGTTTGTTTCCAAGAGAAAAAAAAAGTCGAAAATTCATTTTAAACTATTGTAAGCTCCCGATTCGGGAACTTGGATGATGTTTGGTATTATTTAATTATTATGATTACCTCTTTTTTTTTTTTCTTTTTCTTTTTATGACAAGAAGTTTCTATCTATTCTATTGCAAAAGATGGCAATTGCACCTAAAGAAAGAACGGTGCAATGGTTAACGACAAATCAGTTAAATGAACAATTTGCTTTTTTCTTTTCTTTCTTGGCTGGTTTTGTTGAGTCTTTTGCTTTCTAAACTTGAGTTATGCTAAAAAAAAGAAAGACTACTAATTAAAAAAGATGGTTGTTGCCCTTTTTTTGATTTTTTTATTTAAAGAATATTTATGTTTTCATGAGCAGTTGGTTGTGATGATCATCACAACCAGCAGAAAGAGTGATTACTGAAGCAACAGCGGTGGTCGATCCTTTGCAAGATTAATGTTTTTCATTTTATGATGTTGCTTCTTTGATGCTTTTTTTCTCTCACCCAACAGATCCCTTAGATCCCTTAAAAATTCTTTCTTTGGGATCTTTGTCCGTTCATTCTATATGTCGGTTTCTTTCGTACTGTCTCGTATTTATATATCAAATATCTGTAGCTGATTTGGTGGGTTAAACTTGGTAATTTTCCTATACAATATTTAATGAGTTTTTCTCACCCTTGAAGTGAATTAATTATAATTATTATAGTAATAATATATGTTTGAGAAGTTAAACCACAAGTTCTGTAAGTAAATGTAAAGTAGAGTGAATCCAAAGCTACAAGAAGCTACCAGCTGCTTGGAGTTTGAAAAGAAATCGAAACTGTCAAACAAAATCAATCATCTACCAAGCCATCAAAAACAAATTCACTAGATTTGATTATTCATTCAAATATATATATATCTATTTATATCTCTTGGTTGTCTTGTCTATGGCAAAAAAAAGCTAAGCACGCCTTTATCAATCCAAATACCCGCTTTTTTTTTCATCTCGATTCTTCCTTATTATTGAATTGGGAATTCTTATGTAGAAAACACCAAAACCTCAAGACAATTAATACTTCGTAAAAAAAAAAACGACGTATTATCCTTCATCGTTTTGTAATCTTTTTAGTATGGCTCATTCACGATATCACTGCGGGAAGGTGCTTTGGATGCTGCTGGGGTACAGATAGATGCTCGGGTAGGTCGACGTAAAGAAGACTTGTCAATCATAGTGACATCGTCCGGCAAAGCTACAATCATGTTTTTGTCTGTGCCAAACCGAAAATCTTCCGCTTGAATGTTGGCTTGGTAGCGTCGAAGCTTGTATTTGTCCGTCTTGCCACGCTTGACAAGGTCCATGTTCCAGCTTATTAAATATGGACCAACACTTGATATGATTGTAGTTTCTTTAGCATCAATACCCGTGTTGAACTTTGCTGTCGTAAACGACACTCCGTCTTTTAACTCGCCTTGCATCATGGCCACATGTTGAGGACTATAACATGTTAGTTGCTATCTTATTTCGTTTCTTCACCCCTTTTCATTTCACACTTACCTTAACTGAAGACGTTTTGGCTTTGGTTTGCTGTCTTTACCAAAGCTACGTTCAAATCCCAATTTGCCTGCATAGCGTCCATCTTTGATTCGAGCGTCGATCAACAGCAAATATGTTTTGCAAGTTGCAAGAACCCAATTTCCATCCGCTGTTACATCAATACCAATAATGGGCTCTCCCAAAGCAGGTAAAGCTGTTTTCGCATTAATACCAAGTCTATCAAATAATCGGATATCGCCCTTATCGCTTGCAACCGCAATGTAACCTTTCTCAGTGGTAGCAGCTGTGTGAAAGTGATTGCGTGTAGCATACTGTTTAAACTCCTCGGCAACCAACTTGTTTCCGTTTACTCGAGGATCAATACGGAAAATGGAATTGTTTGACAAGCCCACCAACGTCTTTTCTGCAGTCATCTGTGCAAATTTGTTATCAGGAGCCACGGCCACCAAAGGTACATCGTCATGGATTTTCCATTCTTCTACCACTTTTCCATATTCTACATCCATATTGTATAGATGGTGAGGGGAATCTTTCGTTTGAAATACTATAGAAGAGTCTTGGTTCTGCAACAAAATCTTGCTAGGTTGTAAAGGCTTACCGTTCGGTTTCTTCAAGTTATCAATCGACGTGTCAAACTTTAGGTTATTATCGACGTGCTTAAATACCCCAATTCTGTTATTTCGTGCCACGTAAGAACGATCATTTTTATATCCTACCGCCAGGATACTATTCTTCTCGTCCTTTGTCTCTTTCCTCCACCTTGACTCATCAATCTCGCTATCTTCACTTTCACTAAGCTCTGTAAAAGAATCACGAACTTGGCTTTCATTCTCCTCTTCCGAATCTTCTTGTCGCAATTGACGCAACACTGCATCTTCGTCTTCCTCGGAATCTGCATCAGGCATTTCATCATCCTCGTAAAATGCATCACGAACATATTCCCGTTCATCATCCTTAATTTTGAGCCACTTTTGTTGGTTCAAGTTTTCCCACAAAGCTCGCATTAGGATTTCCTGAAATTTATCCATTTCTTCCTGATTTGGAAAGCGCAATAACCATGAGAATGCAGTTCCAATTTCATCATAGTAGTTCCAAATAAAGGAAAGATGTTCAAAAGAAAAAACCGGATTCATACTTGAACCTACCGATTGATTCATCCATTTTCGCTCTTTCGACGTGAGCGTAAACCAATAGTCCCAATTTCCAAGGTCATAAACACAAGCTTCCACATCTTTAGTTTGTAAAACGAAGATTTCCTCCAAAGAATCAAATAAATAAAGCTCAGCATGAACAAACCCCATTAATTCCCCTTCAAACGAATCCTCTGTTTCCTCTTCACCATCTTCCTCTTCCGCTCCCAAATCTGTTCGTCCTTCTTTCATAATTTCTTTTTCCAAATCAACCACTTTTGGGGCTTTTTGCTTCGTTTCAGTGATTTCGCGGGAGGGTTTCACTTGAGATGGTTGTGGATTTGAAGTTATGAAATCTTGTGCAGCTATTTCATCCAATTCATCTTGGTTAAGGTTATAAGACTTATGACGAGCCAAGTCTTCGGATTTCAAATCGAGTTTGGTAACTATATTCTCCAGACTATCAGTAGACGAGTGAAGACGATTGATAGGCATACTAAATTGTTCTAAATCTGCAAGCGTAGCTTTGCTGTGAGGCTGGCGGTACTTTCGTTCATACATGCATTGCAATGCAACCATTTCAAATGTATAGGCCACACCTTCTTGTAACCCATCTTCACAAGTAAATTCATATAAAGTTCCATCTTGAAATTCTGGATTATCCCACATCATTGTAATACCGTCCTTCTTCACCTCAAATCGTAGATTCAATCGTTCATCCAGTAGAAATGCTTGTTCATCCTCAACCTCATCGGATCCATCGCCCTCCAAAATTTCTTCTCCTTCTTCATACGCTCTTTGAATTACCAATTGATACTGGAATTCCGCGGTCGTCCTTCGAATGGAAGCACTTGCATCCTTAAACCTGTTTTCCATAGTTAGTTTCGTGTCTTCATCTGTCATTCCTCTCGCAAACTTACATGCACTCTCGAAAATCATTATGAACAGAATACAATTGACCATATGGAATTTGCATAATTTCACTTGATGTGGAATTTCCCCATATGTACTTCCTAAACTTAGTTAGCAAAGTCGCTCATTCTGCATTGCCCGTACCCCAAGGACTTTAACATAAACATTTTCAAAATTTTAGTAAAAACAGATCATAAAATGCCAATTCTCTTCCTTTTCCCTCGCTTTTGGCACTTTGGATGCGTCTACATGTTTGCCCTCTTTGAAGTCATCGCCCAAGTAACATCGTTACTTTTATTTACATAGGGTATTTACTTATGGATTGAAAGGCAACATGATGAACAGAAACGGAATAACTTTTACAATCGTTTCAGTAGAGTAACTTTTAATGCTTGTGAATAAGTCGTTATTTAATTTACTTTCTACTACGAACGATAGATTTAGCGGAGCCAAAAAAATAAAACTGCGTGTATTATATGTATTAGTGCATTAAAGTAATTCATCAAAAAGAAAACAAGGAAAAGAAAGGAATGGCAGTAATCATTACAATGAGAAACGGTAAAACGACACAAAAAATTGAGAATCATTAAAAAGAGCGTGGATGAGGGTGTAGCAAGCAGCATTATGACTATTGCGCTCCACAGGTTAAAAGTTCCATAATAGAATGTACATTAGCTTTTCTTCTCTGGATTTTTTAGAAGAGGTTGCATGACGAGCGATGTTCGTCGACTTGCTATTGCTTCGGGATTGAGCTTAAGAAGGGAATCGCGTTTAGGATACTGCATGGTAGATGGGGGAGGCATTAAATTAGAATCCGAATCAAGTTGAGGTGTTGGTGTCATTTTGGTTGGTGAAGATGGACTATCGGGTCGACGCATAGGAGACCCCAACCGAAATTGAGAAGGCTTATTTTTAGAAGGATCCAGAGACCATCGCTTAGGTTTTGTTTTTGATCCAGAGGCTGCTAAAGGGCTTCCCAAAGGCATCTCACTAAAACGGACACGTTTTTTTAATGGCTTTTTCAAAACACGAGCTGCTTTAGTGGGTGAACGAGCTTTAAACTTGCTTGGTGACTGAGGAAGATCATTCACAGACGTTGACCCGAACTGCTTTGGTAAAGGGGGAAACCTCGTAGCTTTGAATTGAGTCACTGAAGGAGAAATACCAACCAGTTGATCGAAAGCATTGGCAAGATACTCGTTTGTATCGACAGCCTCCTCAGGGAGTAAAGGAAGCATTGAAAACATGCTTTGTAGCATCTTCTTTGTAACATTAGATAGAGACTCTGCTTCCGATCTTACATCCAAAATTTGATTTTCAACAATGGACTTCAATAGATCGACCTCGTCTTGAAGCATATCAGCATATAAATCGTCACCCTCTGCTTTAAACGAAGCTATAATGTGAGATATACTGTTCAAGAATGTTTTACATATTTCATCAGGATTAACTTTTGAAAAAATTAAAGTACGTTCAGCATAAAGTTGTTCAAGTCGACTTTTCACCAACTCCAACTCTTTTTTAGGAATTGCCTCATGGTTTTCTGCTTGTGCTATCCAAACTTGAGAAAGATGAATTTCATCCTCAAGCTTTCTGAGAGTACGAACGTTGTGTACAAGTTCTTTTTGTAAATCTCGAGATCCATCAAAAGAAGCTTTCAAGATATTCCTTGCTTCCAGCATTCGAACTTCACGAGAAGATATTTTCCTCGCTTCCTTCGAAGATAAGGATTGATTGGATTCCTCTGATATACGTTTTTGCAAAAACGATACACGCTGCCGAAGCTCATAGATGACCCGAACATATTCACTAACATGTCGATCCACACTAATAGTATTTCGTGTCACCTTGGTTTTGATATTTTTTGCTCGATTTCCATATTTGAGCGTATTATGGGTTTCATCATAATGTTGAGAAGAAGGTGAAACGCATACAATCATAACAGTTTTACAATTCCCTCCAAGACTGAATTTCAAAAGTCGTGTGAGGTTTGAATCCCTGTAAGGAACATGTTGTCGACGACGTTGGTCGCATAAAGAATTGATACAATTTCCTAATGCTAGTAATGAACGGTTTATGTTAGCACCTTCTATCAAGCGATCGCCACGGTTCTTTGTCGCGCTAGCCCGTTCGGAACCCGCTAAATCAATAAATGAAAATACCGATTGCAATTCCTTCCCATCAGGATTAGAGCGAGGTTTTTGATGAATGTAAATTTGCAAAACAGCATGGGATCGCGAAGAAACCGCGTTTGCCTCAGTTGGGGACATAGTGCGATTGTTATTGCCACGTACAATAATATCCATCACCTCCTCCAGATCCTTTGGTGAAAAGCATGTAAGACCCGGAACTGAAATGTTTTGGTCAGCATCTTCTCGAATAGTCAATGATTTGGGAGTCACTAACGAGGTTGGATCTTGAGAAAGCAGATCACGAATTTTTTCATTATAAATTTCCAAGTAAGATACTGAAAGCTCAACGTCCATGGTAGCTTTGACATTCTCGATTCGAGTTAACAACTCGCGCATTGTAAGAAATATAATACCAGGATCGTTGGGCTCACCACTAATAGTATGTGTTTTCCCGCATCCCGTAGCACCGTATGCAAAGACCGTAGCATTGTATCCTTCAAGTACACTGTCTAGCAAAGATTTTGTAGTTCCTTCGTATACCTCTTCTTGCGTAGCATTGTCATGAAAAAGTCTATCAAAAGCAAACCGAAGGTCCCGAAACCGCTTACCAGCAGAGAGTATAGATTTTTGGACACCAGCTAATGGGTTTTCCTCTGGAGGATCAAATACTAACACATTGTTATCCAAGACACGTAAGATGCGCCGAATCCCCCTTTTTTTCGTCTGTTCGGAGAAATATGAGGACGACTTTGCTCCCGCAAGGGAACCATCACCAAGATATTCTGCTGAATTAGGTGTTTCAACCAACAATTCTTGTTCTTGTTCGGTAAACGGTCTCACTCGCACTGAAGGTTAGCAATTCTGCTGGATACGAATAACCTACCTGCTACGAATATTGACGAATCGTTTTTCATGGCAAACCATAAAGATTTTGCCCAAAAGAAGGAATATTGGTAGATGGAAAACAAGCACTGCCTAGTACAGTAGAAGATGGAAATGTAAGTGTAAACAAAGCTCCAAAATTTAAAAAACGAACATAGACTTTTTATTAAAACTATTTATAAAAATGTAATTTATTATTTTGTATTTTCATTTCTATCATATTTTGATTTTCTGATTTAGCAGTCACTTAATGTTTCAAGGCTAGCAACAGAGGAGGACAGAAATTTGTGGTAGGAAAACTTGATCATCTTCACCCACGCATAAAATTAAAAACAATGGCAGGTGTATCTGTTAAGGACGTTGATGCTCAACGGTTTATTACCGCTTATTCTGCTTTCTTAAAGAGATCAGGTATGTAAAAAGAATGAGAAACGGAGGCGTATTTGCATAAATAAGGCTTGTGAACCCTTCAGTAGGAGTAATATCCGACTGAGTTTGTGGGATATTTGCTTGAATAGAAAAGGAAGAAGGAAATTAACATGTGTTTTTTAGGCAAAATGGCCACTCCCCAATGGATTGATATCGTTAAGACTGGTACCCATAAGGAGTTGGCTCCTTATGATCCTGATTGGTACTTTGTTCGTGCTGCTGCCATTGCTCGCCATATTTACCTCCGTAAGGATGTCGGTGTCGGCCGTCTTTGCAAGGTTTATGGTGGCTCTGTCAACCGTGGCATGCGTCCTTCTCACCACCGTGATGGATCCGGTAGCGTCCAACGCAAGGTCATTCAAAGCTTAGAAAAGATTGGTGTCCTTGAAAAGTCTGATAACGGTGGCCGTCGCATCTCCCAACAAGGTCAACGTGACTTGGATCGCATTGCTTACTCCTTGTTGGAAGAGGAAGAGTAAACGATTGTTGAAACACGTTAGCTCCTAGATAAAAAACGAAAATTATATAAATAAAAAATGATGCTTTGTGGGTGCAAAGACAAGGTTGTCTTGAGATAATGCCGTAATTTAAACTGAATAGTAGTAGGTCTTGAACGTTGGGAAGGATAGCAGCATTGTTTAAATATATAGTTAAAGTGAAGAATTGCTAGTTTCCTAGTTAGAACATTTGGTCAAGCTATGATTATGCGATATGGATTTGTAAAATAAGTGAATTGTTTCAAAAACTCATACCGATTTTTTCAATGTTGAAAAAAGACTTGCTGCAACAAAAAAAAAAAAAAAAAAAAAAAAAAATTAAAATTATAGGGCACCTTTTTCGTTCCCAAGATGCTCCTACCATTTTAGTTACGAGAATGCGTTTACGAACTAGTTATTATTAAAATTAAGCCAAAATTTGCCATAGATTTAGAAAGAACAGATACAAAAGAATCTTAGAAGTTACAATAATAAATATTATGTTTGGACGTTCTATGAAATGATACAAAACAAGACATACTTACTATTGACGTTGATCATCATTTGCAGCTTTTGTCGTTCAAGAAGCATACTCCTTGCTAAAAGTAACCTGTAATATGAAAAGCAAATCAAAAGAAAATTTACCTCGCCGACACATCATCGTAACTGTTTAATCTGTCTACTATATATAGCAATCACTCCCAACGTAATGAAAACGAGCGACTCATTGAGCGCATGAGTACTCACTCAACATACAATTTCATCCCTTTAGATGAACAATTGTTAAAATCCTTTGGTGGACCTCTTTCTCCTTTCATGCATCTGTAATCGTTCATCTCATGGATGCTACTGCTTCAATAAATTTCATTAGATGGCCATTATAAATTACTGGATACAATGTCAAGATCAATCTCTTTAAAACAACCTTCAGACTTTGTTTATGGCCTTCTCCATATAGCCAGGCCTTCTTCCTTAGCAGAATTCTTTGATTAATATTTTACCGAGATGTAACATAGTCGTTATTACTATATGATTTATAAAAGCATGCTATTTTTGTATAATGATATAATTTCACCGAATATTAACGCCATGTTCAGTAAGGTAACGACAGGGTTACCTATTCGTCGGTGAAGACAAGGAGTTAAATGAAGCATGCAAAGAGCCAACCATCTCATTTCGTCTTTTCTTGGTTTTTCTGCTTTACTTCATTTTTTTTTCGTTTTTGCTTCTAGTAACATTATTATTATTTAAAAAAAAAACTAATATCCAAGATTAAATGGTATCAAGCTCTTAATAACTCGTTTATAAGCCTCAATCAAAGTCAAGAAAGCCAAGGTCCATATTTAAAATAGCTAATGCGAGTTTGGTTTAAGAAACTTCCAGATGGAGTTATAAGCTCCGTTCTCGTAAGCGAGGAAAGTCTAGTGGATGATTTAAAAGATGCAATTACTCAAAAATTCCCTTTGCGGATCGGGCAACACGTTGATGCACCCGAACTGAATATTCGCCTCAATATTCCGAAAAATGGTACTAGTGATGCTCAAACTAGAGACCTGGAACCAAATGATAATATTTTATTGATTTTGAATTACTACTTTCCTCATGGCCAAACCATGGATGATGCGCTTTTGGTGAGTGCACCAGCTGTTTCCTCTGCACAAACTCAGCTACGCGGCAGCTCATTGCCTTCCACTAGGTCAAACAGTTATGAAATGACTACGAACAATAGTTTTTCTGAAAATGTATCCGCCTCCCAACTCCCCAATTCAATTTCTGAATCAAGTTCTCACCACAGACAGTCCTTCGTTTCTGAACTATCAGAGTCCCCTTCTAATAATTCCCTCCATCGAGTACCTAGTAATTCTTATTTTAGTAAGGGTTCCAGTGTGGGAACGCCTACTGGCCGTTCGGCAGGAAGAACTCGTTCAAATACACTCGTTAATAAACCAGGGGTTCTTCTTTTACCTCGCTATTCGCGGCACCAGAGCAATAGTAATCGCTCTGGTGTATCGGATCATGCTTCTAATGAAAGGTCTAGTTCTGCAGTCAATACTATCTCTAAACAGACGTCTGATACCTCTGTTGGTTCTACTGGTACAATCAAGGCAGAACAAAGTAAACCTGTAGTGACACCGAAGAGCAGCAGTGATTCTTTATTCAATAGACCTAATTCGTCTCCTTTTCAAAATACCTTGGTCAACGATGCTTCGTCTATGGACGTCGAACAGATGGTACCCAGTTCCACCGTTAATAATGCTTCGGGAGTGCCTGTACCAGAAACGTTGACCAAATCTACTGATTTACCTCAGTTGAGTTATTCTGATAATCCTAATGATAGTATAACCAACTCCCCTGTAAATGTACTAGGAACGGACTCCATGTCTGGCAAAACGACTTTTGCTAGCTTACTGGAAGGTGTTATTCCTCCTATCGAGGTTTTAATTGTTGAAGACAACATTATTAATCAGAAAATCCTTGAAGCCTTCATGAAGAAACGTAATATTTCTTCAGAAGTCGCTAAAGACGGTCCGGAAGCTTTAGAAAAGTGGAAAAAGAAATCTTTTCACTTAATTTTAATGGATATCCAACTTCCCACCTTATCAGGCATAGATGTTACCAAAGAGATTCGACGACTGGAGCGTCTTAATGCCATAGGTCTAGTTGCTCAGAAACCGTCTGAACCTATTCCTGAGAACGAGCTGTTACCACCCGACAAGTTCCAGTCGCCGGTTATTATCGTTGCTTTGACAGCTTCCAGTTTGATGGCTGATAGAAATGAAGCTTTAGCAGCAGGTTGTAATGATTTCCTGACGAAGCCTGTGTCGCTTGTATGGCTTGAAAAGAAAATTACGGAATGGGGTTGCATGCAAGCACTGATTGACTGGAACAGATGGCGGCGCTTCCGCGGTCACTAATCCCATGTGTTTAATATCTTATTATTATTTTTTCCACAAATATTGTAATAGTGGATCTATTGGGCATTGTGATATATACGCATATGTGTGTATTTCGATGTTCTATTCTATCACTTGTTAATTTTTTTGCTAATCTCTGGTTACAGACAATATCTTGATTGATTTTGCTTATAATTTATTTTTTGTTACCAAAAACTCTCGAATGGTTCACGTTTTGTCTTATTTAATGAAACAAACTGTGCTTATTGCCAAGATGACCATGGCTTGGAAAGCGTCTAATGCTTCGGGGTACTCTCATAATAGAGCAGGAATATCTTCCAAAAAAAAAACACATTAGAGAGATGATTATCAATGTACTATTCTGTTCACTGGTGGTTATTACTATTAATGTCCTTTCGATGAATTTCCCGTTCAGTGTGGTTAGTTTGACCAGGAACTTTGCATAACGAAGTTCTTGTTCTGTATATGTATTGCACAACTATCCTAATTATTTACCTTCTTAACCGTGTTACGAATCTTTCTGATCGTTTGAATTATTAGATTTTCTTTTATTTCTTCTCGTATCATATAACAATACCCTCTATAGTGATATGGTTTTAAGCAGTCTTCTATATGTTTTTGTGCCTTAATTTTGGCTTCAATTCTCCTTAGGTTTGTAATATAGTCAAAATAAACCATTGTATTAATATTATTTTACCTTTTTTTTATGCTTTGTTATTAGTATCCACAGGAGCTGCCTGAGTAAAAATGAAACGTACTAGCTAAGACCTACTCCTTTCATCCGAGCTATTAGTACTACCTGATATACACTTGGTTTAAAGGCTTCCCTGTGCTACAAAATTACATACAGAATTTTATTTCGTTAGTGATTTCTGAATAAAGGGCTTAACGTTGGTGGTATGGCTGAAAAAAGAAAAGTTGAGGATGAATTGATTCCTTCTAGTAATGAACATGTTAAGAAGGTTGCTACTGTAACAAGTGTCAGTGAGGACGCTATTCGAGAGAGGATCGTGATATTACTTGGGTATTCAGGATTAGGTTACCATGGAGTTCAAATAAATGAGCCCTTGAAGACGATTGAAGGGGACATTGTACATGCTTTACAGGATTTGGGATATCTCAAAAAAGAGAAAATAGACGAAAACAAACTTGTGATTGCCAGGTCTGCAAGGACGGACAAAGGAGTCCATACACTTGGAAACCTTGTTTCTATCAACGTGTTTATACAAGATTCAGTAAATCCATCAGTGCTGCGTGAACAGCTGAATGAAAAATTAAACAGACAAATACGCATATGGGATGTATTCAAGGTACATAAGTATTTTAATCCAAGAATTTCTTGCGAGTCCCGAACATATGAATATATGATACCGTCGTTTGCATTGATTCCACCAAAGGAATCGACGCCTTTTTTTAAAAAATCACAAAAAAATTTAAATAGGGAGCCGGAAAATGAATTGGAAAGTCTATTGTTGTCTTCTACTGCCAAAGCTAGAAGTTTTTGGGAACAAGTAGAAAATAAACGAGAGGAGCTTAAGAAAGAGTTCGAAAAGGATCCTGAAACATTTACCAATCCATTTACTGGAATTTTTCCAGAAAAGCCTATCCCTGCTCACATAAAAATCCCAAATGAAGCTAAACTAAAAAAAGCTCAAAAACTGGCCGACCATTACTATTGCATGCACTACCGAATCTCTGAAGACCGCCTTCAAATACTTCAACAAATCCTTCAATTATATTTAGGCAGACACAATTTTCATAACTTTACAGTCACTCAGGACCCGAAGGCATCTAGCAACTATCGGATTATTGAATCAATTGAATGTGGTAAACCATTCGTCTATGAGCAGTGGGAGTGGATTCCTGTAACGATTCGCGGAAATTCTTTTATGTTAAATCAAATACGTAAAATGATGGCTCATGCTCTTATGGTGATACGAAGTTGCGCAAGGTCGAATGTCCTTACAAAGTCTCTTTCACCGGACGTATCTATGAACATTAGCAAGAGTCCTGGGCATGTGTTACTTTTGAAGGATATAAACTATTCCTCTTACAACAAGTCGCTACAGAATGAGAATCATTTCCAAATAGATCTTGTAAAATATAGAGACCAAATGGAAAAACTTAAGGAAGAAGTCATATACCCAGATATCATCCACTTGGAAAAGAAAGAAAAAATGTAAGTGTTGTTTTATTTATTTAACTAATAATCGCAGGTTTTTTAGTTTTTTGGCGTATGCTGATCAGCATACAAAAGGTCAGTTTGATTATTTGTTTCAGTAATTGCCTCTTTCAGACCATTTTTATTTTTGTTTTATTTTTATTTTTGATAAAGGATATTCCATTTTCTTTCTGTTTGACGCACCAAAGAAGAAATTGCAAAAAATCTTTTTTTTTGTTTGTTTATTTACATCTATTATCATTTTATACATACCCTACCCTAAATCCTTATATGATTTTTACTACATATAGGCTCAACGCTCTTCCTGCTTTTACCAACTACCCAGTGTAAATACTGAGCAGATATTTTATATACAATAAGTATTTCTGTTTAACCGCATTTAGAAGAAAAAGTATGAAATAGGAAGTTAAAACATGTTTGATGTAGAAATTGATGAGTGAAACCTAAAGCTAGTTTATTCACCTTTACAAGGATTGTTTCTTACCTTGTAAAGGTTGCTAAGACCTAGCAAGAAAAAATTGATGATATATCGGATTGCTTGGCAGTTCTATTCAAGTTAGTCCCTACGAGCATCAATACATGATATTCAAAATATGTTGGAATTAATTCAGTAATTTGCATTAATAAAACTTGCAGTGTTTTAACAAAGTTCGAGCTATGATAGTTGTATTCTAATAGAGGTTAAAAATTTCTTACATATTGCAGTTGACTTGGGAAAGTTGGGAAAGCTGGATTATAAATGTTCTATATCTTTTATTTTATTTTATTTTATTCCTTCATGTTGTATAAAGAAATCCAATCCAAACGTTGGTATAAGTGTAATAAAGCAAGTAGTAGCGACTAGGTTTTTGTTTACGCGAACTGACCAGCACTTGTTGCTTACACTAACACCCGTAGTTCGTCCCTTCCCACCATCGCAATTATAACAAGAAAACGGGTTGATTGCTTGTTTTCTTTACATTCATTTACTGTATTATATTCAAGCTGGCCCAAAAAACCTTGGAATTCGGGGTTTTTCTTATTGACGACGCCGATTATAGCAGTTATTGAAATTGTACAATTACGGCTTGCTTTGTGAGGAAACAATCAAGCTTGGGGTTTTTAATACGACGCTCATTTTCAATCAATGTCCAGAAATGTAGAAAGTAGGCAAAATGCTCCAAGGGACTCTGAAGACTCATTATCCTCAGACATTACATTTCATGGAACAAATGGTCCGCAGGAAAATCCGTTTTTAGGAAGAGATGAGTTTGAGGATATCTTCGGTGCTGAAAGCCAGTTCATTTCTTCTGGACAGGACTTGAGAAATCCTTTTTTGAGCGATGACAGACCAGGCCGTGTAGATCAAATAAATGACCCTAACAATGCCTACGTTAGAACAACAGGTGCTGATGTACGAAAAATTGAAATTCCTTTGCGTAATTTTGCAGATCCGATTCAAAACGATGACTACATACCTCGACGACGACGTGGCTTTTTTGAACAATTGAAATCTCTAAAGCAGGTCTTTAAGAAAAAAGAAAAACATATTGATCCTAAAGAACTGGGTCCTAGGATCATTACCATTAATGACTACACTGCTAATCATTTCTCAAACAATGTCGTCTCGACGTGCAAGTACAATGTAGCTAGTTTCCTTCCTAAATTCTTACAGGAGCAGTTTTCCAAATACTCGAATTTGTTCTTTTTGTTCACTGCTATTATCCAGCAAATACCTGGTATAACACCCATGAACCGTTATACAACAATCGCTCCCATGCTCATCGTTTTGTCTGTATCCGGAGTAAAAGAGGTCATGGAAGACATTAAACGAAAACAACAGGATGAAGAAACGAATACCTCTGTTTGTCATGTTATGCAAGGTACTGGATTTATAGAAAAGCAATGGAAAGAAGTTCAAGTTGGTGATATCGTGAAGGTCGTCTCTGAGACCTTCTTTCCAGCTGATCTTATCCTGCTGTCTTCTTCCGAACCAGAGGGCCTTTGCTATATTGAAACAGCTAACCTTGACGGCGAAACAAATCTCAAGGTAAAACAAGCGCTTCCTGAAACCTCTAGTTTGTTGAAGCCAATCGAGCTAAGTCAGTTAGAAGGTACAGTCAAGTCTGAACAACCAAACAATAGTTTGTATACTTACGATGCAACAATAAAACTTCTTCCCGATAATCGTGAGTTACCCCTGGGCCCAGAACAATTATTGCTTCGTGGTGCTCAGCTTCGCAATACACCCTGGGTTTATGGCATAGTTACTTTTACTGGGCATGAAACCAAACTCATGAAAAATACAACGAAAACTCCCATAAAACGTACTGCCGTTGAAAAGCAGGTCAATACACAGATTCTCTACCTCGTACTAATTTTTGTTTTTCTTTGTTTTTGTTCTTCACTTGGTTCTCTTATACAGCGATCTGTTTATGGTTCCGCTTTCTCATACTTGCATATTACAGCTTCTCGTGGAGGTGAATTTTTCAAACAGCTTCTGACATTTTGGATTTTGTACTCCAACCTTGTCCCTATATCTCTTTTTGTCACTTTTGAATTGGTCCGTTATGTACAAGCCCAACTTATTAGCAGTGACCTCGATATGTACAACGAAGAAACAGATGTACCTGCTGCGTGCCGTACATCTTCATTAGTAGAAGAATTGGGTCAAGTCAGTTATATTTTTAGTGATAAAACCGGTACATTGACTCGTAATCAAATGGATTTCCGTCAATGCTCTATCGCTGGCTTAGCTTATGCCGATGTCGTACCAGAAGAGCGCCAATACTCAGAAGATTTGGATTCTGACATGATTGTATATGACTTTTCGACATTAAAGAAAAATCTTGATTCCAGCAATGGTGATTTGATTCATCACTTTTTGTTAGTACTCTCAATTTGTCAGACCGTTATTCCCGAATATGATGAAACATCTAATTCAATAAAGTACCAAGCTTCATCTCCTGACGAAGGAGCATTAGTGAAAGGAGCCGCTAGCATCGGTTATGAATTCCTAGCTAGAAAGCCACGATATGTTACAGTTAAATTGTTTGATAAGGAAGAAACTTATGAGTTGCTTAACATTTGCGAATTTAATTCCACGAGAAAGAGAATGTCCATAATTTTTCGTTCTCCTGATGGGAAGATCCGACTCTATATTAAAGGTGCTGATACTGTCATTCTAGACAGACTTGCTGGTGAATGTCCCTATCTCAAAACTACAATTCACCATCTAGAGGATTATGCAACTGTTGGTTTGCGAACATTATGTATAGCTATGAGGGAAATCTCTGATTCTGATTATCAAAGGTGGTCGGTTATTTACGAAGCAGCTTCAACGAGTTTAGTGGACAGAGCCCAGAAGCTGATGGATGCTGCAGAGATGATTGAGAAAGATTTAACTCTTCTTGGTGCTACAGCTATTGAGGACAGGTTGCAAGATGGGGTGCCTGATACAATCTCAACTCTTCAAACAGCTGGTATAAAGATTTGGGTATTAACAGGAGATAGACAAGAAACCGCTATCAATATTGGAATGAGCTGTAAGCTTATTGATGAGGATATGGGCCTAGTCATTGTAAACGAGCAGACAAAGGAAGCTACAGCTGAAAGCATTATGTCTAAGCTTTCTTCCATATATAGAAATGAGCATAACAGTGGAAGTATAGAGTCAATGGCACTAATTATTGATGGTGTTTCTCTTACTTTCGCTTTGGAACGTTCACTAGAGCGTCGCTTCTTCGAACTCGCCTCTCTATGCCGTGCAGTTATATGTTGTCGAGTTTCTCCATTGCAGAAAGCACTAGTAGTGAAGATGGTAAAACGAAATACAGATTCCATCTTGTTGGCTATCGGTGATGGTGCAAACGACGTTCCTATGATCCAAGCTGCGAATATCGGCGTTGGAATAAGTGGAATGGAGGGTCTACAAGCTGTTAGAAGTTCAGATTTCTCTATTTCTCAGTTTTGTTATTTGAGGAAGCTGTTGTTGGTCCACGGATCATGGTGCTATCAACGCCTTGGTAAATTGATTCTTTTTTCGTTTTACAAGAATGTGGCTCTCTATATGACTCAATTTTGGTTTGCCTTTTGTAATGCCTTTTCTGGACAAGTTACTTACGAGTCTTGGTCAATTTCGTTATACAATGTTCTTTTTACAGTTCTGCCTCCAATTATTATAGGAATTTTTGATCAGTATGTAAGCGCAAGCCAGTTATACCAATATCCCCAACTCTATCAACTAGGACAACGTGACGAGTTTTTTAATTTAAAGCGATTTTGGGCATGGATTGCGAATGGGTTCTATCATTCATTACTTTTATTTTTATGTTCCCTAGCTGTATTCGCGTACGATGGCCCAAATTCTAATGGACCCACTTCTGGTCACTGGGTTTGGGGCACCACTCTGTATGCAATGATTTTAGCTACCGTCTTAGGTAAAGCCGCTCTTGTTACTAATCACTGGACCTATTACATGCTTATTGCTACTCTAGGATCTTTTGTCTTTTGGTTGGTTTTCATGCCTATATATGCTGTGGTTGCGCCAGCCATTGGGTTTTCAAAGGAATTCAAGGGCATCATACCTTATCTGCATGGAAATTTAAAATTTTGGGCTTCAATACTTGTATTTCCTACATTTGCCTTGATGCGTGACTTCGTTTGGAAGTATTCGTCGAGAATGTACTACCCCGAAGAATATCATTATGTTCAAGAGATACAAAAGTATAATGTTACAGATTATAGACCACGAATGATTGGATTTCACAAAGCTATCCGAAAGATTCGGCAGATGCAAAGAATGCGCAAACAAAGAGGATATGCTTTTTCACAAGGAGAGGAAGATCAATCCAGAATTCTCAATGCTTACGATACAACTCATGTACGAGGTGCTTACGGAGAAATGCGCTAAGAGTATCAAAATAGAAAACAAGAAATGCGTGCCAGCTTCTTTCCTTTTATTTTCTAGATTATGTTTTAATGAGTTTTCTATATGTTTGCTTGTAATAATTAAAAATTACTCGTTAAATAAACCTTCGATATCATTTTTAGACTAACAACCCTTTTACGAACGATAGGAGCCTATACATAGAGACGCATTTGTTCCTCCGAAACCAAAACTGTTTGTTAATGCATAATTCACAGTTTTCAATTTTGTTTTATTGGGAACGTAGTCGCACTGATCTTCTTCTGGAATGTCGGTTTTTTGAAAATTTAGAGTTGCAGGAATAGTTTTCTATGGTTATTAGTAAAGTGTTAAAAAAGAGTACATACTTCATGTATAGCCAAAATTGTAAAGATTGATTCAACTGCTCCAGCAGCTCCTAAGAGATGTCCAATGGAGCCTTTAGAGCTTGAAACTGAAACTGAGTGAGGGTCAATGCCATCGTCTTTCAAGAGAGTTGCAATGGCTTTACTTTCGGAGGCGTCACCGAGCTTTGTAGAGGTAGCATGGGCGTTTATGTAATCCAATTTTCCAGAAGATACATTCGCATTCTTCAGAGCCTTTTTCATAGCTGCGTAGGCGGATGAACCATTCGGATTTGGTGCAGTGATATTATAGTTATCAGCAGATTGACCGAAGCCGAGGACTTCAGCATAGATTTTGGCGTTTCTGCGCTTAGCATGCTCAAGTTCTTCGAGCACCAAGGCTCCAGCACCTTCTCCGATGACAAAACCATCTCTTTCCGAGTCAAAAGGACGAGAGGCTTTTGACGGATCGTCATTAAACTTCGTAGATAAACTCCTGGCTTTGCTAAACCCAGCTAAAACCAATGGATTGATACATGACTCAGAGCCACCAGCTAATATTACATTGGCTTGGTCAAGTTTGATTAAGTTGTAAGCATCACCGATGGCGTGGCAGCCAGCAGCACAGGCAGTGGTTACAGTATGGTTGCAGGCTCGAAAGCCATACTGTTGAGAAATATATCCTGCTGGCATATTCATTAGGACTTTTGTAATAATTCTAGGAGAGATCTTGCGTATCCCGCTATTGATAAAAACGTTGTTTTGCTGAATGGCATCTTCCAAATTTCCCATTCCGGTCGCAAAACAGACGCCCTACAAAATTAATATTAGCAAAAACTATTTCAGCCAATTTTGAATTCAACACCTGACCCGTAAGGTACTCCTTCGTAAACACAGAACATACAGTAGCTTCTTTTTCTTCGTCACTAATATCTATCCATCTAGCATCAGAGAGAGCTTCAGAAGAAGCCGCTAAAGCAAATTGAGTAAATTCTGCAGTTTCACGTAGTTTGCTTGAATTAATGTAAGCTTGGGGATTCCATTCGCCTTCATTGGTGCCTCTGGGTACCAAGCCTGCTATTTGACTTGGCAGGGATTCAAACCTTGGATTATCTTTTAAAGAAGCAATACCAGATTTTCCTTGAAGTAAGCCATTCCATGTCCTTTTTATTCCACAACCAAGAGGAGTTACGGCTCCTAATCCGGTAATTACCACTCGCCTCATTTTTTTTTATTAACAAATTTAAAAGCTGTTTTAAATGAATTAAAATGCAACAGTCTTTATTAGAAAAAGGGGCATGACAAGCTAATAAGTCGAATAGTAGATACTTGTAATCCTTCATGCAGGTATCGATTCTTTCAATTGCAAAGATTCATGTAGGTAGACTTTTCATTATTCATCTGTTTATTATGAATGAAAGATAGATGAATTGTATAAATTAAATCAAAACTGGCTTTTGTTAATATTCAGTTTATTGATGAAAAACATTCTTGTAACGATCGTTGAAATGGAAACAGCATCCGCTTAAGTCTTCCTGCTAAGGGTATGTTTTTTTATTTCAATCATAAAACAAAAATGCTCTTTGCTTACTGAATTACATTGTTTAAATATATACAGATAATTAATGATTTGCATTATTAGGACTTATTGAAATACGACAATAAAAAAGAAAACAACAATAAAAAAGATATGTGAATTAGCACACCAAGAACCTTTTCATCCCATAATAAACTTATACAAAAGTAAAGGTACGAAGCCTAAATATAAATAAAAAGACTTACAAGAAATATACATATAACAAATAAATATCCAATAGATTGGAACATCATTTGAAAGGACCAGTCTTCACTTTATTTTCATTGCGAATAGGGACACCATTGACGGAGTCGAGTTGCTTATAAAACTGAACGACTTTCGGATGGGCCATAACTTTGGACGGAGAAAAATTAAGTATTTGTAGTCCTTTTTGTGAAGTAGCTCTTGAAAGTGCAACGTAAGCCTGTCCTTTTTCAAATACACGACCCAAGTCTACTTTAACTCGGTCAAGGGTTTGACCCTGTGCCTTGTGTATGGAAATGGCATACGCTAGAATTAAAGGAATTTGACTCCTTGATGCCTGAATTTCACCGTTTGGTAACTCTATGTTCCAGGTTTCTCTTTGTACCACTATGGTTCTCTCACCGCCATTAGCAAGTTTAAAGCGTACAAGAGGCCATTTTGTGGAAATAGAAGAAGCTTTCTTCATAGACAACAGCTTATGTTTCTTCTGCTTTACATCTGGCAAATCATACGGAAGCACATCCAAAGTATCGTATTCAAAAGGATTTCTTCCTTGCATTTCAGCATCCTTCTTTTCTATTTGATATGTTTCTTCGTCAATAAAACCAATTACTTTCCCTAAAGATCCATTTACCAACTGGTCATCGATATTTTTTATAAGCATCACCTGTGCGTTTATTTTTAATACAAGCTGTGCAGGAGCCATACAGTTTTGAAGTAACTTGTCTCGAAATTCTCGGTCCCGGACGGTACCGCTGTCTATAGAAGTGAACGTTATTGGATCTTGATGAATCTGTTGCATACGCATTCCATTCGACCGCTCGACTTCATTACGAGTCGGAAACAGCTCAGTCGGAAGAAGTCCATCTGCGTAGTTGATTTCTCTACTCAGAAACCTAAACTTTCTAACCGAGTTTTCCGATAACCTTCCAAGGCGCAACTCATTGAGCATGTTAACAAACTCTTCATCTTTTTGTCGGAACACATGAGTTAAGCCAATGGTATAATCCAAAGCAGTTTTCCAAGTATTCGATTCAAAACAGAACTTTGCTTCTTTTCCTGAGTCAGGAACGGGTGGAAGTTGGAAGAAATCTCCTGTCAAAACCAATTGTATGCCTCCAAAGGGTCTAGCATCTTTTCGTATAACACGACCTACTTCTTCCAATTTGTCCATTAAATCCGCATCAACCATAGAAACCTCATCAATAATGAGAACTTTTGTTCGAAGCCAACGGGTCATACTTTTTTTGTTCTTCTTTATTTTAGATACAAGAAAATCAACGGATTCTCTTGCTAAGCCGGCACCTGCAAAGGAGTGTAATGTGACGCCGCCAATGTTACAAGCTGCTAGTCCTGTGGAGGCCGTAACAGCAACACGGTCTGTTTGCTTTCGATACTTCATCTTTAGAGCTTCAATTATCTTCCTCAAAAGTACTGATTTACCAGTACCAGCGGAACCGGTAAAAAAGATGCTATGTTGTTGTTCAACAACCATATCTAGAATTCGTTTTTGTTCGTCTGAAAGGAAAATACTGGGAACAGCTCGTTTCCGGCTAGGATCGGAAACAGTCCTGAACAAAGAAGAATCAACAGGTTTCGAAGCAACGGTAGAAGCAGGCGCCTTTTTGGTGATACGCCCGTTTCGCGTTGCTAAGCCAGTCTTGGGCATGCTATCAAGCGAAACACTCCTGGTACCAGGGGACGCTTTTTGGGAATCATTTGCAACGATTCCTTGTTGTGATTGTACTTTGGGATTCTCTTCCTTTGGTGGGTTTGGATCACCATATCGAAATGGGTCTAGAGCCCATGGAAGAGTACGAGAACGTTTAATGGGATGTCTTTGTTGCGAACGAGCTGACTGCGTTTGAATTGTGGAATTTCTGGAGGCCTCTTCCACCAATCGAGGGAGAGTAGAAGTAGTTCGATTGGCATTTGCAATCATAGATCCAGTTAACTTTGTATGCTCGACGGGAGAGGAAGACCAGGGTATTGCTTTTTGATCAATTTCCGACTCAACAGCGAAATCGTCGTCTATATCATTTTCATCTATGTAAACCCCGTGTAGTGTATCAGTAGCCGCACTTTCGTGAGGTTCAGGGGGATTGAAAATCGGCAACGCTGGATCTGAAGAATCAAAAGCATCATTTTCATCTAAATTTTGAAGAATTGTGTTTGAAAACTCTCTCTTCAAAGGAGCAGTTGGATTCGGCGAAGGATGGTGACCAGCTTTGGAAGCTGGAGCAGAAGTTTGAAAACCATCGGAAGAATGATTGTGTATATCTCTAATTATGGATGAGTTTTCCTTTGCTTGAGAATATGCCAGACTATTTTTTTGTTGAGCTCTTTGAAACATTCTGGGAAGGTTGAACCGAAAAGAACGACTATGCTTTACAAAAGAAAGGCCAGAAAACATTCATAAAATGTAATTTAAGATGGATTCTCCACTACGAGCACTGCCTCATTCAAAGAAGCAACAAGAGGGTTTAGTCAACAGAGCACAAAATTTCAGAAGCTCAATTCTATGAAGGAATCCAAATTTGACCAGACAAACTATTTGGGAAAGAGTTAGGATCGTTTGAAATATGTTTTACAACAAAAAACCAAAGGCCACGGCGACTTTGTCCTAGAAAGATGTATGAGCAACCTTTTCCATTCGTCGACGACAATTCCTTCTAGGAACTTCCAGTACGGATAAAAAGTATTTCTTAAACTTGGATGAACACAATGAAGTACCTGTTAATTTTAAAATAAATTTGACAAAACGAGCATCAGCTCTTCTGAGGTGCGTGGATAAAAGCAAGTACGAGACAACGTGTTCGTGTCGCGTTTGAAGAACACGGATTGGTTTAGGTAAACAAACGAAATAATGAACACCAAAAAAAAGAATAAGAAAAAGAAAAAGCAGTGGATAACTAATCAAGTAAACAACGAAGAAGAGAAAGAAAGATGATTTGAAATGATTCTTGCTTGAAATATTACATATTTAAGATGTTAATAATACAAGGAATATCACAGGAAAAAAAATTGTGGTAAACAATTATAATTTATTTGAATAATGGTAAGAAAATGATGAGAAACAGTAAAATACTATTGGCATAAATAAAGACCGGTACGATGCAACGAACCTTTACATGGTTCATAGAAAAAAAAAACAGGCCGAAGAAGTGGGAAAATCGGTCAAGGAAAAAGCCCTTTTTGAATGTGGAACCGAAGAAGGATTAAAGCCAAGCAAACTCCAAGGATTGGAATGCATTCTTCAAAATTTGAGATTTATAAATATTGAATAATTTATACTCGGATGAAGTAAAGCTTGCACAGGTACTTGCGAGAAGTCAAACTGAACAGTATTAAATTAAAAAGGAAAATCGAAAAAATGAGTGGAGAAGAGAACGGTATTGGAGAAAGTGTCCTGAAAAGATTCCAATAAACAAACAAAAAAGAGAAAAACTGCGATAACGATGGCAAACAGTAGCAGCATGCATGGTACGAAATTGGAAGATTAGAAAAAAAAATTAATAGAGGATTTAAGTTAGTAAAGAAACAAAAAAAAGAGCAAACAACAACTATAGCAGGATTAATTGACTTTTTTGACATCCAAGGTATTATTAGCGCCTCTAATTTTACGTTCAATCATACTCTCAGCCTTGGGGGCCATGTAAGTACCCAAGACGTGGTCCCAGAAAGTAAAGAAAGGCTGAGAAAAGTTCTTTTGGAAACCATAAGGTTGGTGATGAAGATCGTGGTAACGGGCATTATTGGCAAAGAAGATTTGAAGAGGGTCGTAAGGAAAGAGGTAACCACAGTGATCATCGACGGTTTTCAAAGTAGAAAGGGTGAAGAAAACGATGGCTTGGTTGGGGCTCAAGCCGGCGACAAGATAGGCGACACCAGCGCCAAAAGTGTCCAAAATCAAACCTTCAAAGGGGTGGTTGTACAAGGCGCCCATGGCATAAGGGACTTGCAAGCGATGATGATGAGCATGGATCATGTTGTACAACTTTTTGTTGTAGTGCAAGTATCTGTGCCAAAAGTATTGCCAAGTATCGATTATGAAAAAGGCAAACATGTATTGGAACAGAGGGACGAGGCAATTGTAGGCAAGAGAAGGAAGGAAAGGGAGAGCTTGGACGAGAGATGAAAAGTACTTTTCGAAAAACGATTGATAGCGCAAGAGTTGCAATTGATGGTTTACGGGTTCGGGATAACCTTCAAAAATGGCCAAAGCGACACCGACGACGATTTCACAGAATTGTTGAAAGACGACGGCACGGAAGACTGCCAGATGGGGAACACGGTTGCGCTTTGTAACCTCTTCGGGAGAATGGATACGGTATTTTTCGAAAAAAGGCGAGTTGAGCCAATGCAGGAAAGCAAAGAATCCAGAGGCAATCCAATACACCAAGATAGGCGAGAGCAAGGAAGCCGTGACTGGATTCCAGGTAGTGAGCATTTCAAAGGTCGTGACCATGGTGAAGATGAGCAACGAACTAGAAAAAGAAAAACCAAAGAAAAGTAAAGAACAGGTCAAGCCAAAAGCCAAACTGAAATGGAAATGGAAGCGTTCAAGCAAAACGCACTTGCGAAATCAAGAAAGCAAAAAAAAAAAAATTCTTGTTCAATCAAAAACAAGAAACGTTTGTATTTTTCTTTGCAAGCAACGTTTCTTTCAATAAAAGTCGTTGTTGCTAAAGTCAGATGGTTTCTCTCAACAAAGTATTATATAACGAGCAAGAAGGTTCTTTAAAATTTTTACTGTACTTTATCAACTATCGTTAAACTACGATAACAAAAACCACAGTACTACAAAGAGGCATCTTCCTCCATACCAATAGCACATATATATAAACCTTCTCAATTATCAGATGAGAAAGCACAACACCTGGACCATCGGAAGACACGGATTCCGATATCGCATGATATTATAAATAACGCAATTCTAGAAAGCATCCGCATATGAGTTAAAGATGATTACTGAGCCATGACAAATGCGTTATTTACGAGAAAAAGAGAAAAGAATAGTATGATTTATCATAGAAGAAATATTATAGGAAGATGCTTAAGAAAAGAAACTACTATTGTTTGTAAAGAAGATGAATTGAGAGGGAAAAATGCCGATGAATAAATAAAAGGAAAGAAAACCATAAACAAATCATCAGTTTTATCGAATGTTTTTGTTGAAAAATCGCATGTTTTTTTTTTATTTTTTCTCCTGAAAATCGCACGTTTTCTACGGATGCGGTTGGTGGAAGGGTGAGGCGTAAATCTCGTTTAAGATAAGCTTAGTTGTTTCTACAGAGAACCGAGACATAAAAGAATCGCTTAGGGAAAAGAAAAGAAAAGAAGTAGAATGCTACGAACAGAATTGGCGAGTTTGCAGGCTTCAACCTTGGGAGATGTCAGTCTTGTATATCAATGGTTTCCTTGCTTGTTGGTTATTAGAATAAAAAATGATTGAAATATTTTCTTGTATATCTTGCTTATTTCATGCTTCTCAAGATATGTCTCATTTCTATCAAGGACGTTCCTCTCTCTGTCTCTCTCTGTCTCTCTCTCTCTGTGTTTATCTCTCTGTGTGAGTGTTTTTCCTGTTGTTTACATTCGTCTTGTTTATTTCGCAAATGTTACTTTGCACGTTACTTCTTCTGCTACTTCTTATCTCTTTTCTTCAACCTTATCGTATAACCTTCACCTATCAACAACTCGGCCCCTCTCTTATCATTATCGCATTTTCACCTCGTTGGTTATGATTTCCCGTGGCGCTAACTTTTTGTTTCTTTTTGTGACTTTGTACTCCATTTTGACTCTTTTTCAAGGAACACTCTGCGTCATCTTCCGAACCCTCCACCCAAAACTCTTATCTGAAGTCACAATGATCTCTATGATAGTTCAGATGCAAGATTGTCTCTTTGTATTTAAATTTCCGCTCGTCCTTCCCTGCGAGCCCTTTGTTATTGTCGGTTCTTTTCTTGACAATTTGTCGACAACCCCATTGTTTATTTCTTTGGTAAAGCCATAAAAGAGTCATCATCTCTTGTGTCTTTTGTTGTCGTTGTTGGGGTTTCATTTAAAGAAAAACATAAACAAGACATAAAATCTTAGAAAATAAAGTAAAAAGTATATCACGAATAAAGAAGGATCTCTTTTCCCTCTTTTCTCGTTTCTCTTGGCTTTACCTACCCATTGCCATTGTCCTTGTCTTTTCTCGTAGGCGTTGTGTTGCTTGGTTTAGTTTGCTTCCAAAAGGTTGGACTGACGTTTGGTGGGTTTGTTTATTTGTTTATTTGATTTTGTGCATGTGTGTAGACTCTTTTATAGACTAAAAGATCATTATTATTTTTTCAAGGTTTCTTTTTCGGCGTTGTCTTTTTTTGATTGTTGTTTGATATCTGTTGTTGTTGTTGTTGTTTTTTTTGGTGACATTGGAAAAGCGTAATTGCTTCTCGACAACTTGGTATTCTTTTTCATTGATATTGCCTTTTTTTTTCCGTTTCCTTTTCATATTTTAATCTTTCTTTCGTTTATTTTCTTGACTCTTATTGACAAGGAATTAATATGAAAGTCTTGCAACGCTTGAGCGAATGGATCGAAGAAATCGATTTTAAAATCGCTCGTAGTCCCGTCGGTCGTTGGTTCCGCCTTGAAGGATGTGGACATGTCCGTGAACGTAGGGGAAGTCGTTTTAGTGTTGAACTCCGTGCTGGATTAACTACCTTTTGTGCTATGGCATACATCCTTGCTGTCAATGCTTCTATCATGATCGACACTGGGGGTCCTTGCGATTGTACCGCTTCTGATCCAAAACAATGCGACACCGATCAAGCCTTCTTGGCATGCAAACAAAACTTTCATCGTGATGTTGTCACCGCTACTGCTGCTATCTCTTGTTTATCTTCTGTCTGTATGGGTGTCTTTGCCAATATGCCCGTCGGAATGGCTCCTGGTATGGGTTTAAACGCTTATTTCGCTTATCAGGTAGTTGGTTATAACGGTTCTGGTCGTGTTCCTTACCGTGAAGCATTGTTGGCCGTTTTTGTCGAAGGCTTCATCTTTACGGGTCTTACCATCATCGGCCTTCGTCAATGGCTCGCCCGAGCCATCCCTGCTTCTCTCAAATTTGCAACAGGTGCTGGTATCGGTTTGTATTTAACCATCATCGGCCTCACCCCTAGTGCTGGTTTAGGTGTCGTTGGCCATTCCGCTTCCGACATTGTTGGCCTTGGTGGTTGTCCTCCAGAATATCTTTCCGCCGATTATACATGTGATGGCCATGAGCTGCAATCCGCTCGTATGTGGGTCGGAATCTTTTGCGGTGGTGTCTTTACCGCCATTCTCATGATGTATCGCTTTAAAGGTGCTGTCCTTGCTGGTATTGCCCTCGTCACCATTGCCAGTTGGCCTCGTAGATCAAAAATTACCATGTTCCCCCATACCGACAGCGGTAACTCCGACTTTGACTTCTTTAAAAAAGTCGTTAGCTTCCGTAAAATTAATAGTATCTTGGTCGCCCAAAATTGGAAAGTCACTGGTGGTCAATTTGCCGTCGCTTTGATCACTTTCCTTTACGTCGATATCATGGATACAACAGGTACTTTGTATTCCATGGCTCATTACGCTGGTCTCGTTGATCAACGTACCCAAGATTTTGAAGGGTCCGCCGTTGCTTATCTCGTCGATGCTTTGAGTATTTCTATTGGATCGCTTTTCGGCGTTTCTCCCGTCACTGCTTTTATCGAGTCTGGTTCTGGTATTTCTGCCGGTGGTAAAACCGGCCTTGTTGGTGTTGTCATTGGTATCTGTTTCTTCATTTCTCTCTTTTTCGCTCCCATCTTTTCCAGTATTCCCGTTTGGGCAACTGGCTCAACCTTGGTTCTCGTAGGTAGTTTGATGATGAAGAGTTCGGCTCTTATCAACTGGAGTTATCTTGGCGACTCTATTCCTGCATTTATCACCATTGCTTTAATGCCTCTAACCTATTCCATTGCTTATGGTTTAATTGCAGGTATCATTAGTTACATCGTTCTGAATACCATCATTTACCTCATCGACAAGGCAAGCGCGGGAAAAATTACTCCCGGCGATTACGATCAGAAGGAACCATGGACTTGGCGTGTCGAGGGTGGTCTATTACCTCCTTGGGTCAAGCGACTATGCCATGGTGAGAAGCGGTTTTGGGAAGACCCAACTGATCGCAAATTGGATGAAAATATGGACTTAGAGATGAGCCATACAACTTCATCTATGACTGAAAAGAAAACCAATGTTGATTCTGTTGTTTTGAAAGAAACAACTGCTGATCACCTACCTTTGGACGAACAAATTGGTGAAAGTGAAAGTATCCGGGAAGTGCGTCATGATACTCCCTATGCTGGTATCGACACTGAAACACGTATGCGCATTTAAATACTTTGGTGGGTTTGTGGTTTTTATATTCTTTTTCAGAAATGGGAATTCTTAATCTTTTTGTGTAATTCTAATTATTTATACATAGTCTATTTTTTATAACAAATTTAAGTGGTACATTCTAAAAAAGGCGTTTTACTCATCTCAAAAGGTCAATTCATTATAGAAAGAGGTTTGTAAAAAAGATAATCAAATCGTAGAAAAAACTGTACTTCCTCTCGAGTTCCTTGTATTAATCCAACGGAATGACATCGTCTAGTAAAGATGCTACTGCTTCGCGCTCATCAGAAGGTGCATTCATCGGTTTCATATAATCTGGTAAAGGAGAAGAAAAATCTTTGGTAGCCGTGTTTATTTCATCCTCCATTGCAGCATCATGAAGTAAAAATGGTATCTTAGCATTATGGGGATACTCTTCTACCAGCATATGCGGTTCTATTGACCAAGTCAAGCTTAAATCTTGTAACGAAAATGAAGAATCATGATGCTGCCTTTTTTCCATTAGTCTATCCAGAATGGAAAAGCACTTTGAAAAAATATTTTTTAAATGGTTTTCCAGTCCCGCCAATATAACATCAGGAACAGACTTTTCAATTCCTCCTAGTAAACCATTCTCTAATGCTATTGCAGTGATGCGTTCTTTGAGGGAATCAGCATCAGGAACTTCCAAAGTTTCAGAAGCAAGCGGAGCAACATAACCGGCTTTAATATCATTAACAAACACTAAAATATATTAGAATAAAAAAACACACAAATAATCCACCATTGCTGATACTTACCAGAATTTAACTTATCACGAGATACTGGAATTTTAGGGAGTTTGGCAATTCTCGTTTCCAGTAGCAGTCCAGGAAGATGTGGTTGAAGCCCATTATTTTCCTAAAGAATGAGAAAATTAGCATAAGTAAACGAATAAGGAACCACATGGACAAAGAGTCCAAACGTTCTATCAAGACTTACCTTTAAAACTGCCTTAATTCGGGCCCTGTCTTTCGAACTTAAAGAGAGAATTATTTTTTTCAAATTTTTAGCTTGTAAATTATGCGAAGTAAACTTTTTGTGAACGAACAAAGCTCCATCAGATCGCTTTCGTTTCATCCATGGCAATTTATTCACAGCAGGTTTTTCTGATCTTTGCAAATCTCTGATTATGCTTAAAATTATTCGGTTATGCAATTGAACTAATTGTTAGAATTGAACCATTTTTCAATAGCTACTTACCAAATCTCGAATTATTAGAGTATTTGGACAGCACATTATTTAATTCTTTGCGACTCAATTGACCAACGATAAAATCTGTAACGCACATAGTATACGCTTCATATTCATTTCCAAGTAAACTTTGAAGCTCAGAGATAAAATCCAGTAAATCCCTGGACTCCCCATCACCATTTGAAGGTTTTTGAACAGCTGTTTCAACTCTTTCGACGGATGTTTCTGTCATTCTGGTATAATGAATGCAAGTTTTTTGTTACAAAAAAAAAAAAGAAATGCTAAATTGCTGCTTCCAATTTCCAGTTACACACTTCGTTTTCCATCAACAAACGGCTTGAATCAAAGATCGTTCGCTTATACTCCAAAGACAAGAGAGAAAACCAACCATCAGCTTCTCTTTTTATAACCCTCTCTGTGCATCCAAAAGAATGAGATGTCCTTCTCGTTTATGCAAACCAATTGACTTTTTCAACCAAACCAAACTAATTCTCTTCAAAACTATCCTTTAATTAATTTTACAATCCTTTTTTAAGTCTAATATAACGGTAATGACTTTGCTTTTGTCAATAAACAGAACTTTTTCCACAACAGAAATAAATACTTTTGAATTGAAGACCACTATGAATTTACGAGATGCAAGACATGGAATGTTCAAATACAAAGTCGGTCATTCTATAAAAATTTCGATTTTATAATAATTTCAAAGCTTTCTATTTCTTCATTAAAACTCTTTTGTTATTCATAGCACCAAAAAGTGAATTTCTTTTAAGTAAATGTTTACACGCATACTTATGCTTATAAATATTTATTAGCATATTTTAATTCACCGATGTAAAGAATCCTACATTGAGTCATGCTTTTTAAATGATGAAGAAATGGAAGTCAGCAGCTAACCTGAAATCGCTTGAAAACCATCTACTCGTATGATAAACTAATAGCTGATTATTCTTTTTGAAATGCTATTTTAATTGTTTCCTAATTCACAACAGCTTAATACCTCACTTTTTGTTCTGGCCTTTGTACTCGTAAACGAAATGGCACCAAATGAACACTTTAGCCCTTCCAAGATGTCTACATCGGACTCATTGTTGGAATCTTCTTCTAGGGGACTCGGATCTTCCATCTTTTTTCAAAGCATTTCTCGAGGTTTGACATTCGTCTTAAATCAGCTAACGATTCGATTCACAAGTCCTCGGGCATATGCGTATTCATCCATTCATTTTGAAATTCTGAGAAGTACGATTTTGTTTATAAGTAGGGAATCCGTTCGTCTTGCTATGCAACGTATGCCTTCCCAAGAAAACTGCCTTGAAGATACAACGGAATTACCAATCCCCGACTCCAAGTACCGTTCGGGAAGATTATTACTTGTTAAAAATGCTTCTTTGATCACTGTTTATGTTGGTATAGTTGTTTCCACTCTTGTGGCCCTGTTTTATTTATATGCTATGCCAACGTTTCCATACAAGACCACCTGTATATTGTTGTACTCTTTTGCCAGTTTACTCTACCTCCTGTCGGAGCCCTATTATCAAATACTGCATTGGAAGCGGCAATATTCTCCCACTGCCTCTGCTGAAGGTCTAGGAACTATTTCCAATACAATAACCTCATTCTCTATTTTTCTTGTGTTTCAAAACAGAAACCTTTCCGTCCTTCCTTTTGCTCTCGGAACACTTATGGAATCTGTGGTTTATTTCATCTCTTTATATTCAACTGCTAATGAAAAGTCACTATTCATTCTGCCTCGACGAGTTTTACATGATGGGAAATCGATTTTATGGGAACGGTCTTTCCTTGGTGTCATTTCTTCGCATTCGTTTCATCTTTTACTCAAGCATTTGATGACAACGGGTGACAAAATCATGATTGCTTGGTATGCTGCACCTTCCGTACAAGGACCCTACGCGTTAGCATCAAATTACGGGTCTCTAATTGCCAGAATTTTGTTTCGACCAGTAGAAGAGCATTCTCGAATTGTATTTGCTCAACTGACACATTCGCCCGAAAAAGGGGACCAAAAGAAAGCAACTACTCTTCTTCTTTGGATACTGAAATTGTACTTTTATTTAACTATGTTTGTCGTTTTTGGGTATAACTATGCAAATATCGTTTTGAAATTTGGAGCTGGTAAACAATGGGCCTCCGATGAAAGCGCTGGTGTTTTATCTTGGTATGCATTTTACATTCCATTTATGGCAGTAAATGGCGTTTTGGAAGCTTTCTTCGTATCTACGGCCAGTTCTTTCGAACTTTTGAGTCAAGGTAGAATCTTCTTACTTTCTACCATCTTGTATTTTGTAAGCGGAAAAGTATTTTTGGATTGGTTATCTTTAGGGGCCCATGGGCTTGTTTTGGCAAACATCACAAATCTTTCAATCCGTATCTTGTTTGTTGTACGTTTTGTTCATAAGAATTTTCCTCTCTTTGGGTTTTCCAAGTTAATGCCGCGTCCACTGATTATCATTTTGGCTGTTTTGTTTTCAATCTTTAGTAGGACTCTTCTGCATCGATTTCAAGAGCACAATATTGGATTACTCTTATTCGTCGCGTCTGCACCCACTTTAGCAATGATCTATGGTGTTGCTATACTTGTACTCGACAAAGATGTTTCTACGTTTATTGTATCACGACTAAAAAAACCTCATAGAGATTAAATAACCCTTAATTGTATCGATATGTAAAATAATAATCTAATAAACAACTTCTATTTGTACATGCTACTACGGTATGTTAAACCAAAAATGAAAAAACGAAAAAGAGAGGCTTCAAAATTGTGGCACGTAATCAGTATTATAAACGTACGAGAACGTCTGACTTTTGAAGGTGTTCCTTCACATTTTCAATACTGCAAGTCTTACGATGAAAGATGCCGGCAGCAAGTGCAGCATCACAATCAGTCGCCTTGAACACGTGCTCGAAATGCTCAGAAACACCTGCACCGCTGGAGGCAATAACAGGAATCTTGACGGATTGTTTAACGAGACGAATCAATTCAATATCATATCCAGCATTAGAACCATCTTGATCCATACAGTTCAAAAGAACTTCGCCAGCTCCCATAGCTTCACATGCTTTAGCCAATTCAACAACATCCATATCCCGATATTCTCTTCCTCCCTTTACAGTACATTGATACCAAGCATATTCTTCGCCATTTGGACCGCGATAAGGAGTCTTAATAGCATGATGCTTAGTTTCTTCAGGGCTTTTAACATACTGGCGCTTGGGATCAATTGAAATAACAACAGCTTGACAACCATATGCAGCAGAAATGGTTTCAATAGCAGTAGTTCCAGTCAATTTTTTGTCATTGCTATAAAACTGCTCAGCGGCATATACGGCATCACTACCAATGGACACCTTGTCGGCACCTGAACGGAAATAAGTGCCTGCTACTTCAGCGGCAGAGTACACCGTACCATCTGGATCAACAACATCACGGATACCACCACCGACGGTCAAAGGAACGAAAACGGTTTGGGCAGCTTTTGCAAGAACTTGAAGCATAGGAGCATCCACCAATGGACAATTGCGAAAAGAGGTAATATTTAAGAAAACAACTTCATCCGCACCTTCTTCAAAATAGCGTTGGCACAGTTCAACGGGTTTACCGAGGTTGCGAACTTCACCACCGACAGCGGCTTTCTCGCGAACATCGTACTGGTCACCTTTGGTAACAACGAGGTCACCAGCATCGTTCGAACGAACGTCAAGGCAGGCAATGACACGTTTTGTCAATCCTCCACTAGAGTTTTCTAGCAATTGAGTATCCAAACCACTGATGGCTTTTTCATAGTTTCCGGATAAGAAAGCTTTGATACAGCGTAAACCAGCAGCACCACTCTTCTCTGGGTGGAACTGAGTAGCAAGGAAATTCTTCTTCAAGATAGCACCTACAAACATTTCGTCGCCATAGCGGGTGGTAGCGACATGGAAATCGCTAGGAAGTTGTAGATTGTCAGCAGGCATCATGTAGGAATGGACAAAGTAAAATTTGTCGTGAGGTCTTAAGCCATAAAATTCTTTTTCGGTATTAGAGCGAACAGCGCATGAATTCCATCCGACGTGAGGGACACTTTTGTCCTTACTCTGAAACTTCTGTACCAATCCAGGGAAAATTCCAAGACCCTTCGATTCAGGAGCTTCAACTGAACCTTCAAACAAAGCTTGGATACCAACACAAACGGCCATAAAAGGCTTTCCAGACAGTGCATATTCACGCAATGGTTCTAGGTATCCTTCCTTTGCTAAAGAATCGCACACAAAGCCGAAGTTACCCACGCCGGGAAAAATCAAGCACTAACATAGTGTTAATAAACCTTCATTTTACTGAAACTTAAAATCAATTAACTCATTTAAACTAAAATGCCGTCAACCCTTCAAACTTGTTTTTAATGAATCAAGGATATATACTGGCAATTCTTCATAATCTACTACCATACCTCAGCTTTTGCAATTTCTTCGGGACTTCGAATCCATTCAACGTCGTATCCAAGATGCTGTATGGCATTGACTAAGGAGCGTACATTTCCACTCCCATAATCAAGAATAGACACAGTCATGGTTATGGGTAAATTCAAACGCGTCTTTTGCCTGTTTAGATCTCAGATACTGCACTACTTGAGTTTCACTAAATCTTGTATAGTGCGTCCCTTGCAAGTTGTTATTTTACTAATCCATGTAATCATATGGGTCTAGCCAGTCCGGCTACAAAACATAAGAAAAAGAGGTTTGAAATCGTTATCTATAATTACACAGTGCATTAAACTACGGAAAATACTTATTGAATGCTAACGCTGTATGTTAGTAAACAATTAGATGGTAAACAAAGTGAAAGAATTTATTGCTTTAGGAATGAAGAACGATGGAAACTTAGCATTGTTCAGAATTTTTCTACTATAAGAATAATAAAATAATAATAATATTTTTTGCTATGGGTGTTTTTGAACATTAGCAACGTCAAAATGAAATAAATCTAGTTAAAGATTATATTGCGACTGGAAAGCATTACGATCTCAATTTAACCACTTTTCAAGTGAACATAGAGCTAAAGTAATGAACGGTTCCATTAAGTCTATAGAATGGGATTTAACATGCACGACAGCAAGCTAATTGATTTAGCACCTGGTATTACTCACTAAGAAGTACCACGATACATGAAAAAACATTGTGCTACACACTTACTGTTACTAGATTTTAAATCCATCGTATAATATAATATTTGATTTTAATTGAATTCATTTTCAAGAATTTTGCAGGGTTGAAGGAACCACCAAATTCATGGAACGAAATGAGACCGACAGTCCCTTTTTGGTCATGGGCTGCTAAACGTTCCAAAGATGCTTTTCGCAAACAATCAAAAATCGATAATTATCGATCTAGAGCCGCTTATAAATTACTGGAAGTATGACAATAATGATGATCCCTTTCCGTAGAGAATTCGCTTTCAACAACGTTACTAATTCCTAAAGTTAAACCAAAAGCATAGGTTTTTGAAAAAAGGATATGGAGTTATTGATTTGGTTAGTAGGATTTGGAAAACTATTTCTTGATTCGTTTCTGACGAAGTGTAGGGATTCGCTCCAGGCTCTTGGTCACAAGTAGCCTTGAAGGCTGTAGGCACTGAGGGTTTTGTTACTGCAGTGGATATTCAAAATGTATCACCTCCTCAAGGAGTTTTTCCAGTGTATGGCGATATGTTAGACCCTCAAACACAGACCAAAATACTAGAAGCTTTCCGACAACATCGACAGGAACCCATCAAAAGGGAATTGGTAGTAGATACAGTCTTGAGCGATATGTAAGGAATAGTAACCATACCTTTTCATCTAACTCTTATTAGGCTTCATTCAACCACTGGCATACGCATTCGAGATCATGCCATATCTATGGTATGCTAACTTTCATAATTTGTATGTTACTATTCAATGACTAACAAATTTAGGATTTATGTAATTCTGCGTTTCAATTAGCAAAAACCTTTCTTCGTCCCGGGGGATTTTTTGTTTGTAAATATTATATGGGATCCGAAGAACGTGAGTTTCAGAAGTCTCTGATGGAAGTTTTCAAGCGTGTGTACATAGAAAAACCAAAAGCGTCTATAAAAGAATCCAGGGAAGCTTATTTTGTATGTTTAGGACGAAAATGATACAAACGCAAGCCTTAACATGAAAGCTTCGTATATATTTCCTAACTTCTCTAATATACATAATTTTGGAAGTATTTATAAGTGTTTACATAAAATCCATGATATTATTACCTATACCTCATTTGTTTAATTCACTAAGAAGATCCCATCTTCCTATTACTCATCGCCCGCGATGAGACTCTTGTATTTCATTGTTTCTTTCAGTATTTCGTCTTTTCAAACGTTCTTGCATCTTTGATCGAAGCCTTGCAAGTGCCTCTTTTGTATGTTCAATATCGTTACGTGTACTTTCTTCAATTTGCCTTGGTGACTGAGACTGACTATTAATGGAAGCGCTTCTTCCTGGACGATCTATTATGGTATTTGATACTTCTTCTTTCTGAGTATAGCGATTCCAAGATGTTTTAGGAATAGGTGTTAAATGCTCGAACATGGTCGTGTTAATGTCAGGTCTTTCGCTAGATGTCCCCGTTGCCGGAATACCTTCATTGTTATTTTGACTATGGTTAGTAGAATCACCTTTGGTGTCCACATGGTTTGAATCGACTGGTTGCTCCTTAGATTTTTCATGCTGAGACATTTCGAAATTACCACTGGTGAAGATGGTGTCTTTATTATTTGTCAAATCCGGAGTCTCTATTTTCATTTCCGTAGGTTTCTCAGTAGATAGAGCTGTTCGATTGGAAATCGGAGTAGAGGTATCAAATAAATTACGATTTAAAGGTTCAATATGTTTTCTGAGACTTGAAGAATTCGAATTATTATAGGATCTGTTGTTTCCTGTCCCTTTCTTCGTATCTAGTGTTTGTGAATTATTATCTTGAGTGACTTTTGGTGAATTGAAAGCACGGGACTCAGAAAATTCTTCCAAAATTAAGGAATCTTCAGACTCAGACGAGCTTTCACTACTTAATTCATAAAGCTCCTTACCATTTTTTTTTACTTCATGATTCTGTTCCACTGAACCAGAAATCCCACTCCTACCGGATGAAAAATTTGGTAAATCTCCTTGAACATTCGGGGCACGCCGCTGAGAGACCGTTGAAGGGAGAGGAGTCGAATGGCTAGGGAAATTTGGTAACGAAGGGGAAGATCTTCCATTTGGCGGTCCAAACAAAAGAGGACTAGCACTAGCATTCCGTTCGTAGTTGTTCAATTTATCTTGCAGATTGTGTAGCATAGACTCAATACTCTCAAGCCTTTGGAAGAGAACCAATGAGTCGGTATTCGTTTGTGAAGAAGGTTTCGGAGATGAAGTAGGGAAAGGAGGATCCGTTTGCGTTGGAGGATCATGGAAATGAAATTGAGATGGTGAAGAAAAAGAAGGAATTGTTGGTCGAATAGGGGATTCTGAGGCATCTAGCGATGAAGATGGTAAAGGTAGTCGTGGTGGATGGAATCGCGAACGCGAAGGTGACAAGTCATTCATAGGAGTTAAGAAAGGAGCATCAAAAGAAGAATCATTATTAAGATCAAGGTGAATACGTTTACTCGGTGAAGCCGACTCGGACTTGACATTGATCTTTTTGGATGGTTTCTGTTTCGGAGTATGACCTTTAGCTAAAGTCCTCCTCGGGGTATCTTCAGACATATGTCGCCTTTTTCTCTTTTTTGAAGAAGGATTTTGAGGCGGAAGAAACTGCACATCTGGTTTCGTTGTTGAGCTACCTTGAGTTTCTCTCAAACTGGTCGATGGCTCATTCAGCTGTTGTCTTTCCCATTCCAAATATTCATTTTTAGCATTTAACCAAAATTGCTTAAATTTTCTCCATAATCCAGAGGTTGGATTACCTGGATTCATCTCATTGTATGCTTTCACCTGCAATTCTTTTAATTTGCTGTTTCCTTTCAAATTTGCACGCTTAAATAAGTAAGACTTTTTATTAGTCTACTTCTCTTCAAACACTATTAAAACAACAGTAATATCTAACGGTTGTTCCTATTCAATTCGTTTGTTGGAAAAGGAATGTATAATTCAGTGCTGGCATTTGCTTAATGTAAATCTGAAATGTTGAGACCAAAAAAATCATAGTTCTAAGTTATTGAATAAAATTGAACTTTTATTAAACATTTTATCCTGATCTTTTTCTAAATGTAGACATCTCAAATGGTTAGTTTGAAGAGCACTTCTTAAACTTGTACTTATTGATAACGTTTGCAACACTGAAAGATTCTTTCTCGCTTCAGAAGAATCTTTGATAAATGAAGATATTCTGGTTTGATTTGGGAGTTTAAAAGCTATAACAAAACAATTCTTAGAAACCGGTCAACACCTCTTTCTTTACTTAAGTATATCGTTCCTTTTCGTCAGGCTATACCCTACTTTCCATATTAGGAAAATTACTTTTCAAATAAAAAACATTTAACTGTCTCTAAGTAATCTAATTCTGTGATTTTAAAGATGCCCGTAGTAGGACTTACCGGACCTATATGCAGCGGTAAGGACACTCTGGTGGAGTTTTTGGTTAAAGAACTTGATTTTAAACCCATTGATCGAGTCTATAAAGCGGACGAAGCAAGCGACGTTGTTTACCAAGTTGACGATGAGATACTAGTAGGTGCCAATGCCTTAATAGATTATGTTACTCAACGCTGGCGTGGTAGATTCGTTATTAACGGAATTCCTTCAACTCAACTTCTTAATGGAATTATAAAACGACCCTTTTTTCTTCTTGTCTATGTTGATGCCCCAGTTCTTACCCGCTTTCGCCGGTACACAAGGTATGTAGGATGTCTCTTAAATGATTGCATTACATTACTAACGAATTTACTTGTGAGTCGTATTCCATAAACAATCAGGTTTTTGGAGACCTACTCTCGAACATCTCATTTGCTATAACAGGAAGCGAATCCATAAATGACGAAGTCGAAAGCACACATTCTTCTTGTTCTCCAGACCTGAATAGTTTATTGGAATATAGCTTGTTTGCATATAGTTATTTACATTTAAAAAATACCACTCTTGAGCAATTTTGTGCCATCCAAGATGAAGCGGCCTTTAAAAGCAATAATAGTGTAAATCGACATAGATCCTTGGCTCAGGTTCACATCAATAACGATGCCATTGAAAAGTCAGTTCTCTGGGATAAACTAAGAAGTGCGGACCTAATGAACAATGATAGATTCCGTCCATCTTGGGATAGCTACTTCATGCAAATGGCTAGTTTAGCCGCGATGAGAAGCAACTGCATGAAACGGCGCGTGGGATGTGTCCTTGTTCGTGATAATCGAATTATTGCTACAGGATATAACGGAACTCCTAGAGGTATAAAGAATTGTAATGAAGGCGGATGCCCTAGGTGTAACTCTGCTTTGTCCTGTGGTACTGGTTTGCACACCTGCTTGTGTCTTCATGCAGAGGAAAATGCCTTATTGGAAGCTGGAAGAGAACGCGTTGGATCTAACGGTATTTTATACTGTGACACGTATGTCAATTGAAATTCATCTACTTTATACTAACTATACCTGAAGATGTCCATGTCTAACCTGCTCTGTGAAAATTGCTCAAGTTGGCATCAGTGAGGGTACGTCAACTGCAATGTATGAACTACTAACTTGTTTCATCTAGTTGTTTATAGCATGTCTTATAGTATGGATACCCATAGTGCATCAATACTTGAAGAAGGAGGTGTCCGTCTGCGACAGTTTGTACCACCAGAAAACAACGTCTTTTGATGTTTCCTTTAACATGTATATATTTATATGTGGAAAAGTAGATACTCTTCTTATTCTATTTAAGAAGTCATTTTCTTGATTTGTGAATTGATCTATCAAGCTTCATAAGCTTTTCATATATATAGTTACCCAAAATAAAATATTCCATTTTTATCTAAATCTGACCAACAAACTTATATAATCCATATTAATTTGTAAGAAGGCCTTGGAGAACCTTGACCATATCAGCGCGAGATACCAATTGACCCTCATCACTCTTTTCCTTCAAACCCATCTTCCTTATACGAACAGAGTTTTGGTCAATTTCATCTTGTCCAAGGATTATAGAGAAGGGAACAGCGTACTTGTCAGCCGCATCAAATTGCTGTCTTGGCTTAGGCTTGGCTTTGTATAAAAATTCGGCTTTAATTCCATTCTTCCAGAGCTCATCGCAAATTTGCATACGCTCCTTCAAGAATCCAGTCCATTCCTTACCACCGCCGAAGGCCATAACGAAAACATCAACCTCGTTGGCACGAATTTCTTCGTCGGGAATTCTAGATCTCAAGATGGAGAAAATCCTTTCCAAACCTAAACTAATACCGACACAAGGTACTTGGCTATTTTTCTTAGCAGCAAACATACCAACAAGATTGTCGTAGCGTCCACCAGCAGCAATAGAACCAACACCGATACTATCATCGTTAGAGCGATCAGCTTCAGGGTCTTCAGAAGATTTCTTTTCAGTGGAACTCTTCACCTTGGGAGCTGACGCTTCTGTGACAGCTTCATAGATAATACCAGTATAATAGTCAAGACCACGAGCCAAAGACATGTCGAAGGAGAACTTATTCAAAATTCCAAAGCTTTCAAGATAATCGAAAAGTAATTCCATATCCTTAAAGGCGGAAGTAGCAGAAGGATTGCTAGACAAGAGACTATCGCTCTTCAATTTATTTAACAAAGAGCAATCACCCTTAAGCAAAACATATTCACTAATTTTATCAGCTACATCTTCAGAAAGACCCTTCTCAACAACCATTTCACGTTTAACTTCTTCCCAAGGAAGCTTGTCAAGCTTGTCGACAGCACTAGAAATAGTACGGACCTTATCAGAAGGAACACCACAAACGGTGAAAATACCATCTAAAATTTGACGATGGTTGATTTTGATGGTGTAGTTTCCAACCTCCAAAGCATCTAAACTTTCGACTAACACTTTGAGAGCCTCAGAGTCAGGGATCATGGGATCAAAAGAACCAGCAATATCGAAATCACACTGGTAAAACTCACGCATGCGTCCCTTGGTCATCGCTGGTTGATCTCTTCGATAAACCTTTGCAATGTGATAACGCTTAATGTTGGTAACTTTTGGATTCATAGCTAACCAACGAGCAAAAGGAACAGTCAAGTCATAGCGTAGAGAACAAAGTTCACCACCTTGATCCTTGAGGTCATAAATCAACTTGCTATCTTCTCCATACTTTCCGGCAAGAATTTCCTTTAATTCAAAGACGGGTGTGTCTAAAGTTACACCACCATGACGCTTGAAGATGTCGGTAACTGTCTTGAAGATACGCTCACGCAAAACGACATCCTTATCGTACCAATCCTTCGTTCCTTTAGGGGTTTTTAAAGTGAACGAGTTATCTTTCTTTTTTCCAGAACCAGATTCTCCAACTTTGAGGTTCTTGAGGGCTAAAAGTTTTTCTACCTCTTTGTCTATTTCATTTTTAGGGGCACCCTGGCTTTTCAAAGCTCTAACTACGTTTCCTTGAGCTGAAATCCTTTCGTTAATATCTTGACCGACTGCTGACATTCTTCTGTTCCAAATAGATGGTAACCGGCGGAATGTGGAAAGTTTGGTGGTGAACAAGTGCCTGGTGAAGGTGAACATAAGGGAAGTTATTCTGCTAGAAATAAAAATTTAATTACTGCTGTGAAAATATTAATAACATTTAGAAGTATTTTTTAGCATTTGACGTGGATTTTAGAAGATTGCTGGTGAAGGGCTCAGTTTAAGAAGAAGAGGATAAAGCAATGATCTTACAGTACAGTTGAAGCACTGGTACATGGGAATATTGAAATTTATAATTTCTTGATTTTCATTGTACGGTACATATTGAACTTATTAGATGATACTTTCTATGGCACTATTAATTTCTCGTTTCTACGTAAGGTGGAATCAAAATTTAGGTCAATCTAAGAGTAATTCACCTCATATATGAAAATCACAAGACTAAATATGTTGTATCTAAAAGTTAAATCATAACAAAACCCATACCGCTCGGTCTTGACTTGTCGATATTGTTCTCAGAGTCGATTCCTCCGGGAACCTTAGGACAACGGTAGTTATAGATATAGTAATTGAGGTAGCCGTCACCTTCACCAAATCGAAGGTCTTTCAAAAATAGGTTGTTATCCATTACGGTCACGGCATTGAACACGTCAAAGCGAAGCTGCATTTGTTAGTAACACTTTGATATAATTAACAAAACGGAAACATACGCGATTAGCGATAATTAGGGAATCCTTAATTAGGAGCTTGCATCTTTCAACGAAAGTATCCAAAGATGCCTTGGAATCGTCTTTAGGATAAGACTCGGAAGCATAATAATACAAGTAAGCGGCTTTAATATCATTGTATTGAGGATTTCCGAGGACACTAGAAGGAAGTGAATAAAAAGAGAAAAAGTCAGTAATTTTCTTCGTTTTAGGATCTTCTGCTACATAGCTCCAAATGACAGGTCCTTTGGAGACTTCGCTATCGCCGAGAAACCAGTGTTGCACTTCAACTTCGGTAAAGAAATGTGCCAATTCAAATCTTTCTAAATAACGAGACAATAAATTCTGTACTTGAGAGACGTCGCGCTTCTCCATAGGACGCAATCCAGGAGTAGCTGTCTCAGAAGGCAAATGATATTTGGCCATTTCCTTAGCAGGAGAACTTCCAAACGGAAGAGGTGCAAAGCCTATTTCATACAGCTTTTTCCAGTTTAGACTTCGGTGCATGTAACGGCAGACACTGACTGGACTAGGAAGCAAAATACCACCAGTGTATACAGCTTGCCAGACGTTCAAAAGATGACATCTACGAGTAACCTCCTTAATTAAAAGAGGTGTGAGACGTTTGTTACGTAGCTTTTTGTGGATACACAAAAAGTTAACCTCAGAACACTTCTCGAACAGTTTGTCACGTAAACGGATAACCAAAGGCACTGCTGAAATGAATGCTACTAACTTCTTAGAAGCCTTGACGCGAACACCAACATGCCAATCTTTGACATATCCGGGACACATCAAGGCCCATCTCAAGAACTCAGCAGAATAAGCAAATCGTAGCATAGCAGAAGAGTCTTCCACATAGTTCTCTGTAAGAAGCTCATAAACCTCGCGCAACTACACATTATATGTCGTCAGTAAACGGGCAACTAGGCATATAAGCCTGAATCCTATGCACTTACCTCGTTGTCATCTTCTAAATTCATAGTTGTCCACTCGAATTCTTTCAATAAACGGTAAGGTTCCTTTGGAACCTTTTCAATATCAGTACTAGGGTCAATAGGTCCTTCACTTTCGCATTCTTCATCTGTTTATTTAATGCACATTAGCTTTATTCCCCCTTTCTCACCTATTTGCAGTAGCATACCAAATTTAGGAACAGGTTGAGTCTTCCAAAACTTGTAATCATCATATGTCTTAGTAGGAGCTTCCTTTTCTTCTTCTACTAGAGAACGAAGTGCTAAACGATCCAAAAGTTCACGAATTCCGCCCTCGGAATAAGAGCTTTGTTCATTCTTCTGTTCTTGGTTATTTTTGTTATCCATTTCTTGCTATTTTGACGGAAGAAGTCAACAGCGTGAAATCCTTAGTTTAGTTTGGTAGGGTAGAGCGCGTCGAAACGGTCGATAAACCGTCAGCATGTGCAAAATGCAGATTTGGGAATATTCTTAAAGAACTCTTTCTTTTTTTTATTAAATGGTTTCTATTTTTATATAGTAAAAATGTTCCTGTCTCTAAAACTATAAAGAGAAGGTCAAGCATAAACTTGAATCCCTTTTTCGTTCAATATTCATTTAGCATCGATTTGGCTTAAGAAATTGAAAGTAACAAAAGCCTACATTTTTTTAAAGCTAAAGATAATACTTTTCGATTTACGCTCAAAATTGGATTCCCTATGCTTTTCGAGCATTTCCATAAAACATATATTTTTGGCTGCTACCAAAGCAGATGAATCGAAAAATACCATGCATTTGCTTAAAGTCAAAGAAAATGATAATGTTGCTTGAAAGAAAATGGCTTGGTCGGTAATATTTGCTAAGAAAATATGTTTGTTTACATTTGAAAATACTCAAAAACGGTCGTCCCTTCATTCTTCCTTCAAAAGCATTAATCTAAAAGGGGTTGGAGAAAGGAAAAGGAAAGCAAAAGGGAAGAACTGTATTTATTTTGTATATATATTATTGCATTAGTATCGTTTAGGGGGATCATAAACATTTTGGGATAATTATCGGAATGGAAAACGAAGCAGAAAGTTTTTCAGCAGAAGCTGAGATGGAACAGGAGGATTTGCGCATTTTTAGATTTGTAAGTAGACATTTTCAGGTTTCTTGTTATACTAATTATGGATATCTCTATAGATGATTGGTCTTGCAATCTCGGTACCTGTGCTTATCCTGTGTTTAATTATCATCAGAAGATATATTGATTGTAAACATAAAAAATATCGTATTTTCCGAGCGGTATTATGTTGCATGCCCATCTACGATGAGGAAGATTGTGAAGTGGACTTTTATAATCTTCCAGCTACTGAATCTACGATCACTCTTCCTCGCTACTCTCCGCATCTTCAAGAAAACGAAGAGTTACTTGGAGCTTCTGGGGAACGCGAAGGGATTGATGTCGTTTTAACACCCTCACGGCTTCCTGATACAGAGCCTAACCCGTATCCCTTTCTGTACAATGCAAGTAGTAGGCTGCGCTTCATCCAAAGAATGGAAATAGAGAAGTTGCAGTCACCAAGAATATCTTATCATAACCTTGGAGTTGGACGTTGCAATGGAAGTCGTATTTTGCCATCCTACCCTGAACCTGCTCGCGTACACGTTTCTCCAAATGAATCCAGTGACCTTTCTGATGTACAATCTGCTTCTTCTCAGAACACCAACGTTTCAGAGTGCTTCCCTGCGTCTGTCTCACCTTCTCCTACACCTAACTTCTACTCTCCTCCTCCTCCTTACTGCTACGGCGATATCAATTCACCTTCTCTCGAGAATAGTGTATTTTCGAATGCTAGTACTTTGGTAAGTGCTTAGCATCTCTTTCTTGCCGTTTTTTTATCTACAGGGTTCACCATTCCCTTTTTTTTGTGACTTACTATTACTTATGACACGAACTCCAATAATAAAAAATTTATTTTTCATATAACTAAGCTATAATTTATATTTTCTCGTCCATTGCTTTCCATGATCTTTCTTTTACCGTACTTCCAATGTTTATATAAATCGCGTACTCGCGTACTTCTCATCTGCATAAAACCAATATCCACCTGTACCTAAAACTGACCGGTCTTTTTATTTAAAACATTTAACTTAAACAATCATTTACACATTAATACTTAATTATAAACTAAAACCTAAAATGCTGGCGTCTAAATATGAAACATGCCTTCTATTTAACGATCAACAAAAGAATTTGGGATCACCTTGTGGTCATGTTCATTTCAAAGACAAATTAAGTAAAATATTACCAAGTGATGCGGAACTTTCTGACTCATTGACCGCCTATTTTAAATCTCTTCGACTAGATACTACCTTGAATCGAATCATCGAACAGGAAATGAACGGTGTTAAAAAGATAACACCCGAATCCATATGGAAGAATTTATCATATTCTCAAAAACGTTGGCAGCTGTTTACAGTTTTATACGAGGTACTCCTTTGTGCTTGAGCTATCGACTTACTGTTCTAGGAAGCTATTGACTTTGTTTCAATGGATACTCTTTGCATTGCAATCTCACTTTTAGATCGTTGCTATTCTAGAAAACCCTCTATCCCGTCAAAGGCTTTTAAGATTTATGCGATTGGTAGTTTATTTGTCGCCTGTAAACTCACAAGCGACTATACGGTTGGTATGTCGACTGAAATAATCGTTCCACTGCTCTTCATAAGCTAATCTTAAACTAAAAGCAAAAAAAAGTTTTTGTAAACAGCTTGCACCAAGTTTATCAATACGTGAACTGGAGGTAGGTTATCAATTTGGTCCAATTTAATTAATCTGTCAATAGAAATATGAAAAGATTGTACTGTCTCTACTGTCCTATGATATATATGTCTTGTCGCTTCCCTCCGTCGAATCCTACCTTACTCCTCTGATATTCCAGCATTGGTATTTCAAAACGCTTTCAGAAGAGGATTCCGAACAGATGATGTGTGAGTGGCAGTATATGTTAGTTGAGATAATGAAGGGTATGCTATAAATGTGGGATACAGCATCATTTAACTTATCGTAGATTGTCGATTTACGGCGTTCAGGCCAAGTGAAATCATATGTGCCTCCCTATGGATGATCCTAGATGTAATGTGGCCTTCTCGATTTACAATTACTTCTTTTTTCTATTTGTGTACTTCTATGGACATTGAAGGTGAAAAAGAAAACGAACTGAAATACTTAAAACGTTTTAACGACTGCATTGAACTCATATATAAAAAACTTCCCTCTTTTTCACATTAAATCTACCTTTCAAACATAATCAACAACTTCCTATTACATGAGGAGCTATCAGCATTCACTACCCCAACTATTCTTAATCACTATCATAATTTAATAATAAATGAAATTAATAATCTTTTACCCAAAAAATCCTAGCTTTTAATTCCGCCCGAAATAACTCCAACTGCACTATTTTACAATTAAGGTCCTTACTAAGAAAGGCCCACGATTTCTCCATCTTCAGTCAAGTCTATATTAAGGTAAGCAGGAGCTGTAGGTAAACCAGGAATGGTTTGAATTTTGGCTGTTAGTGGATAGATGAACCCAGCCCCAGCATTTAAACGCATATCGCGAATGGGTACAACGAAGTCGTTAGGAACGTTTAACAACTTGGGATCATGAGAAAGTGAGTATTGAGTTTTAGCCATACAAATGGGTAAATGCTCGTAGCCTTGGCGCTTCAAATCCATCATACGTCTTTCCGCCAACGGACTAAACTCCACTCCTTTGGCACCGTACATCTCCTTCGCAATTACTGTAATCTTCTCTTCAATCGAGGACTTTACATCATAAAGAAACCTAAAATCTTTCTTTGGGAAAGAGCAAGCTTTCATTACGGATTCAGCCAAATTAAGGGCTCCCTGACCGCCCTTGCTATATTGGTAGGAAGGGACAGCATCAATGGCTCCAGCATTGAGAGCTTCTTGACGAATTGTTTCATATTCTTTGATAGTATCTGTTTTGAAGCTATTGATTGCTACCACCACAGGGACGTTAAATTTCTGAGAATTTTGTATATGGTGAACCATATTAGCGCAACCTTTGCGAACAAGATCCAGATTCTCTACGAGATATTCATCAGGCAAAGGTGCACCAGGCTTAAGTTCGGGGCCACCACCATGAAGCTTGAGAGCTTTAACTGTAGTTACTAAAATTACTGCACTTGGCTTCAATCCTGAGCTTCTGCATTTGATGTTAAAGAACTTTTCCATACCCATGTCAGAAGCAAAACCAGCCTCGGTGACAACATAACCAGCGCTGTCAGCGCTTTCAAAGGATTCTGTACCAACCAGCTTAAGGCCAACTTTGTCGGCAATAGTAGAGGAAGCACCGATACTGATGTTTGCAAAAGGTCCTGCGTGTACTAAAGCAGGTGTGCCTTCCAACGTTTGCATAAGATTAGGCTTGATAGCATCTTTTAATAAGACAGCCATAGCTCCTGCCACACCTAGATCCCCCGCAGTTACTGGATCGCCATTTGTATCATTGGCGATTACCATATTTGCTAAGCGGGTTCTCATATCTTTCAAGTCATTCGAAAGAGCTAAAATTGACATACATTCACTCGCTACGGATATGTCAAAGGAAGTCTTCCGACTCCGTCCCTTTTCAGTAGAGGCCAGACCAAGTTCAATTGACCTTAAAAAGCGATCGTTTACATCCAAAACACGATTGGAAGTAATAGTTTCGGGATCAATATTTAGACGAACAAACTTCTCCAAAACTTCCTGACTAACATTTTCGAGTTGATTTGGATCTTGCTTTAAATTACTACAGATCTTTTTCCACCTTGTAAGCAAGCCTTTAGGAACAACGCGACGACCATCCTTTACAGGAATCAATCTTCTAATTAAAGTTGAATCAGTTTGGGTACTTTCATGAAACATTCTGGTTTCAAGAGCAGCAACCAAAAGGTTATTCGCAGCTGTGACAGCATGAATATCACCGGTCATATGCAGATTAAAGTCATCCATAGGAACAAACTGTGCATAACCACCACCGGCAGCTCCACCTTTAACGCCAAAGGTGGGACCTTGAGAGGGTTGACGAACACAAGCAATACCAAGTTTACCTAAATGACCAAAAGCTTGAACCAATCCTGCAACTACTGTACTCTTTCCCTCGCCAAATGGCGTGGGAGTGATTCCACTGACAACGATATAGTGGCCATCTTTACGATGCTTCAGTCGCTCATACAACGTCATGTCGACTTTTGCCTTATAATGACCATATGTCTCAATTTCTGTCTCGTGTATTCCCATTTCTTTAGCCACCGTGGTGATTTTCTTTAGCTCTTGAGATTTTGCTATTTCTATATCAGAAGGAACAGGATCTTTCAGAGTGACTTCGTTGATGCTAACTTTACGCAAATTACTTTTGTTTCTTGAAATCTCAGCTGCCTTGACGGTGTTTCGCATTAACATCGCAACGGTCATAGGACCAACACCACCTGGAACAGGAGTAATATGACTAGCCACTTGAGATACTGAAGGATAATGAACATCGCCAACTAGTTCGCGTTTACCATTGCGATGTATAGCATTTATTCCAACATCAACAACCACTGCACCAGGCTTAAGCCATTCTCCGCGAACGAACTCTGGCTTGCCTAAAGCAGCAACTAAGATGTCTGCTCTTGCAATCTGCTCTTGTATATTTTCCGTATGGGAATGACAAACGGTAACTGTAGCGTTTTCTTGACGAAGCAAGTAGCTTACAGGATTCCCGACAATATCACTTCTCCCAAGAATGACTGCATGTTTACCGGCAATTGGAATGTTATACTCATGTAGTAATTCCATAACCCCCATGGGTGTACAAGGAACATGGATAGGTGTTGCCGAATTTTTTGCAAGCATACCAATATTAACAGCGCCAAACCCGTCGACATCTTTTTCGGCAAGAATAGATTCAGTAATGGTCCTCTCATTGAGGTGATGAGGAAGCGGTAATTGAACAAGAATTCCATGGACACTTTGGTCATTATTCAACTTCCGTACTTCATGCAATAGGGTTGATTGACTAATAGTTTCAGGAAACGCACAATGCTTGTATGTGATTCCAATTCTTTTAGCAGCTCTCTCTTTCATGCGCACGTAAACGTTAGAATCTTCTCTTTTCCCAACTTGAACGATCGCGAGAGAAGGACGATAGTTTCCATCCGTTCGTTTTAACCGTTCAACCTCTTCAGCAACCGACTTCTGCAGCTTGCTATGCACAACAATTAGCCAAGTCAATAATAGAGAAAGAATTTCTAAAAAAGGAACGGAGCATAACATAAATGCTGATCATTCAGAGATGAGAATTCATCCAGTCATAGACTCTACTTCAAGTAAAAGTTCAATCCATTAGAGGAGAACTATCAATTGAATCCAAATTTATCTTTTTATCAAGTTGAAACACTTACCTAGATAATTGTTTTCCATTTAAAATGTTTGCTGCTGTCAAAAGTGACGAATGACTAAATAACCGTTCATTTACTTTTATTTTAATTTGACTTGAATTCTTTAAAGCAAGCCTACTCCAACAAAGAGTTGAAATAATCATTCTGCCCTTAAAAGGCCGACCCACCAAAAAAGTAAGTGTACTTGTTGAAATTAGTCTATGGATATCGGTAGTTTATGGCAATTCGCCGTCAAGTTAGAGATGAGATTGACAAAAACTCATTTAGTTAGATAACAAGAGAAAGGAATTTAAATAGAAAATACTAGCAAATTGAAATAGGGAAGAGAAGGTGATGACCTCAGATTCTTCATTCTTCCTCACTCCATACTGAGTACCTCTTCCCGTAGGTGTTTCAATCTACCATACGGTCAGGTCAGTCTTTCTTATAGTTAAGGTGTCTTTCAATGATGATCATGGGTGGTCCTTATAAAACAGCTTTGCCGGATGACATGAGATCCTATAAAGCTATAGTCATTTTCAACATGAAACCTACAAAACTACCCATTTGCGATCCCGATTTGGCATATTCAGTTTAACAAAAATGGGCCGTTCCATAAAGTCGTTCATTCGCGCACTCGCACTCGGTTCATTCAATTAATTATCTATCGTAAATAAATCTAGCTAGTATAAAGTATTGTACGAGTATTTCACTTATAAGAATGTTGTTTAAAGTAGAAGCTGCGTACGGCATTGTTTATATGTATTGGAAGCAAGTAACAATTGTCCTCTGCATTGAACAGTATACACTCATCTCTTCCTTTACCATCGTTCAGGAAATTGTGGTTAAAAGGTGAGTGTTTCAGTATAGAATCACTTGAAGATTTCTAGTTTCTGGTTGATTGATTTGTGAACTAGTTTTAGATGTAGCGCTGGTTCGAAACGCGACTTGAGTAGTCGATCACATATTTCTAGTTCTTGCATTGCTTAACCCCCAGATAAAATTATATTTATTTGAGCCAACTATTTTATTTTATTTACCCATTCTTTTTTTTCTTTCTATAAGAAACAAATAAGGATTTTTATTTTACCTTTCCTTGTCCCCCCTTAATGCTTCATACTGAAAATAGTCGTCAAAATGAAGTTTATTAACCTATTTCGAAACTCACGGGCCGTAACTCTGGCCCGTATAATACCAGAAGACTTAACTATAAAACCCGAAAATGCGTGTTTCCCATCTTTGCAAGCGTTGACTGCGAAAAAATCACAACGGACTCGAGGCGATTGGGGTGTAAAACGGAAATTTCCCGTTTTCAGTACCAGACATATCTCTGTTGATCGTTTTGATACCCCAGAACATCAGTGTTCTTTTTCCGCCAGTGACCGTTTTGTTCGGACACTGAAACGTTTACAAGATTTGAACCTTCCGGTAACGAAAAGAAAAGTTGAAGATTATGACAAGTTTGCCCAGTTCTTCCTCCCTCAAAGCTTTCCATACAGTAATGCCTATCTTGCTCATAAACCCAACCTGCAGCGTGGAGCGCTTTACGCTAATATCCAGTTGTTAGATTCGTCTTCCAAACAAGAGGCCACTCGTTCTAAAATGAACACATTCATATCTACCAAAAACTTACCGTTGCCGTTTTCTTACGGAAGATCAACTGCTTCCTCAAGGGAACTTATGTTTGGAGTAGCCGGTATCATCACTTCTACCGGTAGTACAAGAGATCCACGTCCAAACGATATGTCCTTCTATGTTAAATCTTTAAGTGCTGACAAAAATGGTCGGATTATTCCGTGCCTAAACAAGAAAAATAAAAAGCTTCAAACGGAACTGTTTTGAGAGCTGTGTACATTTTGTAAAAGAAGCCACGCCATCCACACGCCTAATTGGAGCGCTTTTTTATCATTATTCGGTTTCTTAATTGCACTTTTATTGCCGGCTTACTACAGGTTTTCTCCACGTTTTCCTGATCTTGGAAATTTGACTTCAAGATGGGCGTAATTCCAACGTGCTGTCAATTCTTTTTCCTATCTTCATGGTATAAAATTCTTTTGTCGCATGGAACATTTAAATACTCAATTTTGTTATTACTTTTATTATGTAGTTTCAACATTCGCTAGATTTTCTTTCTATTCATATTTAACTGGGAACAGTAAGTAGTATAAATCTTATACACATATCTCGCAAACATATTTCACATTCTGTTAGAGTAATTTATTTAACAACCTGATAAAAGTGTAACTTACGGATCAACTGGTTGAAGCTATCAAAGGAAGATGTATGCAATTTTAGTTGAGTATTACTTTTAGATAGTCTTTTTTATATATTGTTTAGAAATGAAGAAGATGAAGCTGCATTCCGTCCTACAATTGCTATGATCTTCTACTGAGTGCCTATACAGTGATCATGGTTAGCGTTGGGCTTTCTTCGGGGAATTCTTCCCACTCTGATACTGTAAGGAAATTATTTATTTAAAATTTTTCATATTAATGAATGAAAAGTCAGACGTTTCTGAATTAAGGGCCATTCTTCGAGCTGATTCCAAAGACAAGCCCGCCAAGAAAATTAATGCGATGAAAAAAATAATAGCGAACATGTCAATGGGTTATAATATGATTCCTCTTTTTCCTGCTGTAGTAAGCTGCATGGAGACTAGCAATGTCGACTTGAAGAAACTATGCTACCTTTTTCTGAAAAGTTTCGCAAGGTTCGCACTTCATCAATTTCTTAATTACTTACAGTAAATAGTATTAATCCTTCCGAAGCGACAAAAGCCATTCCAGTCGTGCTTAAAGTAAATAGCTTGGTTGCTATGCAGAAATAAGGAACTAACGATTCATAGGGCGTACAATCTTCAAACCCAGTCTTACGTGATTTTTCTTTAAAAACATTGACTTCGATTCATATTAAAAATTTTTGGATTGCTTCACTTGATCCGGTAACTCGCCTACTGGATGATGTTGATCCATATGTGCGAAAAACAGCAATTATGGGAGTTGCTAGGCTCTACTCTTATGATAAGAAGATTGTTGAATCTTCCGGATTAATAAGAAGCATTAAAGAAATGCTGAATGATGAATCATCTCTTGTAAGTCGAGCCGTCTTCTTTCTTACTGACACAGATAGGTTGTTACAAATGCTTTAGCCGTCCTTATTTCTATTGTTCAATCATCAGATGTATTTAAACTTACTCTCACTAAAGAAGTAACAACGAGGATAATTGAGTGCTTGAATGATTGCTCAGAGTAAGTTTCGCTTGTTATTCTATACCATATTAACATACATAACTAGATGGCTACAAACAATCATTCTCGATTCTCTTATATATTATGTTCCACAGAAACCCGGAGAAGCCGAAAGCTTTGCTGAACGGATTTCACCTTGGCTTCAGCATGGCAACACAGCGGTGTGCATGGGAACTATAAAAGCTACACTTTACTATATAAATTATATGAATGACGAAAGTATAATCCAAGATCATTTGAGAAAGGTTGTACCACCTTTAGTGACTTTATTAGCCAGAAAATCTTCAGCAACTCAATATGTTGTTTTACGCAATGTGGAAATAATACTGAACGCATATCCGGAGATCTTTCAATCGAGTTTACACTTTTTCTTTTGTCATTTTGATGATCCTGCAATTGTTAAACTCGAAAAGTTTAGTATATTGTCGAAACTAGCAAACGAGGAGAATCTTGATCAAATCCTACCAGAGTTCATGGAATATGCTTCAGAGATCGATGTTGAACTGTCAAGGAAATCTGTTCGGTATATAGGTCACTTGGCTGTAAAAATCGAAAGCCGTGCCGATGAATGTGTTAACTGTCTTGTCGAATTGATCAATACGAAGATAAGCTATGTGATACAAGAAGCTGCAATTGTCATCAGGGATATTTTAAGAAAATATCCTACTCGTTACAAATATTTAATATCCATTTTATTAAAGAATATGGAGTTTTTCGATGAGCCCGAAGCAAAGGCAGCATTTATTTGGTTACTTGGTCATTATGCGGAGTCAATTGAAGACTCACGCATGTTGTTGGGGGAATATGTGGACGGATTCTTATACGAACCTTTAGAATTGCAGTTGACTATATTGACGGCAGCCACAAAACTGTTTTTGAAGATGCCAGCTGCTGGTTCAGAAATGGTCACCAAAGTTTTGCAACTGTGTACTGAGGAAATACAAGATCCAGATTTGCGCGATCGGGGCATCATATATTCTCGGATGCTATCAACAAATCCAGATCTTGCAAAGAAGGTAATTTTGACGAATGCACCTCCTGTGGACGTGGAAGCCGATGCATATGACCCAGAAACGAGTGAACAGCTTTTGCTAAACGTAGGTACCCTTTCATCTGTTTATCATAAACCACCAAATCGGTTTGCACAGGGTTCTTTCCCACAATATTTGGAGCCAAGTCCAGTTTTACGAGAGCATGCCACTTCAGCTGCAGATTCGACAGACGATTTACAGTTGGATTATGATCTACCGTCGTCGGGATATATGATTGAAAAATATGCGTCCAAAAGCGAAGGCGACGTATACTCTGGAGGACTGTGGAGTCAGACCCCCGTTAGTGAGCATGGGCCAACTCCACAGACCGAATACGTATCAAATATTCAGTTCTTAGCAGAAATGGAAAACCAGGATATACCTATGATTTCCAAAGATTAATGAATTAATGGTGAGCATTGACATGGTCTCAATTACGGAAAAATAGAATAATAATAATAATATGTTTGTCGTTTCCTTTTCTTTTCGTAAGCTAAGCAGATGGAGCTACTAAATTATAAAATTACTGAATGAACATATGTGAAAAAGCTATTTACCGAAAGAGATTCAAAGTTACCCTGTGAGTCCAATGACATCTATCTTTATTATTTTTAAAAAGTGAACACGGAAATTAGTATCCATAAGCAGCGAGCTTTTGGTTAATAGAAGAAGCAGACTTAGCAGCAGCAACCTTCTTTTGCTTAGAGTGCTTGGCTTGGTAGAAAGCAGCGCTCTTGACCTTTCTACGTTCTTCCAACTTGGAAACAACATCGGCGTACTTCCAACCGACTTCAGAGGAGAGACGGCCAACAGTGCAGTACTTACGGCCAGGCTTAAGGCGCAAGACACGGAGGGCAGCAGGGACAACAACACGCTTTTGCTTGTCGAAAGGAGGGGGAACACCTTCAACAGCTTGCAAGTGTTCCAAAGCAGCTTGACCACGGGGGCTCTTGTGGGGAAGCATACCACGAACAGCCTTTTGGAAGATGCGAGAAGGAGCACGGAAGTGGAAAGCACCACGAGTAGGGTTGTAACGGCAAGTTTTGCGCAAATAGGCGAGGTACTTGAGCTTGTTACGGAAGAAGCTGCCAGAGATGTTTAACTCTTCACAACGGACAACGACGACTTTTTGACCCGACAAAAGTTGCTTAGCAACAACAGAGGCTAAACGGCCCATAAGATGGCTATTAAAAAAATTAGTATTTTTAACTTATAGAAAACAATGAAATGACTAATATACTTACCCCTTGGCATCAATGACAACTACTTTTTGAAACTCTGACATGTTTCGTCGTGTCCTACGGTCAGCATCGCAGACGCGTTGGTTTGTTTTGATTCCCCGTGACTGTTTTCTTGGACCCATATTCTTCGCATCGCGTAAGTCTAGCTTATTTATAAACGAAAAACCAGTGCAACCATGAAACAGTAATCGAAACAAGAAAACTTGAGATCTGCATAATTATATTTAAATAAAAGTGCCATATCCTATATTTACAGAACAATGTTGATTCTCCCTTGAAAGAGAGAAAACCGAAAGAGTCTTCAGTTTAGAATAACGATGTGGAGTGAACGGCCTTAGTAAACAAAGTTTAAAGATTTGTTCTTGTTTCTAGTATCTTGCATTTTTCAATGAAATGTTCAGAAACTTTATATAAATGTATTTCAATCGTATTACAAGACGCATTAAACACCTTTTGACACCAGTATCACAGTGAATCACCAACATGTCAATATACGTATAGCTCAAATAGCATATGTACGTTAGGATTCTGTATCTCAATTTGGTAATATATATGGAAAACTGACCAAGAACCAAGTTTTGGTCTTAGCAATATGCTTAGAAATTTGGCTAGACAATCTCTTACTCTCGGTCGTCCTCTTCTAACCAGATCTCTCAACATCCCCAGCCGTATCAGTTACCGCCCTAAGTTTGTATCCAACATGAGCACCAAAACCATCATCAACAGCCCTAAGCTTTCTAGTGCTGGTCCTTACAACCAAGCCATCAAGGCCAACGGAACCATCTATTGCTCTGGTCAAATCCCTGTCAAGGATGGCAAGGTTGTCGAAGGCTGTGTTGGTACTCAAACCCGTCAATGCCTTTTGAACTTGCAAGACGTCTTACAAGAAGCTGGTTCTGGCTTAGATAAGATTGTCAAGATCAACATTTTTTTGTCTGATATGAATGATTTTGCTACCGTCAACAAGGCTTACTCTGAAACACTTCCTGACCCTAAACCCGCTCGTTCTTGCGTAGCTGTCAAGACTCTTCCTCTTGAAGCCCAAGGTGTTAAAATCGAGATTGAGTGCATTGCTGTTGAGTAAGCTTGCTTTGCTGGATTTAGCAACGAGTGTTATAACCATTCGCCAATCCTGATGAGTATTGTTTCTATGCCTGATAAATGTTTTTAACTGGTAGCCTTTTGAATATATGCTTTTGGCTTTCCTTCAAGAACAATGCAAAATTTGCTCTATTTTTTATTTGAAAGCTTGTCGCCTGTAGCTGTAAACTCATTTTAAATTTATTACAATAGAGCAGTAGAAAATGCAGATTCAGGGTAGTCCAAGAATCTCAAGTCTCTGACATCAACAAACAAAAATTCCTTAATTACTATTGTCTTGAAACTTTTGAATTCTTCAGCAATAAGAATCTAAGACAATAAATCTTCATTCAATCCTACTCATTTCTTAGTGTTAAGTTTCGTTAACCATCCATACATATCGCAAAAATAAAATACCGATATAAACCATTCTTTTCATACTGAAACTGAACACGCACTAGTGCACTATCCTTTCATCTTGATCCTTCTGTAAGATCATCAAAGTTGAATCCATAGCATACCACTATTTCCATGTCTTCCTCAAAAGTATGTTATGTCGATATGATTTCTTTTCTTATTTCTAACTCTTAGGCTTCTGGTACTGTAAAGAACGCCGGCTCTTCAGCCCCTGGTGGTCCCAAATCTCAAATTAGGTATGTTTGAACAAATGAAGTTCTTCTGTTCCTGAACAAATCTAACATTGACTTTTCTCAGACGCCGTGCTGCTGCTGAAAAAACCGCAAAAGATTCCACCACTGGTCCTGCTGGCCCTCGCGCTGCTGGTGCAGATGGCTCGACTCCTACCTTGTTAAAATTGTATTCCGACGAAGCTACTGGCTTTAAAGTGTAAGTTTCTTTTATTTTCTACCTTCATTTTCTAGGGAACGAAGTCTCTTGTTTATGGCTAGTTCCTCTGAAATAGTATTTGTTGAAAAAGCAACATTCTTAACTCACACATTTACAGTGATCCAGTAGTTGTCATGGTTCTTAGTGTTGGGTTTATTGCTTCCGTCTTTGCTCTCCACATCGTTGCTAGAGTTTTGAAAAACTTCGCCTCTGAGTAATTCGTTTCTTGATAATTTATCCATCCATTAATCTTTCCTTTGGCACAGAAGCAACTCTTTAAACGAATTTCAGAAAGTCTCTCCTATTTACTATTACGTATAGATAGTTTTGAGCGTATCGTCCGTTTCAATGAAGAACCTTTCATGCATGAATTATATCCTACCTCTAGAATGTAATTTCAAACTATAAACCGACTTAAAGGATTGTCAGTACGTAATTGAAATTTAGTCGTAAATTGGATCTACAGTAGCGCATTTTTCAATTATGATAACATTTGAACAGATATGTTCATATTTCAGTGGTGGATGAGAGGAAGAAAGAATTAATAAATAAATACAACGGTAGGTAGGTTCATTATCTAACAGAAGTTTTTAAGCATTTTTACACAAGTGGCTTCCACGTTAGTTTGCTATCTTCAGGCGAAGAGCCTAACAGGTCCGGTTGAGGCGTGGTATTCGTCGATTTCCTAGGAGGTGGAGTGGGTGGAATATTGCTAGGTGAAGAACGTAAAGACGTAGAATTCGAAGAAGAAGGATTTGACCTTGGAGGTAGGGCTGGTTTCATTCGAGGAGCTGCTAAACGCTCTGGTTTTGAGGGTTTTGTCGGTTTGGATGGCGATTGCTGAGGAATTAAAGCCGGATGACTTGCATCCAAGGAATGCAAAGGATTCGACTGAGAATTTACTGCTGGATCTTGTTCTTGTCTATTTTCTAAAGTCAAACATTTTTCAGGCTTAATCCAATCAGGTTCTTTACTTGGTGTAAAAGGATTAACCGGTCGGTCTGGGTTAAGTTGATAGTCATTTCCGGGTCGGGCTGCAATCGATCGAGCAGGTAAGCCGTCTTCAAACCACCATTTTCTGTTGTCGAGACTTGGCTTCTTGAGCTTATCCATACCGTTGGCAGGCACGTAAGGAATTAAATTGGGCTTTTCGGCAACAGAACCGGAAATATCAATTAAGGTATACGAAGTACTATTGGCATCCCGTACCTCAACCTTCCTTTGCATATAAATTTCTTCAAAAAGCTTTTTCTTTTTTGCTTTGTCGATTTTGACAATGCTTGCATCATACGATGCATAAACAGGACGATGGTCAGAAAAATATAAAGGGGCAGAATTATAGGCAGTTTGTTTTAATTCCCCTCGATACAGAATTCGGTCTGTCCAAGCTGGAACCCGATGTTTATCTGAGGTATCATATATATCGGTGCCTATATCAAATTTGTAGGTAGGAAGAAATGTAATAGGTAACTCAGAGAAGAAAGGGAATACTTCACCTGTCAGCATTTGATTATTCAGTTGATCGTTTTCAAACAAATTCTGTAGCTTTCCTTGTTCGATGCAGTATAATGTGTCTTCATATGTCAAAGAAATACGATAATTGAAATCTCCAAACCATACAACGTAGTCATGATTAAATATTGAGCGACCTCGCTTAAATCTTAAGCCATTAGCAATGGTCTGGTAGTCATGATTTCTTTCATCGTAATTTGTATGGCCGGCAGCAAGGTGCGAAGTAATAAAACAGATGCCAGTATCTTCAAAATCAAAACGAATAGCAACAGCTCCCTTGTTACCGGAAACGCCCCCCAGTCCTGTTTTCTTAAGTGTTCCCTCCACATTTTTGATGCTCGGTAGACAAGACTCTTTCACAAAGACTATCATAGCTGTACCAACTAACTGACCTGACCGCAATTGGACGTAGTTTGTGCCATATTTAGCTTTACTGTTTAGTAATTGCTTTACGCAAGTTTCCCATTCACGCCTCTTTGCAGGATCAGCGTTTATTACCTGCTGAGGAGTTAGTTGGACGATTTCCTGAAAACCAACGACATAAATATCAGCCATGGGATTGTCATCAGGGAAAAGCCATTTTTCTAAGTCGGAAGTAGGGAGACATCCATTTAAATTATAACTTGCTACAAAAATTGATATATTCTTCTGTTCCGAGAACTCATTTTCTCGCTTTTTTAATTCATGATTGACATATTCATGAATAGGATCGTATAAGATTACTGGGTGCTGGTCTATCAAACGTCCAAGTAATAAATCAATGGTCTCTTGTCTTCCTTTATCCTGAAAATTATTAATATACATGCGTCCCACACTTTTAGACAAATCGTTCAAGGCACCTGTCAAACTTAGTTTTCCTTTTCTAGTAAAACTAGACTTCAAAGCACCGGTACCGGTGTAAATATGAGATAACGCATCACCGTTATTTGCCCACAGAGTAGAATGTATTTGCCAAAAATCATAACCAGCGTTTTGTCGAGTGTGTATCATCACATTTTCTAGTATCATTCTAGAAATAAGATTCTGAATAACATTGGTTCTGTCAAGGCAATCCAGACAATTTGTTCGAAAAGTACCATCCTGCGTTACCATTGCTTCTCCATTTCGCTTTTCAGAATAAAAGCTAAAAGACTCAACATCACCGTAAAGCATAGGGCGAATTTTATTTGCATCCTCAAATGAACGAATTAAGGAGTGGTAATCAAACTCAGTAAGATGAATTAACTCTTTTTCCGGTGAATATTGGATATGCTGTCGCAGTCTGTCAGATAAAGAACGTTCTCCTGAACCAGTGCCGAGCAAATTGACGATATGGACGGGACCATATTCTTTAATTATATCACTAAAATGTTTTTCAAAAGCTGCTCTGGTTGCTTCAAAAGAACGGGTGATGTCAATTTTCTGCCCGAACATCTGCACACCTTCTTGTTCCCAAAAGATAGGAATGCTTCCTCGAACTTGAACAAAGCTCACTGAATAATTTGGAGTATCAAGAATGGTTTCTGTTTCAACGTAGTTGGCAACATTGCCATCATCATCAACACCACGGGCAAGAAATCTTGTACCTGCACGATAAGATGACAATCTTGATATGAGTGAAAGTCGCACATTTTGCATCCCCAGCTTGAAAGGTTCCGTACCTGAAAAGCCACGAATAACGCAAGTATAAAAACAGCATGCATCCATCACGTCTTTTTCGTGAGAATTTAAATGGGAACGAAATTTAAACAACTGACGAAGCATAAACTCGTTCCACATAAATTGTTCGTGCATAGTGTCTGACTGAAGATCCGTATAAGCATGTGAAGTGCGCAACTGTAAACGAGAAGTTATATCAAAGTCTAGGGAAAAATAAAAAGTTCCGTTTGTTAAAAGCTTTCTCAAACTTCCAAATGGTTCTGAAGTATACCTGGATGCATCATAACCTGGAGCTTCTGAATCGTATCCATCTCCGGTGTCTAACGAATTCCCTTCTTGACGAATGTGATCCCAAGTGGGACGGTTCACACTATAAAAGCAAACCTCTGTTATACGAAAAATTCGTTCACCTTCTCGTATACGAGCGACCTCGCTAGCACCTGTAATAACACACAAAAAGTTTGAATTCTCAAGTTCAATGAGACCTAGTGTCCCGTAAATGGGGCGATTAGAAATCCTCCGAAAACCATCAAGTGGTTTTTCACTAAGAGATACAAATTCTGCTATACAAACGGACAATGAATTCTTGTTTTGAGGGACAGAATGAAAGACCAGAGCATATTCTCTATTTGCGAGTGCCAGCGATCGAGGCTGTTCTCGCAATAGACATTGCATTGTTTACGTTTGAAACAAAATGAAGGGATTAAAATTAATGTGGATCAATATGAGTGTTACTCAGAATCCCAGGCTAGTAAAGAGAAAACCAAATATCTTCGTGTTGATCTGGAATAGCTTAGGTAACGGTCTTTGATACCTGCAAATAAAAGTGAAATTATCAAAGTAATATTTCATTCTAATCGCGTTAAATAAAATGAAATCAAACATAAAACATGATTACTCAATTTGAGAATGAAGGTAGAGAAACATTGGTATGATATCCTCAAGTCAATTTGCTATGCTGCGTAATTACGAGGTATTTGCGAAAATGCAGTTCATCATCAGTATGCTTAACTAATTGAGTTCTTTCCTGAATGCGGTTATTACATAGTAAACAGAAATAATCCTTTTAGCTCAAGTGTACAGCAGCATTTGCACGATTCAACATGACCAACATATCAATTATTGAAGACAAGTAGCCCATGTAGATGAATCGCTGTTACTATCGCAGTAATAATAAGCATCATTAATGATATTAGCAACGTATATCATTAACCAACCTTGCAATGCTCTCCATGATTAACACTGAGAATTAAGCAGTTTTGGAAACAGCTTATGTGTGTCGACTGTTTCACATAAACTATAAGGCCTTATTTTAGTCTTAATTGAGGAAAATTTCTCGTTCGGCGATATCGTCAATTGAAAAAATAAAAAAAAGAAAAAGATGAGGGAATCATCCAAAGCGCTAAGTTCCATTCACTCAAACATGATCAGTTAGATTCCACAAAAGAAATCCTTTCAACTATTCGATTTCATAATATTCATGAAAGCAAAATAGCTTGGATCCTTGAAGTTATCGAGCAGATGGAACAACTTCTTCCTTCATACCTTCAAAACATCCTTAGAGAAAGATCCTTCTGAGTAAGATGTTATATAATAGCACAATATTTTGGTAAATAGAAACTGTTTAAGAAAAAACATTGAGGACCAAAATACTTCCATACCACATTTTTCAACAGCCAATACCCTTTCCATTCTTTAGAGTGCTCCATATCCCCATGCAAACGACTTAGAGGAGAAAAAGGAAAGAGGAAAACAAAAAAAGATAAAGGCTTATTTACCGTTAAAGACCGAAGATTCAACCATAGTACCTATATTCAACTTTTGAAAGTTTTTGAAGGAAGAATTTCATCATAAGCAAATTGAAATTTGGTATCGTCAGGATAATAAACTTCATTTTTAAGGATTTTGGGGCATTTGGGTTTTTTTGGCTATAGTATCTACAATGAATTTTAGGAACATCTTTAGGAGTCAACCTGCTAATGAACGATTAAGGAGAGAACGGACTTTGGTCTTTAAAATAGACTGGTTTATATTGTCGTATTGCTGTGTTTCCTACTTTATCAACTATCTTGATCGTTCCTCCATCAACAATGCTTACTTGAGTGGTATGAAAGAAGACTTGAAGATGTACGGAAATGAGCTGCAAGACATTAACGTCGTTTTTACTTGCGGCTACATTATCGGTCAAATACCTGGATCGTACGCTATGCAGAAAATGCCGGCGAGATATTGGTTCGCGGTGATGAACTCGATCTGGGGAATCATGACCATACTTTCGTTTACTGTCCATTCAGTTTCCTCTATGATGGCATTACGCTTTTTTATGGCAGTTGCAGAGGCCTCCACATTTGCAGGTACTCATTACATCTTGGGTGCTTGGTACAAAAGTAGTGAAATTTACAAAAGGGCAGCCATCTTCTCTATATCCGGTTTGATCGGAAGTATGTTTGCTGGGTATCTACAGACGGCTGTTCATTCATCATTGGACGGAGTGTGCGGTATGGCAGGATGGCGTTGGCTATTCATAGTTGATGGGTTGTTAACAATACCATTGGCATTTTATGGATACTTTTTATTCCCAGACGTTCCCGAAACAACAAAAGCTCCCTATTTCACAGAATATGAAAAACAGCTTGCAGTAAAACGACTTCCTGCTCTTCCGAAGAAAAAGCCTATTACCAAGCAATCATTATTAACCATATTCCGATCCTGGCGCATATATGGTTTATCGATTCTTTGGCTGTTCAGTGGCGAAACCCAGGCTATTGCAGTCAACGTGCTAATGGGACAATGGATGAAAGTCTCGGGAGACTTTAGTGTTAGCCAGATTAACAACTATCCTACAGTTATCACTGCGGTTGGTGTTGTCTCTACCATGGGAGCTAGCATTCTATCAGATAGACTTAGCGGACATACCCGCTGGCCATTTGGTTTATTTCTTTTTTCCGTGACCGTGGTTTCTTCTTCTATACTGTTAGCGTGGAGCGTTCCTTACGGGCTAAAGTTCTTCGCATACTTTCTTTCAGGATGCACGTATGCTGGACAAGCTGTTTGGTTTTCATGGGCTAATGACATATGTCGTGATAATGACCAAGAAAGAGGTATTATCGTTTTCATTATGAATATGGTACAAAATATTTGGCACGTATGGTGGGCCCCGGTTATGTATCCCAATACAGATACCCCAAGGTTTATAAAAGGTTATATTGCCTTGATAGTTGTCGGAGGATTAACCTTTTTTTGTTCGTGTATAGTAAGCTTCATGCAAAAAAGAGACCAACGTATAAAGCGTACTCAACAAGATACCAAAGAAGAGCAGAATTCGACTTTTGCTGAAGTGTCAGAGGACGATGCAATAAAAATAGACAATATAAGTTCTGGCAAGGATAATGAATTTAATAGAAATGAAGACACTGTCTTGGAAACTCCTAAGATGGTATATACGCGCCAAAGAATTTTAAAACCAGATTATATCTAGGATGAATGAGGATTTCTTTATTGTTTACATTTATATATATATTTATTTATATATTTCAATCAACATTAGGAAATACAATCTCTAGTAGTCCTGAGTCTATTAGACCTGCGAAGCACATACTCAAATGTCTCTTATTCTATCGGTAGGTAAGAACGTTCTCTCTACCTAGTAAAGCTCAATTGTGCAGTGGTGCATTTCTAATAAACAAGTGAACGCTTACGAGTAAATTGGTAAAAAGGTATACAATCACAATAGAAAGAAGAATAGATTCAGTTCAAAAAGCTCTTTAGCGGTGTTGTTTGTTGTCTGGTGTCCACCATAAAAGTATGAGCAATCAACAGTATCAAATAGAACTCGAAAATGCCTATTGTGAATTTAGAAACGGCCTGAAAGAGATGTCCAAGAAAGAGGACTATTTAAAGGTGGTTACAAACGAACAAGTTGAAGCAACTTTAGCCTGGGAGAACGGAGAATGGGTTTGGGAAGAACAACAAGGGGAAGGTGAAGAGGTAGAGTTAAAGAAACGCTTTCCTACTTGTGAGTCAGCGTTGCTAACAATGTCGCCGTCATTCCAGCGATGGTTTCACAACCAGCTAGCAAGTCGGCTTTCAAGCTTAGCTCAATAAACAAGAACCTTTGGAAAAGTAATGATATCTAAAAAGGACTCTTGCCTAGCAAAATACTCGTTCTTCAAGTTATTACGAACGCCTCTCTCCTCCTTTTTTCTTTTTCATTGTTGGGTAAGATGCAACATTGTAGCCTTGGATAAACCGATTACGTTGGTTTGCAATATACTTTCGCGTACGTACATCTAAACCATCTTCTTTCATGTCTCTGGTGCTCTTGGTGAACAGTTCTTCCCAGGTTTTTATTTTTCCATCAATCTTCTGCTCAGTGTTACGACCAATTCTTTGAAAGAACTTTCTCAGATCCGTTATGCCTAAATATGTCTTGTTAGTGGATCCTATTAAATTGAATTACCAGCTTTCATGAACGTACCATCTCTTGCTGAAGGAACGAAAGATGCTTGTCTGCTAGCGACTCGGAAATTAATCAATCTGTTTGGTAATTTCAGAAAGGAACTTCCTGCATTCATTTTAAATAATAAAGTGAAGTAGTTCAATAAGCAAATTGTAGCAAAGTAAAGCGACTCTGTCAAACCAACGGGTTTCAGAAATGACCTGTTTTTCGCGAGAAAACAATTACAAATTAGAAGAAAAAGAGATTCCAAGAAGCTAAGTTCGTTTTTTAATTCTCAAAGCAGCCTTCAGCTACTATCCTGTTATTGTCAGTGGGGATTTGGGAAGTAAGATGGCTACGCTCTTGGTTACTCAAATACTCAAAAGCAGGATATGCTAATACTATAATGCTTATATGTAAGTAAATTTATTAAAGGGAAAAGAAAACATCAATTATTTATATATAAGAAAATTGAAAAATCTTGTATGATTTTGTTAAAGCGATTTCAACTTCAACCTTTTAGAAATACTACATTGACACCTATACAATATTCGAAAGGATCTATCTTCTTTCAAGTTATTCCTATAATTAAAGGAATTAGATGCCAATTCTTAATAAACTCTCACTCTTCTTCACTTACTTTTCTTCCTTTTGATGTTGAAAGGAGTTCATTCCTATAGTATCTATTTAGTACACTTCTTGAAAACAATTATGAAAAACAATGAAACAGCAAAGAGACTCAATACCTGAATTAGTTTGGAATGGAAATATCAGTGTAGAAATACACCAAAAGGAAAATTCCCTAACCTATTTGGTATGCTTCTGAAAACGTGTAATCTATTCTCTAGTAGACTGTGTCTAACTGAACAGGCGAATCTTCCTAGACATTCTTATTTCGCCCAAATTCTCGAGGATCTAAAACGGTTATTTGCACCAAAGGTTGCTTTGGAAGAATGTTGGCTAAGTTCGGGGAAAGCATCTATCAAATGGTAAGCTTTACATAGCGTTGATGAATCTCATTCCTAACGTGGTTTCCTTTAGGCACTGGCCTGTAGGTGTGCTTTATGATTTACTTTCGCAGGAAGACCCAGAGTCTGCTACCTCCGTTCCTGTTTTATGGCACCTTGTTTTTCATGTCGGGTCCTTTCCAAGCTCCTTGGTTGTTCCCATGGGAAGTATGGAGACGTTTCGTACTTGTTTTTTCAATGCACTGAAAGAGGTATGTTCTGCATTAAACTTATAAAACGCATTATTAATAGATGTCTAAGTCTGATTACGTTCGAAATGGAAGCTCATCTCTTGTAATTGCTCTCTCTAAACCAGAGACAGACACATACTGGAATTCGCTACTCAACCACGATTTTTACGACTACCGGCCAATTGCTACAAAATTATTTACAAGCAAATCTAGAATAATCCCTTTAAAGATTTATCTTGGTGCAGATGCTCCTATTGTTCAATCGTCTGCCTCTCTTGGCTATACGTTGGGACAAGTTTTGCACAAGCAACTTCCCAGATTGTTCCCTTCTGCCGTTATGTATTCATTATTAAAGCCCGTCTTACATGGCATAGTCCTCCCATCAACGGTTAGCACGGACATAATGAACAGAGATTTCTGTTACCCCGATGGGTTTCTTCACATCGTCTTGATACCGATTTCAACATAAGGATAATTCAATTGTGAAACTTTACTTTTAATTAGTTAAAATCTTCGAAATTATCATATTAATGTCTCGAAGGATAAATCGTTCACAAACTTGTATGAAAGAGCTTAATGATATTAATTATTATATAAACTGAGTATAATCATGTCTTTATATTGGGTAATTATCTATAGAAGAGACATTCTAACAAAAACTTTTTTACTTAAATCAGAAAGCAACTTCGTTTTTCAATTAAAATCCGTAAAAGACTTATTGCATATAAGGAATAGTCGCGGGAGCCACTGTTCCATTTGGTAGAAAGTTTGCTGGAACAGTCTCAGTAACTCCTTGCGAGCGATAGTATTTTTCATAAGGAGACTCTCCTGCCTTAATTTTTGCATCGTTGACGTCAATACCAGGATGTCCATTTACGCTCAATAGTTTGGCACTCACTTGTTTAGTATCTTCTCCTTCAACAAGCTTTTTCCAATGGGTTTCGCGTACAGAAAAGGGCCCAAAAGTTTCACGGTCTAAAGAAAGGTATTCGGATACGGCATTAGGACTTGTAGAACGATAGTTTAAATATTCCATGTAGATCTTTGTTAAATCCATTACAGTTCGAGGAGCTAACCTCGTGTAAAGTCTTATGTACTTCATGACGGCGGAAACCCTACTGTAATGATCGTTTCCATTTTCCAAGGCTAAACAAACAGTTAGTACCACAATTACGTAGTGCTACAGACGTTTTACTTACTTAAAGGTTGCTCAAGTTCAAAACGAAGATAGGAAATCCAAAAATATCGGCTATCCAGCATAGCCGCAGCATTCTGCGAAAACTTACTTCTAGCTAATTCGCTGTTTCCTTCAACTTTCCAAACCAGTTTTATATCTTCCGTAATTAGAATTGCAGCGGTACCAGGGTCGCAACCCCCCTCGTTGATTATGCTTCTTAAAACAGCATGTGCATTTGTTAACCCGGCATCCCCAGATACTCTCCTTTCAAGATTCGCCCAACCTAAAGCTGCTTCCAAATTTCCTGGAACTAAGATTATAGAGTTAGTAAACATGATTCATGTAAGTTCACTCTCACATACGTTGAGTTAAAATTGCTTGATAAATTGCTCTAGCAGAAGCAATATTTCCTAAAGATTCTTCAAATAGTGCATACTGTAACCGGATTCCTGGTCGAGATATAGATGCAAATATACAGGCAGCGCGCTCATAAATAATTCGAACATCTTCTGTATGACCAGGCTGGGAAAGCATCCACCGAGCAAACCGGAACCAAAATTCATCGTAAAAAGCGCAAGCAACCAAACATTTTTCGTAAAGATAATAGATTCTAGAGAAATCGCCTTCTATTTCCTCGAAGTCGAGATACTTTCTCCAGTTTACCAGCTGTGGTTCATCTAACTCTTTAACGTGAAAGTAAGGCCGCTTGATTTCAGATTCAAATGTCCAACGTTTAGCAACCTCCACCTGGGTTTTCTGAAATATCTGCAAATGAATGTTGTAAATTCTAGCACGAATTTCCCTTTCAATTTCTAATTCACCTCTTTCGACTGTAATTTGTTTAGATCCTGCACTGACTACTTCTGGGGGTTCACGCAAAACATCGGCTCGTATAGAACCTAAGACGTCGGGTGGTAGAAGGAGCTGCAATGGTTGACTTTGTGAGACTTGCACAAACCTTATTATGTTAGAACTCAAAATTGCAAAAGCCCGTGAATATTTATCATACCTTTCGAAGTAACGCGCGTACTGATGCAAAGGGATATGGACAAGTCGTTCTAGGATCTGGTAGACGAAATCAGTTCTTTCTTGTCTTTCTTCAAACTCGATATATTTATCCCAGAAGGGATGTGAAAGGAAATCCAATCCAATCATCTCTGATCCTTGCACGAATACCCTTGTTTATTCGTTAGTAAACCGGTTACTACCATTATTGAGAACAATCTTTATGAACAAAAAAGGTACATACTCTCTAACTTCATTAGGATCATGATTAGTTTCCATTTTAAATGAACAATAGTTTGCCCATAGATCTACCGAGTAGGGAATACCGGCAATGCCTCTTTCATAAACCTATTTAGCGGTCAGCACATGTTCAGACGACTTTCTAAATTATTATTTGTTACATACCTTTTCAGAAGCTTCTGGTCCAGCGACGAAAAATTCAAAGTCTGCATATTTCTTCCAATACCCAAAAAGCAAAGGAAACTTTGTCAAGAACCTATCATAGACGCTTCGAAGTGTATTTATAGTTTGTTTTGATGAATTTCTATCAATTCCTCCTTCTATTGTTTCGGTTGCACGAATCAATGCTTCCCTAAAACTGGGTTAATCACGTTGCTCATTCCTAAGTCGACAAAAGCATACCAGACATCAAAATCATCCGGATTTTTCGTTACTTGACGGTTTAACTTATCCCATTCCGTCTCTTCTGCTATGTAAATGTCCCCGTAATCCATGTTCGCCTAAAATGGAAAGACGCGCAGGTTTTGGTATTTCTAAAGCTGTTCTTCTCTCATTGCATAAATATTCTATAAACGAGTTACTCCTAAGAATAATGTGAACACTCAAAAACACTACCTCTATTCTTTCCTTATATACAAACTGTAGTATTCATCTGAGAACTGTACATTTTCAATAGCATCTTCTTCATTACTTCTGATTGTTAAATTGGTTTCCTCATTTACTCACACCTCCATCCTACTCTACACTTCATGACTTGAATAATCTACGTGAACAACAACACCTTTAACAAATAGGAAAAGGAAAAAAGAAACTTCATAAAAATCTGAATAAAATTATTTAATATACTCAACATTTAAATACCAATGCATTAGACCTCATTTAAACAGAAATAAACCGACGTTGAAAAACGCTACAAATAACTGAATCGACTGTGTCTATATATTAAAGGAGTGAACCTTCAACATTATAACCTTTTCCTATAAACAGAACAATTCTTCAGAAAAGACAGGTTTCGAATCTTTTCATTTTTTTAAACAATGTATGTACTTTTTTGGCAGATAGCTTGAAACTTTTCAAACTGATATAGTTTATGCAAAGTCTTCTTCGTGAGAAGAGTATTGAGGAGAAGACTCGGTATTAGAAGCACGTTCAACGTACTCAACAGATTCACCACGAGCACCACGGCTCTTTTCGCGGTTCTCCCGGTCAGCCTTCTTTTGTTCCTTGTAATCAAGCTTGAAGTTGGTAGAGTTCCATGGTTTAATATCAGACATATACAGTTCGTTAATTTCTTCCAAACTAAGACCCTTAGTCTCCTTAGCAAAGAAGAAAATAACAATTGCACCAGTCAAGTTGGAAGCAGCAAAGACATAACCATACTTGAATCCGATAGAGTTTTGAATAAAGGGAGTAAAGAAAGAAATCAAAAAGTTCCAAAGCCAGTTAGCGGAAGTAGCGACAGCAGCGCACTTTGAGCGGTAACGAACGGGATAGGATTCACCAACAATAACGTAAGCAGCAGGGGCCCAAGTTTGAGCGAAACCGAAAATGAAAAGACAAGCGCAAACAATCATAACTGCACCAGCACGGGTGTTGGAAGTTCCATTTGCGTGATAAAGGGCACGACTACCAACGGCACCATAAATCCAGAACCACATGGATTGCCAGAGACCACCGATAATGAGAGGATTACGACGACCAAAGTACTCAAGAGTAAACATACCACCAAAAGTGCAACCGAAGTTACAAGCATCAAGAATTAAAGCAGACAAATAAGGAGATTGAATACCAGCACCTTGGGCAACTTGGAAACCATAGTAAAAGAAGTAGTTGTTACCAGTAAGTTGTTGAAGAGACATGACGAACATACCCAAGAAAGTACGATAGCGAATGTTTTTACCAAAGATACTAGGCCAAGAGCAAGTACCACCAGCGAATTCTTCGTCGATCGACTTCTTAAGGCGGCCATATTCTTCCTGGACTTCGGGGCTATCAGGAGGAATTTCAGAACTCTCTGAAAGAACCTTAACAGCATCCTCATCTCTGCCGATTTGAATAAGATAACGTGGAGACTCAGGCAAGAAAATGATACCAATGAAGGTAATGATACCCCAAATCAAATTGACACCCATGGAAACTCTCCATTGAGCAGTCTTGTGAAGCTTGTGGGTACCCATATTCACACATGCAGCAATGAAAATACCACCAGTGACGAACAATTGGTAAGTGACGACAATTGTACCACGGATGGAAGGAGGGGCAGTTTCAGATTGATAACCGGGGGCCAAGACGGAAAGAGCACCGATACCAAAACCAGTCCAAATCTTAGCAACGATGATTTGAATCCAAGAGGGAACGGTGGTAACTTGAATAATAATACCAATAATATAGACACAAGTCCAACCGATAATGGACTTACGCTTACCAAAACGATCAGCCAAGGGAGAAGACAAAATACAACCGATCAAAGAACCAATGTTAACTATACCGACCAAAAGACCTTGACGCCAAGATGAGTAAGAGTAGGAATCCGTAATAGGGTCGTAACGGTCCGCATAACGACTTTGAAAATCTCTCATGTTGGTGACACCACCAATAGAACCGGTATCAGCACCGAACATCCATCCAGCCATGGAGACGAAAATCAACATGATCATGGTAAAGATCTTACCACGCTTGAAATTCAACAACGACATTTTGAAAGTTTTTTAAAGAATCTGACTTTTTAACGATAAAAAACGAAAAGAGAAAAGGAAAATCAACGACAAGAACCGAGAATTCCGAAAGAAAAACGAATACTAAAGATATATCTACAAAAAATTGTACTATACTTGCGAAGGAGTGTGAAACTCGACGTTAAGTTCAACGACACTTCGGATAGAAAAAAAAAGAAAGAAAGAGATATCTCAATGGAAAAAGAGAGTATAGATATTTAGGGTACTTTTTCCAAATAAAAACACACCTTCAGGAAATCTGTTAGATATTCTTAATTAAAAGTAAGTATCCAACAGCTTTTTTCCAACCACACAAGGCTTATTGCTCAATGGATACAAATGGCCTCGAAATCAGTTGGGAGAATAGCCCAAAGATTTATTAATCAATTTATTATTCTTTTTCTTGTTCTCTATTTCTCAAGACCTCAAAAGAACTTGAAAAAAGGCAGTTGAGGTTAGAGACTGTAGGTTGGTGGAAGAAAAAATCCCGAATGGGTGCTCTGACTCTTATATAGGTATTCGGTAATTTTCCCCCCGAAAAACAATTGTACTCTTTGTAAATTTCATTAGGAAAAACTTGACATCTCAACGTTAAAACTTTCAGCTTATTACGTCACCAATAAGAACAAGGCAAGCAAATTAGATGTCATCGTGACAGTCGGATTGGTTGTCTGATCACACAAACAGTCACAAACAATGTGGAGGGCCAATCAAATGGCGAATGGGTATTGGAGTCTCCAGGGTATCGATAGACAAAAATGCGCGTTTCAACCACGATACTGCATCCTTATTTCGTCTTGTAGGTCTATAACGCGAACGATGCAGTACACAAATGAAGAAATAACGGGAACAGCGTAAACCAAAAGGAAAAAAAAAAGGCCCTATTGGAGAGGAAAAATACCAAGAAAAGATAAACAAAAACAATACGAACCCAAGTAATCCGTAAGAAAAGAAAAAGGAAGGGAACAAAACCTTTATCCTTCCTTCCTTACTTCCAGCTGCCAGTAACTGTTTCTCCATAACCTTCCATTAGATGCTCTTTGAAATCCCGATAGTTCCCCATCTTCCATCCCGTGTTTACTAACGTTTCGTCTCGCTAACTGTTTTTTCATCTCCAATGCAGGTTATCTGCCGGATAAACCTTCATGACATTGTTTTGCTTGCTCTATTGAAACCAGCCCTCTTGATAAGTTCTGATGAAGACAAACTGTGCTTTGTAAACCAAACTCCGTATTTTCACTTTACATGTTTCTACCAGGAGATTGAATCCAAGGGAAACAAAAAATGGGCTTCTCGTCCCTTAAATACTGAACCCGTTTGTTTATAATCGTTAAGGTTCCATGGCCTGCCCCTCTTGTTAGAGGAGAAGAACCCAATGGTCGCATTTCTCTGTGTGGAGATAGAACTAGGCTTTCCTTTCCCCCACTCAGTGGTTTCCAGATAAAACTAAGTTTAAGTTTGCTTGTCCTATGACTTATGATTGGCTAATATTAATCCATTGCGCCAATCACAAGCCTTTGTGAAAACCTTCCTGGTTCTCCACGATAAGTTTACGAACCTTCTTTGTTTCTGTTTCAAAAAAGCAAACAAAAAGAGAAAAAAAATAGTTTTTTACAATTTTATTATAAAAAAGTTTTGTTTTCCTACTCTGCGTGAGTCTTTGACCTTGTTTTGAAGAAAAAAATCAAAGAAACAAAGAAAATGTGGCAAGTGAATGTGTTTGCTCTTGTCCCGCATTTGTTACCCCGGATGCAAAATGCGTGCTGTTACGCATTAGTATCTCATTGGTAGGTATCTCCATGTACCCCACATAATAACAATAACGAACCGGTTACACCGGGTAAGTGACTGGTCGTTCTCAAGTCGGAGGTGAATATGTGATGAGGCCTCGGACGAAGCTGGTTTAGTGCAGTGCATTATATGTTTGCAGCGAGAAAGTCTTTGTTTCGGAATATGCATTGTGCATTCCATCACACATATCTAAAAAGAAATTGCAAAGACAGAGTTAGAATGCATTGGTAAACAATGATGCAGGAAGAAAAGATTCAACTAAAGCAGAGTTGAAGCAACAGATGGACGATTTTGAAGTTGAGTTGTAAAACTAAAAACTATTGACTGTACTTCTTCCTTTTCTCTTCTTTAAGTATTTGTAATTGAAATGTACTATTTGAAGAGTATTCCTTTCTTCAATTGCCAAGGCATCCTATCCTTCCTCCCAGCAATAGTAACCCTTTGCTTGGCGTCAAGGAGCCAGAAGCATAGTTTGTAGCATAGATATGCTAATTAAAAAAACAAACGCTCCTTTGAAAGAAGATTCCTTTAGATCTACTTCTTTCTAACTAGTTTTCCCTACAGCTAGTAGCATTTCTCAGTACCTTTCCTTTCCTTGTAGCTCACTATAATCAGTCCCCAGTGGTATTGTTCCAACACGCGCTTCCAAGGGACGGTTGTAGAGTCGTAGGAAAAAGGTTACCTGTTTTCCTTTTCTTTCATTTCTTTATGAACTCTCCATCCGTAGTGGAAAATCATGTGCCAGAGCGTCGCCCCGATGAGGTTCTGGGGAACCCATCTGAGACGTTGTACATTCGAAATATCGAAGAAAAAATCCGGATTACCAGTATGTAAATGGCTTTATCTAAAATTTTTGCAAGACTATTCTTAGTTTTTATTGCTAACCGGTGTTGAAAAGTGCTGAAACAAATTTTGGAACACTTGTTTGGAGCGTACGGCAAGATCCTCAGTGTTCACGCCAGAAAGACACTGCGTATGCGCGGACAGGCGTTTGTTGTTTTTGAAAATCTTCAAGATGCTAGCCGTGCTCTTCAAGATTTACAAGGATATCCGTTGTATGGAAAACCAATGATGATTCAATTCAGTCGAACCAAAAGTGATGCCATCTTACAGCTTCAGGACCCAAAGCAATTAGAATCGCATAAACTGCAACGTCATGAACGAAGAGGTATGGATACTTTCTGCCGTTATGGATGCAGAGCTTGAATCTACAGATGCAAACAGAATGCACTTGGGTCAAATCATTACTATTAAAGAGGCTTTGCAGTACATCCAATGATGGTTTTTCTCTTTACTCTTTTATCTTTATTAACGACTTTCTAGAACATTTGAAACGTACAGGTGCACTACAACCACCTGCACCCAAACCTGCTCATAAGAAACAGCCTGTGAAACGTGCTGCTGCAGGCGAACGGAAATTTAATATTAACGAAGATCTGCTTCCTCCTAATAAGGTTCTTCTACTTCAAAACCTTCCACAAGAAGTCACGGCTGAAATTCTTACACAAATTTTCGAAGCATATCAAGGTTTTCAAGAGGTTCGTATGGTTCCGGGACGCAGGGGTATTGCCTTTGTTGAATATGACACTGAAAGAGAGGCTGGTATTGCAAAAAATGGCACAGCGGGTATGGCCCTCAGTGGCAGTCAGGTTAAAGTAACCTTCGCCAGAAAAGCCTCTTAGTGTATTTTTCAACTATAAATGGACTTGGGTTATGGTCTTCTCTCTTTCCTTTTCTTCCCCGCCTTCCTATAATCTTCCTAATGATTGAAGAAATAGCAAAAGATTGTAACTGGAACTCTTCTGAGCGTGTTCACATAGAGTCGAATTGGATCCTTTAAGATGTGGACAATACTTTAAAGCCGGTGTATTTCCCAGAAGAGCCTTTCATTAGCTCTACATTCCCTTTTTTCATCAACGACTCTAAAACTTTGTGCAGTAGACCTTCCTCCAAACAATCCACTTCCTTGCATTGTTCCTGTAATTCATAATAGGTGCAAACAGCACCATCTCTGCCGGTGTCAAATAACTATTCTGTTAGTTAATGTGAATATTAAACTCCAATTGTTTTTTATCTATCCGGTAGCTATAGTGTCGTATATACCCATTTTGTAATAATATCTCCCCATTCAGCAATAGAACGCCAGTACACCCAAAATGTATCCCGAGGTTCTTTTTTTTGAGTCCATTCAGCGTCATTTTGCTTCACCATATCTTCTACGATTTCCCGGAATACGGGTAATGGCAGTGTTCCTACATAGGCCGTCAGTCAATGCTCTTCCTTTCACATAGTTCCAAACTTACGATGAATACTCTCATTATAAATTAATGGACATTCTAGTAATCCAGAATGGATAGTCAACTGAGTAATTCTATGCTCCCGGCACCAAATGTGGATCCATTTTTGCCAAGCAGATTTTTGGGATTGCCAAGTGTTTTCATTCACTTGACGAGTAAAAAAAGGAGGGAAGTTGTAAATTGCTGGAACTTTCATATTTTTGCGCGTCTTGATTACTTTTTCCTGTGGAATGTATTCTTCATGGATTATGTTTTCTTTTCGTCACTACAGGCATAAGAAACAAACCACACCCCAAAGCCTTAAACGTTAGAATAGGAAAAAATAAAAAAATAAGAAACCTAGTGAGGTTAATGAATGTTTACTAGTACTCTCAACAGGTGAATCGGCATGCGATCTTTGTTATACACAGCAATGGCAGTTTACTAAGGATGTAATTACGAGCCATGCTAGGCTCCATATATGAATGGTTGGTTCTTTTTTCACTATGGTCTCTAATAGTTTATAAAATTCTACTTCTCATTTTGATGTTTTTTGTTCCGTTTTGGCAGACGTGTAATAAAATCTCAGATGGTAAACATTGAATGCGAAAGCTGTACAACTTGCTTAATTCGTTGTTACAAAGAGCTTCCATATTCAGTTTAGATATATGCTGAAGAGATACACATGAGAATACAGATGAGAATGGATTGCTTAATGCCCCTTCATGTAAATTCTTACTACTCCTAGTTTATACTCAAGTTCGTCCTCTATATTTCACCAAGAAACTAAACCGTTTAAAAGATATCTAAGCTGACTTCATCAACCATTCGTTGAAGGTTTCGTAGATTGGTATTTTTATTCATCGTGTCTTGGGTCTAACAACTGTATCTTGTCCGATGCATCCAGGCAAACGACTCTTGTCAAACACTCACCTAAAAGAACTCGAGGATAGTTCTTACCGTATCACGCTCGACTTCCTCGAGCAACAATCGTTCTATGCATGAAAACTATTTGCACCTTTGAAAACAAACATCATGAATTTTCCCGTTCTCTATTTCAAAAGCGAAGACCTTTCTATGCCGCATTCGGAAAACCATTGACTATGAAACGATGGTTTATCACGTCTATTTTAGGATATCTTCTCTAGAGCCTAAAATCCAACCGGTTAGAATCGAAAGGAAATAAGTAATGAACACTTGTTTTAAAAAACAAAGCTTACCTCTATCATAATTACAGAATTACCGCGAATGGTAACAGACCCGATTTTGACTTTTTCACCATTTGCTTTCTCTTCGGTAGTGTCTTCAAGGACAATGTTCAGAAAAATCTATCATTGTTACTATTTTATTCATACAAGTAATACCTTACATCGTAGCCACGCAAAACGCCATATACTTTGCGAGAACCGTTCAATTGAACAAAAACCTGCTTGTCCAAATACTACGGGAGCCGTTAGCAAAAAATTCCATTTGTTATCAAACACCGTACTTTTTTCAAATCGGGAACACTAGCTTTTGACATCTTCCGTCTATCCTAGGTGGTTTTCTTCTTATTTTGCAAAAGCGTCCTCTTCCTATGGAAAATGAAATACTACATTTGTCACCTGTTACTTGTTACTTGATTTCGACACAGCTGCTGTCGAACAAATAGCAAAATACTTGTTCTTAATGGAATTTGCTTACTATTTGGTTTGATTATTCAATTTCTCCAGAATAATAGATGAAAAATAAGGGAGTATATTTTATTTATTCCTTTTTGCTATGACTGGCCGATATTGACAAGCTCGTTAGTGATTCAATTATAACAATTTTTTTACATAAAAGACGGTTACCTTCCAAAGGAAAAGGATATAATGAGTGAAAATAAGAAAAAAATCATGGAGAAAGAAATGTCAAAAGTGAGAACTACTCCAATTTCCATAGAATAAAACTGAAAATATCATAACATATAGGCGTATATATCAGGTGGAAACCAAAAAGGAAAAAAGCAAACTAACGGCATTATCGCAATTGCAGCATAGTTGGTATTTAGGTAAATACACATAATAAAAAAGCCCTAAAAGAGCCCAATCCCATATCCATTTTGAATCAATCGCATATCAAATACTTCGTCGCCTATGACAATTATTTCTAACTTCTCTTAGAGAAGCAACAATTAAAGGCTTGGTTTTAAAAAAAAAGGTAACAGTTCTAAACATCTACTTTTTTCCTGAAAAATGAAAAGCTGCTCTAATTCACTTAAGCATTAGGGTTCCAACCAAGTGCTTTCAGTTCTTCTAAAACCTTTCCTTCGGATTCTACTTTCTTAACTTGAGTAGCCTCCAACTTTTCATTCTTATCCAAACGTGCCTTGAGATCATCAATTGCACGTAACTTTTTGCAGAGGGAACGGATCTTTTTCTCGTCACTCACTTCAGCAGGAGGTTGTTGAGGTGCAGCCTTCTGGCTGCTATTAGACTTATTCTTCTTGTTGTTCTTTTCGGTAACTGGAGCAGCACCTGGAACGATACGTTGACGAGGAGTGGCTTGTAATTTCGAAGCGCTATTACTGCTTAAGACATCGAGCTCTTCACGTTTATAGGAAAATGTAGAAGCTTGGCCTCTGGCACCAGGGGGGCGATAAGCACCTGTGGGCTTGGCGGTAGGCTTAGAAGAGAGCTTACTTGCAGATTCGTGGGCTTTTGGAGCAGTAGGTAAGTTAGAAACGTTTTGGGAATCATCCACTAAAGCAACGTTTACAAGGCTAGGCCTCCAGAGTGCCTGGTAAAGTTCTACAAATTCTTCATAAAACATGGGTGCTCCTGTGATGTGCCAAATTTTAATACTGTTATCAACACGAAGTCTGGGAGAAGTTACAGCCGTCAATAAAAATTGGCTATCGGGACTGAATTCGCAAAAAGTACTATTAGCAGCTTCCACGGTTGTTATCTTTTTCATTTGATTGAGGCGGTCGAAAATATCGATGCTACCTTGGAGATTTCCAAAACCAGCCAACATAATGTACCTTGAATTTGGTGAAAACAAAAGTGTGTTACGGGGGGCAAGAGGCAAAGTATGAATAACATTGGCACGACTGTCATAAATTGAAGTTTTTGCAGGCATATAACCATAGACAATACCAAACTCCTTGGAATTTGAGTTCCAGGCGACATCATGGATTGGTCCTTCACGATCCAAATCAACACGGCAATCAAATTGACCAGTAATTCCCAGTAAGTATAAATTCGTCTCACCATAATAATTCTTGTTTGACTTGTCGACATCGGTCTGGGTCAAAACCAGTAAAGAAGTACCTAAAGCATTCCATTTGAACTGAACCTTGTCGGCCTTAAAGAATGTCTTCTGAGAAACAGGTCTGGTAAAGTTGGGGATGCTGTACGTACGAACAGATGCTGGTGCGCCCTTTCTCTCTGGGACAAACACGGCAACGACGTGATTGCGTCCGGGGGATAAAGCAAAGTCGCTCATTCCCTCCACGCGTAACTTGAAAACTGGGGGTTTTCCTAAGTTGGCAGTATCATAGAAATGAATTTCGTTGGTCACTAAACGAGCAGCAAGCTTTTCATCGACGGTGTACTGTAAATTCCATCCAGTTTGGTTACGTTGGACGAAGCTGAAAATCAAATCGCCACTGTCAGTATTCCAAATCTTCATATTTTGCTTGGGATTTCCATCAGCTTCCTTGCCAGGACGCTCCCATGTACCTAAGAAGTTTCCGAGAGGTGAAAATCCTAGCTCGTAAACATTAGTTACTGGTAAAATTGTCAATGTTTTTCCAGATCCGGCATCAATGATAACGACATTATTTGGGCTAGCGTATGCAAAGTATTTTCCGTTGGGACTATAGCAAGAAACACGCACGATTTCATCAACTTCTTCAAATTCAGCTGGCTTAGTGAAGTTTTCGCTAGTATTCACGAGCCCAATAGCCTTGGTTGTCCGAACTATACAGTTAGTTACTCCTTCTTTCAGTTTATTATTACGAACAAGCAAATTGATTTTTTTGAGACATCCTTGTAGATGTTGTTTAAATGACAATAGATCACAATAAATTAAAAAAGAAGTTGTATTGTAACGGTTAGATTTATGCCCACCATGCTAGTTTAACGATGGGGAACGTAAAATCGCAATTCAATGCAAAAGCCAATTGGGAGATTGAATATTCTCAATAATTTAACTGAAATCCAAGAAACTATAGTCAGTTATTTACTTTGAAATATTAAATAAAATATACGTGTTTTTTTATAGATAATAAACATCCACCTTTAATGTTTACAGTCATAAACTACTTTAAATTGATGAAGAGAAAGATCTATTGTACAGAGATATGCATCTAAATTCAAGCAACATAGCCATAACTAGTGTTCTATGCTAGACAAATCATTCTTTAATATGTTAATTTGTTGCACTTGCAAATCATGCAGTTTTTCTAAAGCTGAACCGATTAGTTTGTCATGCTTGGCCGTTTCTTCTTTGGCAGCAGAAGCTTGAGAACTTCCACTTTTATTCTCGTTCTTTTTTCTTTTAAATTCCAAATATTCTAACGAATGACTTAAATTAGAATTATAATTTTGTATTGGTACCGGATCTTGAGGTGGAACAGAATACCATAATACATTACCAGAGTCATCCTTATTGAGAACATTCACTGTGTCAACGTTAATTATCGTTCTATCATCAATACCTTGTCCAGAAGCACTACCATTTTCTTTTTGATGAGTTCCTGGGACTATAAAGGCAGCCGTATATGAAGGAAGAGGCGGTATTCTATGTAAGTTGTATGCAGTACCCAAAGGAGTTGATAGTCCGGAAAGACTTCCAACTGATCCGGAAGTACGTGTACCTTGCGGTGTTACATTTGTTTTTGTGTATTGAGGATTCATCTTTGACCCGTATAGATTAGATAAATTTGCAGGCTGCGAAACGGGTGTAGCATCTTGTGTACCACCATAAAAAGGACGCGCTGGTAAAGAGCCCACATTGCTTTGATTTCCCAAAGGATACCCACCTGCGGGACCGTAGATCCCTGGACTTGGCAAACCCATTCTTGAAAGATGGGATTGCGTACGGTCCGAGTGAGTACTAGTCTTTCTAGCATAAGTGGGCATTACAGGAGGAGTACCATTGTTCAAATGAGATGGTTTCGGAGTTGAGGAAAAAGAGTCGGAAGGAGACGGAGAAATAACGCGATTTGGATTCAAATTGTCATCAACATTTGTAGAAGTTGGCAATATAACACCCTGAGCAGGAGCAGCGTTCATACTATTATTACCAAATAAAGCCATCTGTGTTTGAGTATCCGTCATTTGGGGTCTTCCCGACAATAAGTGAAGCAAAGGGCTAGGAACTTTATTTGGAGGGATAGTGTGATCAAAAAGTATCATTTCGTAGTCGAATCCTCGAACTTCTTCAGGCATGCATCCTTTCCATGATTTTATTTTGCTGAATTGCTTCGTATCATCATTATAGCGAGACTCACAGACAAAGACTGGAGTTGAGCGAATACCTTTAGGTCTTCCTCGCACGTAGCGAGTAATATACATAACGAAACATCGTTCAATTATATCCGACAGGGGATGATCTCTATAAAGAGATGTTTTAAATACTTCATTTTCATAAAAGATGCGATCGGCACGGTGTACGGTTTGTTCAGGGCGAAAATACCAGCACACGGTAATCCAAGGTGTTTGGTCAGCTGAATTCCAAATTTTGAAGATTTGTGCAACAACCGGTTTATTAAAGTCAGATGGATTTTTTAATAATACCCAGTCACCTATGCTCAGCGGAGTACCTTCATACATAATGGATGTCTGATATTGCTTGTCGTATCTCTGAGAAGTGTGAGAAGAATCCACATCGTAGGCACCACCTTCAACATCCAATCTACCCAATTCCATTTGAATTACATCTGCTAAATATTTCTGCAAAAAGTCTGCATCACGAAATACCTGACTAGAAGGATCGTTAAAAGATTTAGCATTATTAAACATGAGATTAAAATCTGAAATGAACTCATCAAGCGATGAATATTGGTTTTTGTTTAAAGTCTTTTGAATCACGTCGAGGGCCATAGGACGTTGAATCGCTTGATAATATTCGGGAAACATCCTTGGATCCGGTAAGCGTTCAAAGGGAGCAAATAATTGCCTTCCGTTCACATCCCGATACCTGCGAACCTGACGCATTATTGCCTTTGCTTTTGCTTCTAGAGGAACGGTAGGTTTCGATGGGAATTGTTGCAATTTTCTATGCTTGACATTCTCTTCTTTCGCAAAGGATTCATCTCGAGCAAACTTTCTCTTTAATTCTGTGTCTGCTTCCGCTTCTTCCCCATACAACTCTGAATCCTGATCAGATGGTTGTTCTTCATGCTTTACTTGTCTGGGTGCTTCTGATGCGTTCGTAGAAAGCCCGCTTTGGGGCGAAGTGGAAGCAGGCCGGAAAGTGTTGGAGGTAGTACTTTTCTGACTCATCATGGCATGGGATGCTTGAGCTTGAGGCCATAGAGTCATAGCTGTAAATCCTTGCTGGTGCAACATCTGCCACTGGAGAATACAAAATTCTTCTAACATGCAAACGAGACTGAAGCTTTGCGAACCGTGGTATAAAAATTTCACATTTGCGATCAATTGAGCGATGTCAAAGACGAATTCCGATAAATCGCGATAAGCAGAGCTTTCAATCTTCAGTTGGATTGCTTTTAAACAGGTTGGCCGATTGCTAGCAAATAAATCATTAGGGTTGTCCGATAGTGGATTCGTTTCAATTACTTTAGAAAGCGAGTTCCCACTAATTATGTGTTAGATCATTCGCTTCCTCTCCTTCATGTATTTAAGCAAAACGTACGCATTATCCTTGGCACTTCGAATTCGCTCAAGGAAGTAAATAAGAACTTTATGGGTTTTTACATCCTCTCTATTGAAATGTTAGTCTATTTAACGATGGTTGAAATACCACATACGTAGAGGAACTTACGTTTCCAGACATAGTGGAATACGGCCACGTTTGAGTGTGGATTAGAAACATGGGACAATAAGAAAAATACCTTCTAGTGCTATAGGTGTACTTACCGACATCGTTCGTGGACCTTAATAAGTCTTTGCGTATTTGATCTTAGTCGGAATGGTTTACCGATCTTTAAAAAAATAATGACTATTATTTTTTAACGAATCGCAAGCAACTTTAAACGAATACGCTTTTGTTCGTTGATAAATAAACAAACAGGCAGAAGAAATAAAGGATATTATTTGCTTTAATAAAGTGTTCTTTGTTAAGGTATTTTGTTAATATATTTAAACGGAAAGTGATTTCGTTCCAGGTTGCCTTTCCAATATTGTAAGATGGGTAGAGAGTTGAATAAGTTTTGTTCAAACAAATGAATGATGTTTATACTGATTGAAAAGTAATGTACAATCAACTTCTTTCATGAATTTAAAATCCAGAAGACGTTGCGATGTCCTAGTTCTTCTTCATAAATGCATATTGCTATTAAAAAAAAAAAAAAAGTATCTTCAGGAGCATTTGGAACCTCCTTTACAAATCTTAAAAAAGATAATTGTTTTCATAATTTTATTTCCTTTTTATTTTTTTAAATTAATCAAGATTCTTTCACCGGCTGATCGATGTCCATCAGTCTGAAAGAATCACTGCTATATCCTCAAATTCCGTTGTACTCAATAACATAAAAAGCAGAAACGAATAATCTCATTGTGTATAATACATCCCCTAGTTATTTAATAAAGACTAATCTGTACAATTTATGAAGCTATAAATTGCATTTTCGTGGATAAATTATGGAGATTTATCAGAAACGGTTGAAAAATGTTTACAGTACGTTCGACGAAAGCATCTATACAAAATCTAGCTCCCCACCAAATTCATTAGCGCTGCAAGTCTTCCAACAGCTGGATGGAACCTCAATTAGCAAGTATCAACTACGACTAGTCATCCAGGAAATCCAAAAGTTAGAAAACAAGCAACATGATCCCCTCTATTGGTCTATCTTGGGTCGATGTTCTGCAACTTTACATATCATGCTGTTAAAAAAATTAATGAATGAGACAACTGAACTATCTGATAATATGCATTACTGGGAAACCGTGGACAAAAACTGGATTTCACGCTTATTTTATTTAATCCAATCTTTTCCTAGTCGTTTATGGAAAGCCTTCCGTCAATCTGTGGGTTCGACACTTCGCTCCCCAAACTTCTCACAAGTGTTCCAAAAAAGCAATTTTTTCCCAAAGGTAAGTGCCTCCGACATCCAGTTTTATGCACGTGAAGTATTTATATCGAAAACAAATGTTCTTTCGCTGATACGCCATGAATATCGAAGCAATGCCAAGCATTTGCGTACGTTACGAGATGAAAATGCATCGAAAATTGGTACCTTGAGTAGGGCTATAATGGATGCACGGAATCCTCATGAGGATTTGAATCCTTCCAATACTCCAAAACCTACAAAGTTAGATAACCTTGTGACCGAATGGATCGAGCGCCTGCTAACACTTCTAAACATTAGTCCTAATAAAACTCGTGCAGAAGACCTCATCGTTATTTTTGAAACTATTATAAAACCAAGTGAACAGCAATTACAAGCAAAACAATATTTTAGCCCTTCTACTTTTGAAAGAAGTTGGTTTAAAGTACTGACAGCTTTGTTGACGAGTTGGGTAACAGTTAGATTAATCACTAAAAACCAGCATAGTTTATCCGTTTGGATAGACTATTTATATTCTACACTGACTGATTTTATAAACAATTGGGTCTATAAGCCTGTTTTGGGCATTTTAGATACCATAAGCAGTAATCGTGCGGATTCCCAGATCGCAGTGATTCAGACGCAAAGCTTGGATAGTGATATGAAAAGTCTTCAGCGCATGGTACTAGATTTTGTGAGGGATACTTCAACATCTACCATAGACCTGGATCTCGTGAAGGCTCAAGTCCAGGAAGGAGACTTGACTCCAGTGCTACAGGCATACGAACATGACTTGAAAGCGCCAATAAAAACGGCTATTGCAGGGAATTTGATTCGTACCCTTTTGATTCAGTTGCAAAAAACAAAGGTGGATGTTGAGGTAGCACTGAGCGGCATTGATCGACTGTTGAAGAGTCAACAGCTCGTCTTTGCAACTGTAGGAATTACGCCCAGTATCATCTTTTGCTATGCTTTACTTAAACAATTCCAAAAGAACTTTCTTAAAAAGAGCGTTTTGTCTTTGTCAGAACGTCGTCAACGGTTCCGCCAGTCAATGCGGGATGCAGAAAGAATATTGTTATGTTCTGGACAGAAGAAAACCCTGGATGACAAGAAATATGGACTACTTGTGTTTCAGGTCAACACAATGGCTGAGCTATCTAAAGAGTTGGCAATTTCTAAACACATGCAAGAAGACCTTCTTCAGGACTTGGAAGATATCCAGACAAATGCTTATGGTATATCATCTCAACTCCGTGCTATTGATCGAATTTATAGATTATTTCATCCTAGCATTTAAAATGAATTTCTAGTGAAACATGTTTTTATAGGATCTCATTATAGTATGAACTGGATCACAAATCACAAATTGTTTCTCCCATCTTTCTTTACTATCCTTTACCAATATAATTGTTAAATTGGAGGAAAGCTAAAAAATGTATGAGCAGGTTTTCTGGCTCGAGAATCAATAAAATATCATATAAATACAAATATGAACGCGTTTGAAATGAGCATTGAGTTTATTCAGAAAAATGTTTAGGCAACCTCGAAAATTGAAATTAAATACATTTTTTTTTTCAATCGAAGATTATGTAATTCTAGGAAGACTATGATTATGTTCACTGATCCATATTTTAATGAAAAAAAGCTATCGACGTTAATGAACCATTCAACCAAGTTGAATACGTCTCAATAGAAATATACAAAAGTTTCTATAAGGAATGTAGAGAGGAAATGTTAATTCGTTTGATATATGGTATGTTTTCGAAGATGAGAGTTTGATACAAACATACGACCCAACACGACTCCCACACGTACTCACTGTAGACACACTCAAGATTGTAGACTTTTTCCTAAACCACAGCAAAGTAAATTGGTTCTGTTGGAAAAAGAAAGATTAAAAGAACTAGATTGGAGGCAAAGTTTACAGACGAAGAGAGCTATTAAATTCGTGGATACCCGATAGATACCTGAGAATTATGGATACGCACAAACCAGGATTACGACACAGTCAAATTAGTGAAGAAATTATAGAACAGGTTGAGCGCCAATTAGCAGAACCTCCATCGTTATGGCTGAACTTGACAGGTATGATATGATGGGAAGGATGATGAGCAGCATGATTTAAAATGAGGAAGCATGTAACTAATAAAGATTCAAGGCGCTCAAATTCTTGAAGAAGAAGGCCAAGATACCAAAGACATAGTTTTACCAAATAATCGCTCTCAAGTTACGCACATTGCTGTCGATGTATGTGGTTGTGTTTCATAAAGGAAACGAAAAAGCTGTTGACGATGGAGGTCGAAAAATAATCCAAATACTAATGAAGAATTATATAGATTGGTGGCTCATTGGCAAAGATTCTTTACTACGTTCGCGACACGACATCACCGAGTTCGTCAAGTTCGGAGATTAACGAAAAAGAAACTGATCATGGAGGAAGGCTATCATTTGCAAAGTTTGAGACTTCTAAAATTGACGATTGCATAAATCTTATGAGACAACTAATTCAAGATCACGCACGAGAATCGAGACGAAAGCCAGTTACGGTTATGGCAACAGGAGGAGGTGCATACAAGTTTTATGATCGAATGTCGAAAGAATTGAACGTGGAAGTGATTCGAGAAGATGAAATGGAGTGCTTAATTACAGGACTAGACTACTTGGTATCATGCATTCCTGGAGAGGTATTTATGTTAAACCCCGAGACGTGTGAGATGACGTTTCAAGAACAATTCCACGACGGAAAATATCCACATATGCTTGTGAATATTGGATCTGGTGTGAGTATTCTGAAGGTAACGGGACCCTCGAAATTTGAGCGTATTGGGGGATCATCACTGGGAGGGGGAACGCTTTGGGGGTTACTATCGTTGCTAACGCATGCATCGTCATTTGATGAAATGTTGGAGCTATCGAAGAAAGGAGACAATGCAGCGGTAGATATGTTGGTAGGAGACATTTACGGTGAAAATATTGGCTATGAACGGATTGGATTGAAAGATAGTACCATTGCGAGTTCGTTTGGTAAAGTATTTCGAGAAAACAAAAAACTGGACGAATTTTTACCGGAAGACATTGCCAGATCGCTGTTATTAGCGATTAGTAACAATATTGGCCAGATTGCGTATTTGCATGCGCAAAAGCATAATGTCAAAAATATCTACTTTGGAGGCAGTTTCATCCGCAACCATGTACAAACGATGCATACACTTACGTACGCCATTCAATTTTGGAGCAATCAGACAATGAATGCATACTTTTTGAGACATGAAGGTTATTTAGGGGTGTTTGGAGCTTTTCTGAAATATGCAAGAACAGAAAATAATGTTCCCGTACCTCCCATCTCTTAATTTCCTTTCTCTTGCTCTAATTCTTTCACTTAATCTGTATTATGTTTGTGACTAGTTTTTTTTTTCTTTTTCTTACATCGATACAGAAATTTGGTTGTCATGTTTTCGCTCAAGGAAACAAGAAAACGAGAAACAGGAAGCTAGATTTCATAGAATACCTTGGTTGGATCGATAGTAATGTTGTTGTTGATAATGTTGACGGGTTTCACGATGAATAAAACAAACGAATTCTATTTCAGTAAGGGCTACTTGGGGTTTACAGGATCCTTGTAAGCTACGTGGTTATTCTCAATGTCATTTCATTTTCATACTCATTTTATTTTCGCTCTAATTTCTTTTCTTTTTCCAACAAAACCAAAACACTTGAGCACAATTCCTTTCCAAACTTTTCCCTCTGCTACTGCTACTACTACTACTACTACTACTACTGCTTGTTGTCCTGTGCAAGAGCTCTGTATTTATTTAGCAAACCTCGCTTTCACAAACGATATTCTTAAAACCCGACAAAAAATTTCCCTAACATTATATATAATCCTATTTATTTGTTAAAATTATATCGTTTGTTTACAACGGTTTCTTACCCGTGTCCTCATCTCACCCTTTCCCTCTCCCTCTCCCTCTCCCTCTCTCTCACACTCTTCCTCTTCCCCATTGACATAGGTATAGCTTCAATTCATCTCTCATTGACAAATACAAGCATCAAAACGAATACTTGGTACTTACATCTTTCAAGCATGATGTTAATAATACCGGAAGAGTCCATCAGGACGTTTAAAGAAAAAAAGAAATCCTTCCATCAAACCATGAAACCATTCCTTCTTTATCATTACTACTACATTTCTCGTCTCATTCATACGCAATTCGTATCTTCGTATCTTTTCAATTCTTTTGTTCTACATAATCTCGATGATTCACTCCCAAGTCTATCTCCTTTCTTTTGTTGACAATTCTATTACTGACTACTACACCATGTCAAAAGGTGGCTGTTGTTGATTGCCTTTGTTTACAAAGATGAAACACTTTTCTCAGTCGTACTGTGCTGAGCCACGTAAACATAACAATGCGTCAGATACTATTTATTTTCGATAAGTTTGATGCCTCGCGAATGGGAACTCTACATGATGCATTGCTGGTATTATCAGTATCACGTTCTTAAACCTTGTGTTTATCTTAAACCTAAAAGGTGGTAATTGTACCATCATATTGAAACCTTATCGAGTATATGGACTGAATGAGACACATTTTATCGGGTGGATTGATTCACTTATCTCTTTGATTGAAAGAACAAGGTTAATCCGGAATCTTATTGATTGCTTCTACAAAGATGATTGGATCGGTTTTTTCGCTTCTCCTTCTCGGATTAAGCGAAGAGGAAATTGATTGGCTAATGTTTGGCCATATGGTTATCTGGTTGTACCTAAAAGCGAGTTCTCTTATCTGAACAAATCAGTTTTTTTTGTTTAGATAAAGGCGTTTTTACCACGAGACACGTCTATTTTCTAACGAGAAGTCCGTGCCTATATAAAGGGGGTGTGTCTCCGGATTTTTTCGCACTCTCGCCCGGAACTTTCCACCAACTCCAACAAAGTAGAAATACTTTGTGACTATTATTTTAAGCTTTCTTTTTCATTCTTTGCTAATTTACACTCATTCCCTGTATACATTAACCAATCTATCATCCATTTTTAAAGGATTGGTGAATTAATTTAAATTAAAAAAGGAATTTATTTTCTTTTTGCTTTTTTGTCTGGTTTAATTGCCTTGTTTTTATCTCTTTGGTTGTCCATATCTTTTGAAAGAAAGCAAAACTAAAGGAGAGATTCTTTAAAGTCCAAGTATTTATTAATTTGTTTTTTAAATTGTTAATTGATTGGACTGGTTTGTACTTTTTTTTTATTTTATCCCTTTTTGAAGTCTTGATCTTTGTGCCACTGTTTTTTTTTTTCCTTTTTCTTTTTGTTTATTTTTTTACGCCTTCCCTTCCATTTCGTTAGTTTTTTGGTTGGTGATTTTTTTTTTGGTTTCCTCTGGTAAATTTTGATTCTTTACCATGAGCACGATCCCTTCGAATGCCGCCATCGATGGCGCTTTCGACATTATCTCGAGCACGAATTCGAATGAAAAAAATGATATTAAAAAGTATCCCGAAGAAGCCATTGTTATTGCTGATGAACAGTCTTTGTACAGCCAAGATTCCCCCGAGAAACCTATTTCCGAAGGAATTGTTGTTGATGGCGAAACGTATTTTTCTCCTACCGACGAGGAATTCAAGACCCTTAAACGTGTTCCTAGTGGCGTTCCCTTTGCTGCTTGGGTAATTTGTGTCGTCGAACTTTGTGAACGGTTTGCTTACTATGGTTTAAGTGTTCCTTTCCAAAATTACATGCAATTTGGCCCTCACGATTCAACGAAAGGTGCTTTGAGCCTTGGTGAATCCGGTGCTACTGGCCTTTCTAACTTTTTTCAATTTTGGTGTTATGTGACACCTGTCTTCTCTGCCTTCGTCGCCGATCAATTCTTGGGCCGTTATAATACAATCTGGATTAGCGCTGCTATTTACTTTGTTGGTATTCTCATTCTTACCTGTACCGCCATTCCATCAGTCGTGGATGCTGGAAAAAGTATGGGTGGTTTTGTTGTTTCCCTTATTATCATTGGTATTGGTACCGGTGGAATTAAGTCAAATGTCTCTCCTTTGATGGCAGAACAACTCCCAAAGGTTCCTCCTTACGTTAAAACTTTGAAGAACGGAAACCGTGTTATTGTTGATCCCGCCATTAGTACTTCTCGTGTGTATATGTTGTTCTATTGGGCTATTAATCTTGGATCCCTTTCTGTTCTTGCTACTACTAATTTGGAGCGCAAAACTGGTTTTGTTTACTGCTACTTGCTTCCCCTCTGTGTTTTTATTATTCCCTTGGTCATCGTCTTTACTACCAAGCGTATCTACAAACACACTCCCCCGGCTGGCTCTATCTTTGTGAGGGTTAGTCAAGTCTTTTATCTTGCCATTCAAAACAGGTTCAACTTTGAAGCCACCAAACCCTCTTATCCCGACACAAAAGGTAAGGTTGCACTTAAAAACAATTGGGATGATTTATTTATTGATGAATTTCTTCGTGCTTTGCGTGCATGCAAAACCTTCCTTTTTTACCCTTTCTATTGGGTTTGTTATAACCAAATGACAAATAACTTAATTTCTCAAGCCGCTCAGATGGATACTGGAAATGTTTCAAACGACATTTTCCAAGTCTTTGACTCTATTGCTATCATTATCTTTGTTCCTATTTGCGATTACGGATTATACGCTCTTTTGCGTCGTCTTCGTATTAATTTCCGTCCTGTTGCTCGTATTAGCGTAGGTTTCATGTTTGCTACTGCTGGCATGATTTATGCATCCGTCTTACAGTCTAAGATTTATAAAACTGGCCCTTGCTACAGCCATTTCACTGACACATGTACTTACAACCACATTAACGTGTGGATTCAAATTCCTGCTTATGTCTTAATTGCATTCTCTGAAATTTTTGCAGTTATTACTGGTTACGAATATGCTTATACGAAGGCTCCTGCTTCCATGAAATCTTTTATTTCTTCTTTGTTTTTGTTAACCACCGCTTTTGGTTCCATTTTGTCTATTTGTATCTCCTCTACTGCTGTGGATCCCAAGCTTACTTGGATGTATGCTGGTATTGCTATCACTGCCTTTATTACCGGTATTGCATTTTTCGTGTGCTTCCACCATTACGATAACATGGAAGAGGATGAAAAGAAACTTGAGTATGCTCGTGATATGCAGAACCGTAAACAAGCTGTTGCTGATGAGGTTGCGAAAAGCTATTCTTTTGAAAAAGCACCTACAGAAGGTAACCCTCATGATCTTGAGACTTTCGCAGCTGTTGAAGAATCTCTGAGGGCTTAAGATATTGTTTAGAAAAAGCTTGAATCAAGAAAAGAGAAAGCCTTCTTTCCTTGATGTCTTCGTCTATGATGCCCATTACTGGTTTTATGCAATGGCACTTCTGCTTGGCATATTGACTCTGTATTTTTATTTTGATATCTGTTTTTGTTTAGTTTTTATTGTTTTTGGGCATTTCGGGTTTATTGATACATGGTCTACCCCGTCACTACAAGTATAATCGATAGTTCATGTTGATTCTATTTCTTTTATTAATATTGTATGTGAGGGTATTTTACGTTGTTTAGAAATTAGTCAATGAGCCGAATAATAAAATTAATCGAAGAAAAACGAATGCAAATATGATTTAATAATTGCACACTTCAATAATAAACAAGTAGACTTTTATGAATATAAACATAGGCCAGGACAAACAGTCAAGATTGAGTAAGTACAAAGAATTTACGGAGCAAAAGCATTAGTATTCAGGCTTGCTCAAGACCTGCGATGATAAAAAGCTTTAAATCACGGTTATGAAGACACATACAAAAGTATAAACATAGAGACGCGACGCAGAAAGACAAACAATACCATTAGCGTGCACCTGTTAATAAAAGACTAAAAGAACGGACAAGAAATATGAACAATAATTATTCTTAAAGAGTAAATTACACCATTCACGATTCCCTTGATATGTAAGACACAAGGATTACCTGCATAGATATAGACAATAGCATGAGAAAAGGGGAGAATGGTAGAAAATCAAACGAAGGACAACAAGCCAAGCCCGTGAAATAAAGAGAAACATAGCTTTTCGACGTGCTTCATTGTAACCACAATTACTCCTTCAATAGAAAAACGTACAACAGCTGAAAGAATTAATATACGCGAAGGCATATGATAGAGAAGAAGCACTAAAATAAAAACGCAGAGTGTTAGGCATATTCTTTAACGATTCCCTTTAAGAATTCTATTACAAATGGCATCAGCAGTTATTTTACCCTGGTCAACCAAATAATTTTGAAAATCTTCTAAGAGTCGCAATTGTTCCGGCGTTGTTAAAGTGGCTATAGCAGTATCCAAAATATCAGAGGTAGAAGAATTTTTTTCGGCGATAAAAGATTGAAAATACATGTAAACAAAAACACCGTTCAAAAACTGGCAGTCAACGCGATCGGTTAAGCCACCATGACCAGGAATAGAATCACCAAAGTCTTTAATTTTGAATGCTCTTTTCAGACCACTAGCGAAGAATCCACCAAAAGGAGCAACGAGGCTTGAGAAGGTAGCAAAAACTGCCAAGTGGAAGTAGATGGGAGCAAAGGTTACAGCTTCGGGAATATGCAAATATTGCACCAAAGAAGTTGGAACACTGTAGGTATGGGGTACAAATACAGAGTTCGGTGTGCAAGTTAAGCCAGTAAAGACTGAAGTTGAAAGATCTCTACTGGGACAAATAAAATAGTCAAACTGCATCAAAATAAAGGTTATCAAGGACCCAACAACGACTGTACACAACCAGCCACCCAGGAACCCTTCAATGGTTTTTTTAGGAGAAACTTCAATTAAAGGATGCTTACCAAACATCTTTCCACAAAGGTAAGCAAAGACATCGTTACATACAACATAGCAAACAGGGACAAAAAACCAGAAAAGACCTTCGAAAATGTTGTTGATGATGAAATGGGCCTGTCCGACAACAAGAAGCAATGTCATATGGGTCCAGCAAAACTGAGAAAACTGAAACTTGTATTTGCCCTTTTGAAGAGAAGCGACAAACAAAACGAAACCTAAATTCACTATTAGTTTTGGACTTTTTCATTTCCACCGCAATGCCTTACCCATGATATATAACATAAAGGAGATAAATCGATGATGGGATACTAGCGGTAGTACATAAGAATCATTTACAAACAGATGGTGGAAATAGGTGAATATACTTTCACCATAGGCATAGTACAAGGTGGTCATTAGGAAATACCTAAAAATGGTTAGACGTGTATTCCAAACGAAATGAAAAGAAAACAATAGAAGATTAACAATCCAAACCAATTCTGGGTAGACTTCCTTCATTGCATTCTTTTAATTTTTATCAATCTTACCAGTTGACAAATTTTGTCCAAGGTAAATCCTTTTCACGACTTGGAACACTTGCAATTGCAATCACTTCTTTATAAACGCCAATTTGAATCAAAGTAACCAATACAACAACCCAAAAATGACCCATCGCCAGCACTGAGAAAAACATTGCTATCATAATTAGCGTCCATACTGTACGCGTAATGAAGTTTTGACTAGGCTTTCTAGAATTCAGTGCTTTCTTTGCCTTTGTCGTTAGTTCAGATTGACCATCTTTCTTCATGGAAGGTATCGTCAATTTGGAGGATTCTTCTTGGTTTTCCTTCTCTGCAAGCGACTTCTTCACCGACCTTTTCCGTGCCATTTGTATCCTATTTAATTCTCTTTTAGTACGGTAAGATTCCGAACAACCAAATGCGTATCCAAACTGTTTCTTACTTAATGCGATATTGGCAGAGTAATGAATTTCAGACCCAAGGGACATATCAAAAAAAGCGAATTTGCGTTGGACTCCATTATAAGGAAAATGCCAATTAGTTTCGTGTTAAAATTCTTTATGAGATGCAACGATGTATCACAATGTAAATGGTTCTGTGTGAGTATTGAAAAAATTCATGTTCATGCTTGCTTGTTCTTTGTTTTGTTTTTCTTTGAAATTAAATTTCTTTCTTAGATTTTATATCGTTTAATTTACAATTTCATTTGTGATCCCTTGTTAACCTGAGATTGCCAAGTCATTTCACAGTCCAAGCAAACGTAAATAAATTCACATGGTCTATGATTTTTTTTCTCTAAAACCAAAACCAAATTTACAATATTGTAAATATCCATTTCAGAAACCCAGTCTTTTATCTTTCTTTGCAGTCATTGTAAGTGTTTGACGTTTTGCCGGTAGATTTTGAATGAGAAGGAACGGCATATGAAACTAGAAATAACCATGACTCATTAGTAAAACTTCCTTGACTTTCACGGATGAGCATTATTCAAATTTTTGTTTGGAGCGAAACAATCTTTGCCTTCATAATTTGTATCGACTTGTTTTGTTGAGTTAATAACTGCTTCAATTGATCCAAAGCAACCGGTTCTATTGAAGATGGACGAACGGAAGGCTTGGAAAATGTCGCTTTAGATTGCATATTTCCGTGTTGTAAAAGTGGCTTTATGCTTTGAAGTTTTTTCTCAATACCCCGTTCACCCAATATCCGCTCACGATAACGTTCTAACTCTCTCGCAAACGCTTTCTCTTGATCGCTCAAATTAGGTGAATGGACGTTCATGCACCGCTGTAATACAACATCTGCACGTCCTTCGCATTGCAAGATACGTTTTTCAAGATTAGCAAACCGTTTTGTATCCCATTCTTTTTGAGAAACAAGATTAAATCGTTTGTTAAGCTTTATTATATGATCGCGTTGACGTAGAAATTCTTCTTTTTGCAGGCCCAAACGATAGTGTAGTGCGATGATTCCTTGGTGGATTAAATCTAGATGGTCACGCATGCGGTTTACGGCTGTTCCAAGAAAACGGAGAGAATACGGAGACACGCCAAGTTTTCCGCCAAGTTCAGGTGGAACAATAAGACGCTCAGGAGATGTTTGAATGTAAGGATTTTCAAACGGTGATTGTAACAAGAGTGACTGATACATAAGGTTTTGAGAATCTGGTTCACGATTTATGCTGATGTGAAATGATTCCGACAAATCTTCGTTCTTGAAATCTCTGTCTATGGCTGGCATATCCAAGTGTTCGGATTCATCTATCACCGTAACCTGACGGTGTTTGGTCAAGTAAAGAAAAGCACTTCCTAAGGAGGGATATTTTATTTGCGTACAACCAACAACTGGATCTGCAGAAGTATTTAAAGGATTTGTATTCACACGTTCAATCACTTCTGTAGATTCAGGAATGGATGATAGAATATCCAGCAGTTCCTTTTTATCCCGAGCATTTTTGAAGTGTAGTTTGTTTTCATATAGCAGCCGTAAATCTCTGACCCAGGTTTCCACATCGATTGAATGAGCGCCATTAGCATGGTAAACTGTGAAAGTTAAAGGTGAAAAATGATCGTAATGTATAGTGGTGTAATCCGTCTTTGTAGTAAATGGTCTAAGCGTGTGAATTGGAGAGAGGACAAGAGGTTTGGAGGGTTCGTTACGTTGAGAAGGTAAAGACCATTTCCCAGATAATTTTGAAGGACACAAAAAGAGGTCAATTTGGCCAGAGGCTGTTGAAATAACTATCACATCTATCACTGGCGTTCCAAGAGAAACAATATCACAACAGTTGTCTAAGATATCATCACCGCGAAGAGGTTGAATTAAAAAGGGTCCTTGTAAAGCAGGTAAGAGTGTAAAATCATCAGGACGCTGAAGAGCAAGTACATTAGAAAAATTAGAAAACTCATTGCTGTCTTCTAACGAAAATCCACTTCGAGAATTTAGTTCCGAAGAGAGTGCTGCATCTCCAATCAGCTTTGTAATCCAGCGTAGAAGTTGTTGTGCATTCTCGGAATCTATACAAGTTTGATGATATTCAGAAACTTCTGATGACAATTGCTGAAGTATTGTACGTGAGATAAGTGCATGTCTTGGCATAACAGGACAAAGAGCGAAAACGTCTCCACTTATCGTCAAAATATATACAACAAAAGCACTCCAGCCATGTGTCGAATGGTTAAAGGTAAAAGAAACAGGGACATGTCCTTCCGCATCAACATCGAAAGCATTAGATGGTTTGTCGGAGAAAGAAAGTGGAATTGCATAGTCAGGATTTAGATAACCATTCTCAACTTCATATAAAGTTAAATGGGTTTCATTCAGTAATACCAAAGATCGGCCAGATCTTCCCAAAGGATGAAATCTAGCACAAATTACTGGGGAAGTCAACTTGATGATTCCAGCATAGTAGATAGGTTTTTCTGAAGAATTAGTCGAGTGACCTTGCGAACCTTTGAAACCTAATGAGCCAGTACTACCAAAAATTCCAGGAGTATTGTTGAAAGATTGGTTGAAAGAGGAAGAGGAAGAAGAAGAAGAAGGCTTTGCATCACCTTCTGAACGCAATCCCAAGACAACTACTTTCGACTTTCCAACAACAGCCAAGAATTTCCCATTAGGGCTTATGACAAGCTGAAAGATTGTAAAATTTAATTCAGGATGCGTTAATTTGGTAAAAGAAGTTGCTTCTGATCCTCCTTTATTATGCTTTACGTGTTCACAATCCACAAGTCGTACTTCATTACCCACTGCAACATACAGTTTCGTATCAAAAGAACACACTTGCTTCGGCAAAGGTTCTAGGTCATCTGTAGCTGTATGAATGCTTTTAAATGCAGGATGTTTCTCCAAAAGATCCGTCCATGAAAGATGCTGCGACATGTTCGGTGTCTAATTTCAGCTTCACCTACTTTTGACAGGATCCATATATTGCAGTATAGCGCAATGCGGTATATAGGATTTGTAGCTCGTTGCAGTACTGTAGTCAATAAACAAAATAACAAAAAAAAGAAAAATTGGGAAAGCCAGACGGTATAATTGAAGTGTGTATGGACGTTAATTAGAAAGATGATTCTTCCATTGGATCCATATAAACATTTCTCTATTTCGAGGAGGTTTTTGGTGAAGTTGCTTCAATTGGTAGCGATGCTCATCAACTTTAGCAGATGATAACATGGGCTGTATTACTATTTTGTTGATTAACTTGTTCTTTATATATAATTCTAAATTGATTCAGTATAGCCAGATCGATTGAGTTTCCGCTAAAGGATTATTTCACTTCTTCGCCCTCAGAAAGTACCTACATCAAGGCAATTGGTGAAATGGCATCAATCGCGCATTTAGATGCTCTTTCTCCCTACCTTTTACGCCGTTTTAGAAATAATGCGTCTGCTTTAGAGAATGTCAAAAAGAGCTGCTGCGTTTACGTTGGAAATTTATCATTTTACACAACAGAAGAGCAAATCTACACGCTCTTCTCAAAATGCGGTGAAGTTCGAAGAATTATAATGGGGGTGGATCGCTTTGCAAAGGTATGTACTATAACAATAAAGAAAAATGTTCTCGAGGTAGCGCTTGAGAGCTATCTATACTGGCTTTCTTGAGGGATTGCATAGTATACTAATACTAACGACCATAGACTCCTTGTGGTTTTTGCTTTGTTGAATACTATAAAAATGAGGATGCTCTTGATTGTTTGAAATATATTTCTGGTACTACTTTGGATGAGCGCATTATTCGAGCTGACTTGGATCCTGGTTATGAGGAAGGCCGACAATATGGACGTGGTGCTTCCGGTGGACAAGTGCGTGATGAAATGCGAGAGGAGTTTGATCCTGGACGTGGTGGTATGTAAAAGAATTTCACTCCCAGCTAAGTACTAACTCTACGGTTTTAGGGTATGGAAAGTTACACAAGGCATCTGATAGTAGAACACTGGCTAATTATTCCTCCATTTCTTCTGCACCGATGGGATCCTCTTTAGAATTACAAAGCAATCCAAGGTATCACCGGTAAAGGTAGGAATGAATTCTATGGAATACAACAGCGAAAAGCGGAAGCTTTTTTTTAATTACGAAAAAAAGAAAAAAGAAGAATGGTTTTTGTTCATTCGTAGACCTTGCAAAGTTATAATGATAAAGAGCAATCCTATGAATGTTATCAATGTATACAGTAGCAGAGTTTGAATGGAATAGAAGAAGAAAATTGTAGACTACACATTCATTTCATTTCATTTCATCTAATACATTATTTGTCAAATTTTTATACAAAGCATCCGTTACTTGTGTAAAACACGTAGGGCATCATCCCAGGTCCGAAACTTTTCACTGATTGACTCATGCTGCAAACCATTTTTAATTTCATGACCTTTAATAACTTCCCAATCTTTCCAAGTAACTACAGGTTTATTCAAAAAGGGTCGGATTCCGTCCCAACCAGCTTTTGTGCCTTCTAAGAAAGGCTCTCGGGCAAGCCAATCTTTGTACAATTTGTCTGCAGTGGAAAATGAATCCATCATCGTAGAAGCAATCACTCCGACAGGACCATTCTTCACCCATCCACTCACATACATGCCAGGAGCGATGTGTCCGTCATTATTGAGAATGACTCCACGAGTTGTATCAAAAGGAATGCCAAGTTCTTGCATACCAGGGATGGGCACACTTTTATATCCAATACTACGGACAACGGCTTGAGCGGGAATTTCAACGAAATCTTCTGAAGAATTGGATTCGTTGCGAATAGTTTCAGTCTTTTGAAACCTGACTTTTTCCACTTGACCATTTCGACCCAGAATTTCAACAGGAGTGAGACCAAATTCAAGTCCCCAAGACCTGGATGGATTCTGCAAAGGATCTGAGGAGGGTGGATTTTGCTGAGCGTCTTTAATTTTAGACTGTATAAGTTTAATCAAGCGCTTACGAGCACGGTCAAATGTACTGAGAGCCTCTTCTGAAAGGAATTGAAGAGAAGAGGTATACTGTGGAGCTAAAAATTTAGCAGAAGAAAGAGAAAACAGCTCTCGAAGCTCCTTTATAGTAAAAGACACAGATGTCAAGTCTCTTCTACCAACTATATGCAATCGTTCAAGAGCGCTTTTGTATAACTGCTGGACAAAGAGGGGATTAATATCAGTGGGAATTAGGTGTTCGGGCTTGCTAAGCATAATTCGGGCAATATCGAGCGAGACATTGCCTTGACCGATGACGACGAGATCTTTGAGACGAGACAGAGATAGTCCAACATTCTGGTGTCGAGGATCACTATTATACCAACCCACTAGTTGGCGTGCACTGTAGACACCGTGTAAGTGTTCACCAGGAATATTGAGGAGTTTATCGGATGATGAACCATAAGCATATACAAGAGCATCGTAATGCTGTGAAAGGGTAGAGAGAGGAATATCTTTGCCGACGCAAATATTTCCTAAAAAACGAAACTGATTACTGGTTGCAATTTCGGTAAACTTATGTTCCACTTGCTAAAAGAAGAGAGAGAGTTAATATATGAAAGAACGAAAGACAAGAAGTTATGAAACAATAGTTAGAGTGATACTATGTTCCAAGAGTAAGAATATTTTAAAATTTATCATACCTTGACTTCAGGATGGTCTGGAGCTACGCCGTATCGGACCAAGCCAAATGGGACGGGGCTTGCTTCATACATGTCAATCTTAATAGAAGGATCATTTCGAAACAGCCGATGAGCTGTATAGAAAGCCGCCGGACCAGAGCCTATGATGCCCACGACAGGACTTGAAGGCTGCGTAGAGTATCGACGAACCAAGGGCAACCACATCTTGGACATGGTGGGGTGAAAACAGCGATCAAGAAGACAAGGGAGGGACAATGCTATTTCGGTGAGAAAATTCCGGGAGGGATTGAAAAAATGAATGCACGAAATATAGTTCAACCGAAGGCGCTCACACAACTACCAAGAGTAATTTATAAACGCCAAGAAAAAACCAAGGAAACAAAAAAACAATCACCAAGGCAACAGCGATGAGTGAATTTATTAAAGTTGGTTTGAGAGACTTTCGTTCTCACCGCAAGACACAGAAACAAGCTGCCAGATCTTGCTGTTATACGAAAACAATGAAATAAAAAGATATATTCTGCTGAAAATACCAAAAACGAAGGATGCTACGATTGAAATGTTGTACTGGCTATTCTTGGCATATACCTAAGTTTAGGTCCCTAGGAACCTCCGTGTAAGAATAGACGTATGGATCATTATATGACTACGAAAAGGAAACCGAGAGGTTTACATACTAAGACGCTTACAACGAGGTATAGAGAAGTCAAAAAGGAAAACCAAAAACTCTTGTTTTTACGGGTTGAAACAGAATCGGTTTGCAAGATGAGCTTTCAAAGACTATTCATAATGAAAAGAAGGACGATGCTTGTACGAAGATTCAAAGAAATGAGAGGAAAAGTGCTGTATGACACAAACACGTCAAGACCCGTTGGATTCATCAGTGTCAAAAGCAAAGCCAAATTTTATCAATTACTTTTTTACATTCACAATTACGCTTACACTTTCAAGGGGGACCAAAGGACGATCCTGAGACAGCAGTGAGAGATGAATTGTGAACCCACGTACTCACTAGACCCCAAGAGATCAACAATTGCCCTGTCTTTTTTTCAATTCAATTCAATTCATTTCATTCCATTCAAGTTCAATTTTTCCTCTATTCATCTAATCTCTCTTATTTCCTACTGGGTATTTTCTTTTTTTTTTTTTTTTTTTGTTTTTTTTTTTAATTTCCTTTTCCTTGGGTTACTTTCCCTCTTTACTACAAACTCATATCTGATCACTCGATATTGCGATATAAGAATACAAGTATCATCAGTGCCACGATAGCACTGTTCCTCCACATCTGCCCGTACCTTGTTACTACGGTGAACTACCAAGGACAGCCAACCACCTTCTCTTAGCCACTAATATAAGCATCTTAACGATTTTCGTTAAATAAAGCCAGACTCAGAAAAACCAGTATTTTGGAAGTCTCTGAGAACGTAAATTCAGTTGGATTTGATATTTCTAGGTTATTTGCCTGGATCAGCTACGTATCTCGTGACAGCAGTTGGGTTCGTGAATGTTTGACTCTTAAGCGACACAACTCCTCCAAAGAACGGTTTTCATCGAAGTCTGTTTCCCATAACATCTTCTGTCTACTTGTCTTTCACATCCACTTTGTGCGTGGAAAAAGAGAGCCGACCGGCTCCATCTTCTGAACCGTCCCAACGTCTGGAAGGATTAAGCTTTTAGTACTATTTTGTTCGTTTCCGGACGTGATTGATTTAGTTGCTTGCTTTCTATCATTTTCAGCGAGGATTTTTCGATATAGATTGCCTTACTAGTTTTTATATTTCGACTCCTACTTGCAAAACTTGTGTTTTAATTTGTGACTAACGTCCATCCTTGGATTGCTCATCTTGATAGCTTTTCTTTAGTATTGTGGAATTTTTACTTTGAATATTCTTAGGAAAGGTATAGAGTCATTTATTGTATGCTTGATAACCTACAAGGATCTGGAACTTTCAAAGCAACATTAAGAGTCTTGTGTACAATAATTTCTTTATTTACTTTCCCTCCCCATCTGGTTTGCATTGCATAACGCGCCTAGTTGGACAATCATCTGTAGTGTTTTATTTTTTTTTCCTATTCATTTTACAGTTTGTTGCATTTCATTTTCCCTTTTTTTGATTGTGGTTATTCCTTTCTGTAGTTAGATTTGTTCTTGGTTTAAATTTGAATCGTTTGCGATTTCTCCCCCTTTTCTCACTTTCGTTTGAGCGTTCTTGATTACATCGTTTGTCCTTTGTTTCGGTAATTTTATCTCTATGAATTCCATTCCAGATTCCTACTCCTTAAAACAAGATTTTCCCGATGCTTTGGGTGATTTTGTCGACCCTTCTCACCCTCAAATGCGGATGAATTATAACCATCCGTCAGCATCGGCGTCTGTCTCTTCGGTTCCTCCTGGCCAGCCCGCTCCTACAAGTGCTGCACCAGATGTTGATCCTTCCACTGTAAATCCTTATGTTCAAAATACTTCTCTGGACATTTCCAGCCCATTTGATAATGTTACCCAGGGGTTGACTGGTGCTGATGCTGAAGCTCTCGCTGAATATTGGCAGAAAGCCATCGATACACTGGAAAATAATGACCAGGCCATCAAAACATTGCATCTTCCATTGGCCCGTATCAAAAAGGTAATGAAAACCGACGAAGAGGTCCGCAACAAAATGATATCCGCTGAAGCTCCTTTCCTCTTTGCCAAGGGAAGCGAAATTTTTGTTACCGAACTGACAATGCGTGCTTGGTTACTCGCAAAGAAGAACCAGCGACGAACTCTTCAGCGATCCGATATTGCCAATGCCATCTCAAAATCCGAAATGTATGATTTTTTAATAGACATTATTTCAAAAGATAATGTTTCTCCTGCCCCTTCAGTATCTCAATCTCAAGTTGTTAACCAGTCTACCGCGATGCCTTCAACCCCCTCTGTTTCTGGAATTCCCTCTTATCCTGGACAATCCGGAATGCCTTCTCATTCGATAGGTTACCCTATGGGATCCGGTGGTGTTCAACCTGCGTACTCCTCTCAAATGGCAGCTGCTAACCAAAGGGCGATGCACTATGGCTCTCATCCAGCCTCTGGGTATTTGCCTGTTCAAGAAATGGAACAATCTCTCATGTTTAAACAACCAGGTATGGGCCCTGATTACCAACAAATGCAAATGCCTGAAGCTTCTATGAACATGGCTCCCGTGAATGCTCCGCGTCCCGTCATGGTCGCTCCGTATATGGCTGAGCATCTGTATCGATACCCTCCGACTCATTTAGAATCCGGAACATCTGCTTTCCGGTTTCCCTCAGGCATGAGGTATCAACAAATGGGACCTCCCATACAAGGCTTACAAAGGGAAAATATAGGACCTTCGCATTTACATGAGCATCCTGCGTATGCACACCCTCCTCATCAGTCTTCTCCGCCGCAACATTATGACCCTCAACCTCCTCAACAACCACAACCACAGCAACCCCAACAAAGATTCTATCCTCAACCCAGTCCGATGTTTTACCAATCACATCAACCTCAAGGCCTTCATAATCCGAATGCTGTTCCTTATCGAACTCAACCGCATCCCATGTCACGCTTTTCTCATCAAAACCAGTAAAACTGCTTTTCTACAAAATTATCAAAAGTTCTTTTTATTTAATGCCTTGAGGATTATATTTTGTTTGCTAAACAAACAGTTTAATTTGCTATATGCGGAAACATCTCGAAATGTTGTTTCCGAACCTTTTAAATTCTATAATATTCTTGTTCCGGAGTGTGTTTTACAAAACGTAGGTACTCAAACATTACTTAGAAAGACATGGATTCTATGACACTTTTAATTATTATCTTTTTGTCTATATTTTGACTTGATCTATCCTCAATACACCATTTTTTGTAATGACCTGAGAGCTATTTTAACAACTCAAACTTATCTTCCTCTTTTCTTTTAACAATACAGCAATGGTTTTCTATTTCCCCAAATAATACCTACCTTCCAGACTCCGCGCTAACAGGGAGATCTCATATTCATATTCCATCAGAAGATTGGCATACAGTTTCTAACCATATTCGATCAACTATATATACGTATATTGGCAATGTTTTGGATCATTAAAAGGGTAGTTGCTATTACTATAGTCTAACGGCTAATACACATTTAGGCCCTTCAAGCTAAACGGTATTCATAAAAGAACAACCAAGACTAGCTGAAAGGCCACCAACCATGGCCACTGGAACTCGAGGTAATGAGTCCAGCGGTGCATGGCAGCTTATTCTACTCCTGCACCAGAACTACACAGTTGATTAAGGAGCAACTGGTAGGCAGAAAGAGGAGATACTTTTGCTGAAATCTGCAAACTGCTTCAGTTATTCAAAGTAACAGCAAGTTGCACCTAGAAGATTTTAAACTACGATTTCTTCTATCATTAAACTAGAAATTAAACTCCTGTCTAGCAACCCACAAGCTGCAACATTACTGCTGCTTTTAAAACTTTTATGTCTTCATATTGGTTTATGAATAATTGACAATATGAAGAACGTAAAGTAAAAGCTATCATCTTCATATAAACCTTGGCCTGCATATCGTGACTGTTTTTGTTTATAGAAAATTTTCAGTATGCGCTGAATCACGGAGATCTCGGATTTTGAATTATCAAGGATTTTATCTTTAGTAATTCGTTTGCATAATCTATATTTTTATATATAGAAAGAGACAGGGAATCTGCAGATATCTTCAGTTTGTCAAATTGAACGAAACGTCCGTTTGCAAACTTACTTAGTATAAAAAAAAGGAAATATTAAAAAATGCCTTCAGTTTTGCTTCTTGGTTCTGGATTCGTTGCATTGCCAACATTGGAATACTTGGCCCAGCGAAAGGGAAATGCTGTCACCGTTGCATGCAGAACCCTTTCTAAGGCTGAAGCTTTAATCAAGGGTGTTCCTAACTCTAAAGCTATCGCTTTAGACGTTGCTGACGAGGCTGCTTTGGAAAAGGCGGTTTCTGAACACGATCTTACTATTAGTTTGATTCCATATACCTATCATGCAACTGTCATGAAAGCTGCCATCAAGCACGGCAAACACGTTTGCACCACCAGTTATGTTAACCCCCATATGGCCGAGTTAGAGGAATCTGCTAAAAAGGCTGGTTCCATTTGTATGAATGAAATCGGTGTTGATCCTGGTGTTGATCATTTGTATGCCATCAAGACTATTGAAGAAGTCCATAATGAAGGTGGAAAAATCAAGTCCTTCGTTTCTTACTGTGGTGGTCTTCCTGCTCCTGAAGACTCCAACAATCCTTTGGGTTACAAGTTCTCTTGGTCTTCCCGTGGTGTCTTGTTGGCCCTTCGTAACTCTGCTAAGTTCTATGAAGGCGGCAAGATAGTCAACATTGAAGGTAAGGACTTGATGGAAACTGCCAAGCCTTACTTTATCTACCCTGGTTATGCTTTCGTTTGTTATCCTAACCGTGACTCTACTGTTTTTAAGGAGCGTTACCAAATTCCCGAGGCCGAAACTATCATCCGTGGTACTTTGCGTTACCAAGGTTTCCCCGAATTCATTCACTGCTTGGTCGATCTCGGCTTCCTCGAAGACACTCCCCGTGAGTACTTAGACCCCAAGGGTACCGCCTTACCCTGGAAGGAAGTCACCGCTCGTGTTATCAACGCCGCCTCTTCTTCTGAATCTGATTTGGTCAAGGCCATCTCTTCCGCTCACCAATTCAAGGATTCCGATGACAAGAAGCGTATTATCAATGGTCTCAAGTGGCTCGGTATGTTTTCTGAAAAGACTGTTACTCCTCGTGGAAATCCTTTGGATACTTTGTGTGCCACTTTAGAGGAACTCATGCAATACGAAGAAGGTGAGCGTGATATGCTTATCTTACAACACAAGTTCGAGGTAGAAACCAAGGAAGGTAAGCTCCAAACCCGTACTTGCACTCTTCTTGACTATGGTGTTCCCGGTGGTTACACATCTATGGCTAAGCTTGTCGGTATTCCATGTGGTATCGCTTCTCAACAAATTCTTGACGGTGTTATTAACACCCCTGGTGTTTTGGCTCCTAATGATATGAAGCTCTGCGCTCCTTTGATTGACGAGCTTGCCAAGGAAGGCATTGTGATTCATGAGGAAGTCATTGATCAAGAATAAATGACGGTTTCTTAGTTGTGTACTATTACCCCTTTTGCTTTTATGTTTCATAGCCCTTACTTTGTTTAATAGTCTTGCCCTGTAGTTTGAATGAACAAATAATCCATCATTACTATAATTAAAGATTGTTATGACTCCCGAAGCTGCATCAAGACGTGCATATAAAAATTGGATAGTTCATTAGTTCGTACGTGTAATGAAAGATTATACCGCTATTTTAAACTGGCTGCCAACGTTTCCAATTCCGCTACATATTGTTAATCGTAGTCAGAATTGATCCCGCATACCTTTTTTTTCAGCTTCCTCCTCCTTTGAATTCATTTTCCACCAGAGAAGATCAAGACCGTAATATGTAGTCAAAGCGAACAACATAACCTTCCCTAAAGGTCTTGCGTAGTTTTTGTAAAACATTATCTTTATTAATGTTAGCTACTGTAACTCTGGCTATGGTTTCACCTAAATTGACTTTGCAAAACGAATCATGGAGATACTTACGTGTGGAGACGGCTGTTGAGTTTGACTGTATAATCTTCTCTGGATAAGAAGCGGTTTTGTATATCCTTTCTTGAAGAAAACCATTCTAGCAAACTTTTACTTGGTTTCCTAAGATGTTTCTCGTGAGTACGCTTGGTGAACGTCGGTGCCAAAAGTGGGTAAACACTTGGTCAATTGAGTCGTGATAGCGCCCAATACGTTCTCATACTTCCCATGCTATGTTGTAATAAAGAATTATACAATTTGATTAAAAAATAGCTTTATTACAATTATTAAAAGTCTCAAAAGTTTCGAGAGTTCTATTAACTTCATAATATCTGCTGCATATATGTATAAATCTAATTCAAAAACAATTAAAATAAATACATAAACATAAAGCTGATCTAGAAACCCAATACCCGCATAATAGAAGTACCGACTATTAGCAAAGCAGTGAATGATATAAGAGTAGCTGGGATTCCGGCCTTTAAGAAATCGGTCACCTTCAAATAACGCTTTCCCATTTCATTTTCCATCATAATGGCTGTCATATTTGGAAAACCGCTGGTCGGTAATGCCATTGCAATACTGCACATTAAACCACAAGCCATTACAAATATACGAGGATGGGGGTCACTTAACCGGCTACCAACTTCGTGAATGACTGGCAAAACAATCATGGCAGCCACCATATGCGAAACGAATGTGGCTACAACTAGTGTCAACAAGGAAAACACTAACAGTACCTTGAATGTGTCCAAGGATGAAACCGCATTTCCGATGTTAAGCGCTATTAGCTCTAGAAGTCCAGATGAAGACACTGTTTTACCCAATGCAACACCACCCATTGCTAAGACAATGACGGTCCATAAAAAATTATTGAAGTCCTCTTTCGTCAGGAGACCAGTACCAAAGAAGACGATAATAGGTATTAAAGCAATTACACCCATGTCCCCAAAAATTTCATCGTAACGTCGCTCAAGACACCAGAGTATAATTGTTGCAATAGTTACGAAAGAAATAAACGACTGTGTTTTGGTAAATTTATCTCTACTTGGACGAATCTTAGCTAATACAACGCGTTCTGATGAAGAAGACAGAAACAGCAAAAATACCCAAACGCCCAAGACACACACTGTACAAACTGGTATGGATACCGCAAACCATTCCCCCCAACCAGGTGAAGGATCCATGTTTTGCAGCGCAATAATATTTTGCGGAGAAGCGATAGGAGAAGCCATACCTCCAATATTTGATGCAAGTGCGATGCCAATTAGTAGAATTTTTGCATAATCAGACTCAGCTGGAAGATTCCTTAAAAGGGGCTGTATGATGGAGAAGCAAAGAATTGGAGCTGCAACGTTACTAATCCACATGCTGGCAAACATAGCGACTATCATATTCATCAACAATACATTTCTTGGCTTTTGACCAGCACGGGCAAGAATAGAAGTGGCGAGCCGTTTTGCGATCTGATACTTACTCAGTGCTGCAGCGATCGTAAAGCCTCCCAAGAGCAATACAATCGTTGGATTCCACATAGAAGCAAAGATGACTTTAGTCGATTCTTTTCCGGGCAAGGGGGATCCATCCTCAGCACGTAAAATTCGTAGAAAAGCGGTAAAGAAGGGAACGAGGAAAGAGGTAACGAAAAGAGGGACAGCTTCCGTAGCCCATAGCAGGGAAACTAGCACAAGGAGTGCCATGCAGTTATTTTGTTCTGTATTATCAATCATGGGGTACATTAAAATAGCAATAAATAAAGAAAATATAACAATTATAGTGAGGAGCGTAGAGCTCAAAAAGAACCTTGGAATCTTGACGTCTCCAAATTTGGTACGAATGACTATGTATTTGGATGAAAGCGGGTCTTTGTTGTTGACTGATACTACCGATTGGAGAGCCGAAATACGTGCAGCCTCAGTTCTGCGTTCTATTGCAATCATCTCTCTCCAGACGGTATTCCGCTCCCAATCAACATACTCACGAAGATGCCCACGAAGGCGGCGAATAGCAACAAAAGTATCTCCCCGGCAACACAAGTTTGCGTACCATTCAGTCACTTTATTTAAACATACTGTCAATGCGTCACGAACTTCAGCCCGGAAAGGGTACGTCTCATTTATATGGCGCATGTATGGCTCACGCAAACTGCTTCCAAGAGTTTTGTCATACTTCTTAAGGATCTTTGAAAACCCTGTCCAGTTAAGCTGTACATACGACATAAGATCATGAATGGAAATGTAAAGCTGAGTAATTTTCCGCTTCAAAGAAACAAAGTTTTCATATGCCATGATATCAGACGGATACTGTTCAACCAACAAATGGTGATGTTCAGCTGTATCTTCCTCTTCATCATCTTCCTCTTCATCATCATCCTCTTCATCGTCCTCGGGAGTCCCTACAGAAACGTCTTTCTGAAGAGCTGAATTTGAATGCTCAGACTTTAATATAGCAGTAGATTCTACTCGAGATACCGGTGGTGGATTATTAAGGTTTCCGTCACTGCCAGTGGCACCGTTGACATAGATTTGATGATCGGAGGCCGTAGAAGTCGGTACCTCTTGACTGATGGTGGAGTCACGAAGATGTCGGATATTCTTGGAATCCTTTTTGGGTCGTATAGCACTTCGTGTGCCATCTCCACTGCTGCCTTGTTTTCCGAAGCCATACTCTAATGCATAGTTGTCATACTCTACGTTCAGTTTTCCAAAGGTCTCTTCGATTTCCCGCTCTTTCGGGCTATAAAAATTTACTATTCCATCAAGTTCTTTGTCGAGGCTTGAACGAAATCGGTCATCTGGGAGTGACTGTATTTGATGGTTTAAAAGTCCCGTTTCTTCATCGACTCTTTCTAACGGGCGACCAATTTGCTCATGTTCAAGAGCATATATACTTCCAGATAGTTAGTTCATACGTTCATACTCACTCTTGCTTGTAAGCACAACACATAATTAAACCTTCCAGACGAGCTCTAGTGCTGCAACTCCAAACCTTTCCGAGTTACTTACAGCTTCTTTAGATTAGAATAACTATTCCCTCAGGTCTGCATTAGCAAATTTGTCGAGAACTTAACTTCCTACTCCTGAACTCAAACATACGCTATGTAGCTTTCCGACCATTCCGGAACGGCATTGAATTGAAGACTGTGTACATATGTTAGCAATTGCCAACCATCTCTCGAATTCACTTCTATACCTGTGACTAAACTTCATTGAAAGAAACCGTCTAGCATTCCATACAACAAAAAAAGAGAGCCACCTTAGACGTTCAGTCTATCTTCCACAAAATACTTTAAGAAATGGAAATTTGAACGGTTTTTTCTAAAAACGTTATTTATGTGAAATGTTATTGCGCACAACCTTGTCCCTTTAGTTGGATAGGAATTCTGTATAGTGAAGCCATACGCAATACGCAAAACTCATTAGAGCAGAGAGGATGTTCTCAAATATCAACTTGGCAAAAACAAGCCATTGCTTGCTTGTATTGGATTACAAGGCAATAAAAGAACGGAGATTTTGTTTTTTAAGAGATTTATTTAGAAAATTACAATTATCAGTTTGTGGCATCGAAATTTGAAATCGTTTACCTTACTGAAATCACAATGGCTGAAGTAAAAAAAGTCCCAAAAAAAAGGTTTGTTGGAAAAAACGTAAAAAAGGATAATATTTCTGGAGCATCGAAAGATGTAGAGGACACACAGCTGGTTAATACGCGCGTTAAGAGTTCAGGACGAATGGCAACTCGGATTCCCGAAGAAATATTAAATGATAAAGGCATTAATGAAGCTGTGAAATTGGTATGTTAATATATGAGTACGATCACTAGTCATTGGTTTGCAGCACATCGATGAGTTAGTGTCTTATGGAGAGCGATTTATGGAGAATAAGCTTGACATGAAACTAACGGTATATATAGCTTCCCCAAAATTACAATTTTGAAGTTCATAAAACCATTTGGCATATACGCATGAGAAAAGCAAAGCGTGTTGCTTTACAGCTTCCAGAAGGATTGTTGATGTTTGGGTGTATATTGTCTGATATATTTGAACAATTTTGCCAGGTAGAGACAATTATTATGGGAGATGTCACTTATGGTGCTTGTTGCATTGATGATTTTACAGCGCGAGCTCTTGGGTGTGATTTCTTGGTTCATTACGGTCATTCTTGTCTTGTACCCGTGGATCAGACACCAATTAAGGTGTTATATGTGTTTGTCGATATTAAAGTTGATTTGGGCCACATTATTGGATCTTTAAAACAAAATCTTCCTTCAAAATCAAAACTGGCTTTGGTTGGTACGATTCAGTTTGTTGGTTCTTTAAATACAATTAAAGAAGAATTAGAGAAAGTAGAGGAAGATGGTAAAGGAGGATTTTATTCAGTGATTCCTCAAGCCAAGCCTTTGTCTCCCGGTGAGGCTCTTGGATGTACGTCTCCGTACATTGACAGAAACGTCGTAGATGCTGTTGTTTACATTGGTGATGGTCGATTCCATCTGGAATCTGTCATGATTGCCAATCCCGGACTGCCTGCATATCGGTACGATCCTTATTCACATGTCTTAACGATAGAGTCGTATGCCCACGAAGAAATGAAAGAAATTCGACACTCGGCGATTGAGAAAGCCAGGAGTGCAAAGAAGTTTGGTCTAATTCAAGGCACCCTTGGTAGACAAGGGTCGCCAAAGGTTTTGGATAACTTGAAAGAAACATTGAGAAAGAGCAAAAAAGAGTTCGTAACTGTATTGATGTCTGAAATTTTTCCAGACCGTTTGGCACAGTTTACGGATGTGGATGCTTGGGTTCAAGTTGCATGCCCGAGATTGTCTATAGATTGGGGTTATGCTTTTCCAGCACCGCTTTTAACTCCCTATGAAGCCTCTGTCGCCTTTCAGGCTGCACCATGGCGTGAAGTCTATCCTATGGACTTCTATGCAACCAATTCACTGGGCAACTGGACTCCTAACAATCCTGAAAATCGACCATTGCCACCCAGGAAAAAAGTGGAGCGTGCTGCTGCTGCTTCTTAAAGAAAAAGAAAAATATAGGTATAAAATACACAGATAACATGGGATCGACATCGGTGAAGTCAGGTATGTAAGCATAATACCAATTGCACTCAATCGGGACAAATTCAGCGTTTTAATAAAAAAATTAGGACATAGAAGGTTATAATTAATTATTAATAAAATTTTGCGACGTTAGTTCTTTACTACTGGTACCATCATTGTTAAGTAGAACAATAATGGACTACTGAGGAATTGAAGCTTTCTATGATGAATAAAGAGTCTCCTCTATTTATTAAAAAAGGTTTCTCAAAGTATCAAGTACTGTATTAGTTACATTCAAATATGTGAAAATTACTACAGTAGCGATCCTGCACTGGGGTAACACGATTTTTCGCCGTATTTACTTCCTTCATTTACATAGCCGCAACAAATCCAAATTTGTTAGGCTTCTTTCTTTAATCTTAAAAATTCCTTCATAAAGTACGTATATTTTGAAATAGTAAGCATTGAATTGTTTTTGGGATTGTTTGGTGATAATGTTTTGATGTTTAAGTAATGGCCGACGGAATTGAAAAATTCATGACTTGCAATCGGTTCAATCATAATTGAGAAAAGATTTGTTAACATAATATTAGAGAGAGGAAAAGTTTAACTTGCTGTGGATTTCTGGTTTTAATTGTTACTTGTTTACATAAAAATTGCTTCTACATATACAGCCATTCTTCTGAAACCATCCCGATAAACGTTCATTGTCGTTATAAATTGTATTATAGGTGCTTTTCTCATTTCTGAACGAGTAAACTATCATGGATGGAATGCAGATGAATTCCACCGGGGATGTCCCTATCGAGTATGACTTTGAAAATTATGCTAATCACATGAACAAATATTTGTATGCACACATTGTTTGTATGTTAATTGCCTACGTTTTTATTCTTCCAAGTGGTATCGTTTTGGCCATGGCCAAAAGCAAAGCCCATATTCCCGTTCAAGTGACCTACGTATTATTGACCCTTGTCGGCTACATATTTGCTCATATGTCTCATCACCATGCTTCTCATACTGATTATTATAAAGGAAATATTCATCGTCCGGTAGGAAGAGTTTTCATGTGGATGACATTTTTGATTGTAGTATTTGGTATTGTTACAGCTTTTATAAAACGTACGCTCTTAAAGGATTCTTCTTCAAATCAATTCCTTGATTCACCATCAGTTGATGGAAGGAAACCGGAACAACCAATGAAGGATACTCTGAGTTATGGTGCACCTCTGTTAGAAAACGAAGACAGTCAAGAAGACTTGGAGTCAAATTATGAAGGCACAAGTCCTAGAGACAATCAGTCGACATTTGCTTTTACTAACTTGCGAAAAGCTGCTGCCCCAAAAGGAAAACTTGTTTTATTATCGGTGTTGCGTTATACCCATAGAATTTTAGGACATTTATGGTTGTACTTGGGGTTCTTTGAAGTATGTACTGGAATTGTTTTATTCGCCGGAATTTTTAAAGGAAGTCATATTTTTAACGGTCTTGCCCATTGGATAAAGGGAGGCCTTTTCTTATGGTACGGAATTTTATCTTTTGGAGAGTACCTTGGTGCCTTCGCTGAATACGGATGGGCATGGAATATACGACCAAAAATAAGTCAACGCGGGTTTAAACGATTCGTCCCAAGCAAGGAAATGGTCGAGTCTTCCATTCTTTTCACTTACGGGATTTCCAACGTTTGGTTAGAGCATCTTGGTAATACAGACGGGATCTGGAATCATCACGATTTGCAACATGTCTCCATTGCTTTTATGCTCTGGTGGGCAGGCTTATGTGGTATTCTTGTTGAATCAAACATGGTTCGCAGATTTTTGAACAATAGCTTGTCTTATGCCTTAAATCAATCTCCTCATGAAGGAAGTTCTACTTCTGACGAGAGTCCATCTGTTTCGTTAAATCTTTTTCCTGCGGTAACTGTGTTTTTTACTGGTATTATGATGTCGTCTCATGAACAGAAAAGTCAAATATCTACCGTTATCCATGTTTATTGGGGTCGATTACTTTCAGCGGCAGCCGTTTCTCGTGCTTGCACATACGCTTTACTTTATTTGAAACGACCTAGTTCACCATGGCCAACCCGTCCTCCAACAGAAATCATCACAAGCTTTTGCTTGATCTGCGGAGGAATAATGTTTATGGCATCTACTTATGATGTGGTTAATAAAATTCGCGTCAATGAGCTATCTGCTATGTTGCTCATGAATCTAAGTGTTGCCTTAACTTGTATCATTATGGGTCTTGAGCTATTCTTTTTAGGACTGAAAGGATATGCTCTTGTAAAACAAAATTAATTAATGCTAACATAATGAATGAAGGGCGTAACATAACCGCCCTTTGTTGCCGCCTATAGATTGTATTAACATGGTGAAACATGTTTTGCAGCACAACAACGGCATTAACATAACTAAAATGACAAAAAAAAGTTCAAAAAAAAAAATTTTAGACAAACCAATTTCCTTAGTAATATTTTTTTATTTGTTCAAATAGAATATTTTTAATATCCAAGACAAGATTCAACAAATTCGAATCTGCCCATTTTATTTTCATATATAAAACAAACGACGAAAGAACAAAAATCACAAAAAATTAGATATCCGAACCAAAAAGAAAACGTATCAATTAGATGCATCGTAAGCTTGCTTACGCTTCACACGACACCACATACCAACATTTGAATCGGTGATAAATTGGTAAATGATTCCACTCCAACTCTTGCAATCAGGAATGTTGTTATAAAATTCAGGAGCTAATTCACGTACCTTGGCGATACGGGTCCAAGCAACGTAAGGGAAGTCATGATGTTCGATGTGGTAACCAGCGTTATACACAAGAATATTAAGTGGGCCATAGTAGCTGAATGTTTCCAAAGGAGTATCCTTGCCAGGACCTTCCTGAATTAAGCGAGTACGAGTCACATTGTAGTGTTCACTAAGAAAATGGCCTGCGGTAGGATGTAAGCTGCCAGCCATGAAGGAGCTCAAAAAGAAGTAGGCCATAGATCTCCATCCTAAAAATTTGACTATCAAAAAGTCAAAAATGAATTGAACAACTACGTTCCAAAAATGTAAACTTGTCAAAGGGAGCTGACGAACAAACATAGGACGAAAAGCATAAAAGAAGAGTTGGAAAGTACAGAAAAAAGCCTTTCCAAGAACGTTGTCCAAAAGGACGAGTTCCAAGGAAGTCGGTAAATCTGTGTCGAAGCCATCGACACCTTGAAACCTGTGATGCTCCATATGATAAGGGCGAAAGCTGGCAGAGTATGGAGCACCTACAGGAAGATTTGCAATAAAAGAAAAAAGGCGGTTATGAACAGCGCGTTTAAAACCTAAGTTGTGCGAGAGTTCATGGATGGCTAGAAAGACGTTTTGGTTACAGAATGCACCAATGAAGTAACCAGTGAGTAGAAATTTCCAGTTCCAAGGATTTGTTTTGGACAACAGCGTCGCGCAAGTTAGCTGAAGGAAAACGACAAAAAGAACTACCCATTTCGTCTTTGGTTCATATCCGTTTAGAGAAGCAACCTGAAATGGTGTTAGTACTAATGTTATGAGAACGCTTTGACGACAATGAAAAGAGAAGTAAAGAAAACAAAAAAAAATTATTCTTCGTTTTCTTTGTCAACATAGAAATTGTTAGACCAACTATTTCTTACCTCTGGATGAGCCTTGAGAATGGCAGCTCTTCGACTTTTATGTGGTTCTTCCGTGTAAGTCCAATAAAAATCATGAGCTTTGCTAACATCCTCATTTACAACGTCTTCATTAGGGCGGTCTGAAGGGAATGTACCATTAGTAACGTTGCAACGTTTCTGCGTCATTCTTTTGTTTTTAAGCCAGGCGAAACAAAAGACGAATAAATTTAACAAAAGCAATAAAAATAAATAACAATAATTTAGAAAATCAAAGCAATGCTTGAATTTTCTCCATAGAGCAACTTTCCTTACTGAAAGTGGTTAAAGTAACGTAAAGATGCCAAGTATACGTGGCGCTTATATAGGAAGCAATAGCATGTTGAGATCCGTTGCTGGAAGGAATTGGTCGGTAAATTACCAATTTATTTACATTGACAGTATTTCATATTCAAATGATGCCGAAAGTATGGAATAAATCCGTAAACGGACGAGACGGTATGGTATCGTCGGTAGTTATGTGAGTGTATGTCGGAATTTTTTCAAAGGTGAGCAGAAAGGAAAACATTCACTTAAATGAAATTCTCGCTTTTATATTTTTCAGCCATTTGTTGCGATTTTGCATCTAACGTCAGTTGGATGAACAGTTGAAAAGACTTATTAAAATAGTGACATGTCTTCAGAGATCCGAATAGACAGTTGGATTTAAGAAAGGTGGACTATTGCTCCTTTTCATTAGCATGGCTTGGATATACAATTGACTACTGTGTTTGCCTTTACATGGTAGCATCGCATCTACAGTTGGCATGAATTTTTAGTTTTTCTATATTTGTTTGTTTAAAAGAAGATTTCTCTTTTTTTATTGTTATAAGATATTTCAAGCATCGCTCTTGGATTTACTCTTTACTCTTGGGTCGAGAAATTATTCTACAGAAAAAGCAAACTCTTTCTCACCAGCTAGCGTTTCTGTTGTATCGCACCTGTTGCAATTTTTTCTGAGTTCCGAATATAAATTTTTGAATAATTATAAAATGACCATGATTAACGATGATGTTTCGAAAGAATTAGGAAATTATATGTTACGAGGATATACTCTTCTCGACACTGTTTGTCCTGAATGTCAAAAGGTTGCCAAATATATTATTTCAAAATGGGCTTTTTACTAACAATAACAGGTTCCTATGATGAGGTTGAGAGACCAACCCATGTTTTGCGTTGCATGCATTGACAAACCAAAACCAGAGCAATTGAAAGAAGAGGACTTAACACTACATGAACCATCATTATTAGAAAGCTTTCCTCAAGGACCTGATACTGTACAGCAACAAAAGGGTTCTTCTTCTCGGACAAACATTGAAACTCAACAAGTTCAGATGAATCAATCTTCTCAAAGAAAGCGAGAATCCGTCTATGTGAAGCTTGCTGATGAGCTGGAATCTCAGCTGGAAGATTTCCTGCCAATTCCTCACGATGAATCTCGAGAAGTCGCCTTCCAACAAATTGAACGTATTCTCCAGCTCATTGAACTCACTAAAAACTTACAAGCCAAAAAGTAGTTTATTACTTTAGACGAAAAATAAAATTATGATTCAAAAATGGGTTCATTTTCTCGTTATTTTACATGACAGTATATGTTCTTAGTAAACACTATGTAAGCTATACATATTATAAAACTTCAATTCAATTCATTTTGATGTAGATGCGAGTACAAACTCATTCAACCAAAATTGCATAGTAGATAAACATTTGTTTGTATCTTGCTACCATTTTTTCTTTTTTCTTTTTATTATTATCATTTTTACTCTATTTTGTTTATTAACGCAGTCTTTTTGAGTATGTTATGTGTTTTAACGTACCAGAGATATTGCTGGCATAATAAAAAACTAAATCAATTCATCCTTTTGTCTACAACAATGGCTAGAAAAAAATCCAGAAGCAATTCTGCTAAAAATCAAGCTAAAATCGACCAACCTATAGACGAACGAGCAAAGGTGGACGCCATTCAAACATACGACGATGTTGCGGATTCTGAAGATGAATTTTACAAGTCGCAAGACAAAATTCTCTTCGATGGCGACTCAAATAGGAAGGCAGATGAAGATCAAATGAGTCTTAGTGATGAGGAAGTGCTTGGTTTAGAAGGATCCAGTGACGAAGAGAACGAGCAAGATGTCGAGGGCGCGACTTCTGATGAAGAAGAATTAACGGGTCAAAAGAAGGGACCCGTTGATGAAGAAGAAGCTTTTGATGAGAAGGGTTGGGGACGTTCAGCTAAATCTTATTATGGAGGTGATGACTACGACAATGAAAATTATGATGAAGATGATGAAGAGTTTGATGCTCGTATGGAGGAACAAGAAGCGCTTCGTCTTCAGAGGAAGCGTCTTGAAAAATTGACTGAAGAAGACGCCGTTGATGATATTAGTCAATGGGCCGATAAGTCAAAGATTGATTCTTCTCAATATGAGGACGGTTTAGCTACAATTGAACAACTTGACCAAAAAATATCCCCAGACATGCCCCGGTCAGAGTTGCTTAAGATTCTACGTACCAAGAACCCTGAATTTGAGCTCTTCATGGAAGAATACAAAGACCTTAAGCCTTCGTACAAAGAAATAAAAGAAAAATTAGAAAGTACACCCACAGCTCTCCTTCAAGCTCAAGTCAATGCTTTGGGTGCCTATATAGCTTTTCTTACATTCTATTTCGCTCTTTTGCGTGGTGGTGAAGAGGACATAAAAAATCATCCAATTATGACGGATCTTATTCGCTGCAAGCAAACTTGGGAATCCTTCCGCGATCTTGATGATGTTCAAATATCCAAGCATGAACCTCAAGGAGAAGAAGCAACGAACGACCGCTTGGAAGACCCAGCATCAGAAGCTTCTGAAGAAAACGAAGAGGATGACAATCTATCAGACATGCAGGATTCTGCGGAAGAATTAGACGATGAAGAGCTGGTTGATGGTGGAAGAGAAGCTTATAAAGTTGATGAAGAAAAGGAAGACGATGAAGAAGACGACATTACATCGAAGTTCCGAGAAGCAAAGGCCAAAGGTGTTCAAAAGGCTCTCCACAATGTCGATGACTATGGCGAAAGTCTTATGCTCGATTCCATGGATGCAGAGGAGAAGGCTGCAAAACGACGTTCTCTTAGATTTTACGCAAACCAAATTGACCAGAAAGCAGCTAAGCGATCCAGAGCTCAAACAGATCTTTCTGGTGACACGGATGTGCCTTATAAGGAACGTCTTTATGAGCGTCGTCAACGTTTGTTACGAGAAGCTGCTGCACGTGGACAAGATCAGGCTCAAGGTGCTGATTTGGATGAGGAAGATCCTGAGAACGAAGGTCTCCTTGCGAACAAGGACCGAGAAGTTGATTTTGCAGACCAAGATGCTTTAGAATATTATAACGCTGTATCCTCAAAATCTAAGAGTGAGAAACGTAAGAGAAAAGAAGATCATAACTACGAGCGTGATTTGGTACGGGCCTCTAGACATCCTGAACTCTTTGAACTTGGTGAAGGAGATAAGCGTGGAATTACTAGGGACATTGCCACAAACAGAGGTCTTACTCCTCATAGACCGAAAGAAAACAGAAATCCTCGTCTTAAGAAACGTATGCGTTACGAGAAAGCGAAGAAGAAGCTTGGTAGTAAAAAGGCTATCTATAAAGGTCCTCCCAAGCACGGTTATGGTGGTGAAGAAACTGGTATCAAGGCAGGCCTTGTTAAAAGTATTAAATTTCAATAGGTTTAATTTGATTTTTGGAAAAATTCAGTGTTTGGTTAAGGTTGGTTTTTGGGACAGTCTGAGTTATACTTAATTGGATTAAACAGTCTTTACGTTGGTATAACTTCTTTTTTGATACATGTTGCATATATCTGGGTAATTAATAATAATCATCTTACACCCGTCATAAACAAAGTAGTAAATCGTGAAATTATCTGACAACATGAAAAGATTAGAAATCGACATTTATGTTTTCCGCCTTCTTACCAAGTAGCTACATACACAGACAACCTTATGAAATGCTATTGCATTCCTTCAGTTACTACTTGATAATTTACGAAGTATGTTTCAAGAACATTGTAAGTTTTTGCAGAAGGATTGTTTCCATTATATAAATAGTGCTGAAAGTAATAAACGATCATATAGTCAAAGCATATTAAAGGGCTTAGTAGGTAAGCTCTTAGAAATGTTCTGAACGCAAATTATAAAGTAACAAGAAAAAAGAAAGTAAAATTTAAATAACCAAAACGAAAAGAAACGCCAATGAACTCAAGATATCATTAAAACAAAAGCCATTACTTGGCAAGCCGAAGCCTAAGAAGGGCACGGACGTCCTGAACATATTGCAAAGCATACAAGAAAGATAACAAATTTAATAGATCAACGTCGCTAGGATCGCTAATCCAACCCTCCACCGGAATAGCATTCTCCTTATGAATGTCATAGCTGGCAGGGGAATTGTCGATTATCATAATACGTGATAAATGAATTTTACATACACTTAGGTCTTTAACAAAAGAGCTATTCACAAGCGTGCAATGCTGACGATAATAACGCTCTACGAAAAGCTTCTTGTCTCGTTCAAGATAATCGATAATGGGATCTGCATACGGTTGCACGGAAGCCGTAAACAAGACCAAATGAAACCACTCGCTGACATTCGCCAAAAAATAATCCAAATGAGGCCGTTTGTGTATGTAATACAATATTGGGTGCTCGCCAGGAACATGTACTTCTATCGGTTGACCAGAGGTAGTTCTACTACCGCGAGAAACTGAATGAATCAAGGTTTCATCCAAGTCAAGAACTAAAGTCTTCTTTGGAAGTTTATTGGAAAGCAAAGGTCTTGGAATTCTGTCGGCGCAAAGAGTGATGTTGCGAATGCGCATATTTGATGCAGATGGCGACTTGAGTGGATCATTAATTATAGTAAAAGAGGCGGAAACATTAGGACGATGCGATAATGATGAAGAGGAGGAAGATGAAGGAAAGGAAGGTGACGAATTTGGACTGATAACAGGACCCTGGGTGTTATGGCCGATCTTTTTAGATGGTAATTCTTCTGGTTGTTGACTTATGGGATCAGAGACGGTAACGATATCTTCTTCAGTTATAGAATCAGGAAGTAAGTGACGGACGAGAGGTGTGCTATGGGAAAGAACGTTGGACTCGGAACGAAAGTTGGGATAACGGTTTTGACGAAAAGATGGAGTTGAGTAAGATGAATACATCTTTGGACGTTTAGGACGAGTAGGGAGAGTTCTCCGACGACGTCTAGCGGTTTGAAAGGCAGGAAAGAAGATGATACGACAAAAGCCCCAAAGAAAGCTGAAAAATGTGACTTTTTTATTTTCATCGACAAACTGCATTAAAGTTGTCTTTAAAATATGGAAAAACAGTGTGCAAATTCGTTTTAAACATATGCGAAGCCAGTATGCAATCACTCGCATAATGTTGGCATGGCGAACCTGCACAGAACCATCTTCTTCATTAGGAGCCTTTTCCAGATTTGTTTTGACATACTGTTGATTTTTTATGATGCTTTCAACTGGCGTTTCCTCTTCAAAGTGAGCGTGGTATTCCTCTTCCTTACTTTCCGCCTCAAACGCAGTACTTTTCTCATTTTTCGATGATCTTTCTAATGGCGTAGCAAGAATTGCTTTGTTTATTTCATCTGATATTTTTGCAATTGAATTCATTCCAAGGGATTTTTAAACCATGCAGTTTAGAATTGATTCAGGCGTCAATCCTTCGGAACTTTTACAATTCAGAACTAATCTACACACAAAAATATCTTTCCCAAAATATGTTCTGGTTAAGAGCAAGATATAACCTGAAACTGGTCGTCAATCACCGGTGGTACGACTTATAGGTGATGAGCAAGAGCGTATGTACCTAGACCAAACGAAAGTAACAGTTCGCAACAACTGGAATCATTGTTTCAATGTACAGAAATTTTTCTTTTTTTATTAAAAATTTTTATTCACTAATAAAACTGTGAGAAAATAGCCTGTAACTGACTAGCAGTTCTTACATGTTAAAAAAGGGTATCATATTATTGTAGAATGATACAAAAACCAGTGAGCAAAAAGAAAAATACAAGGATCTCTGAGGTTTAAGTGGAAATTATAAATGCAAGTTAATGTAAGTATAAGAATATAATATGAAAAGCGACGCGAATCAAAAGTCGTTTTTATTTACATATTTGTTTATGTCACTTTATTCTTTGGATTGCTACCCATTATTTGGTTTTCTATAACCAAACACCCACTTACCCTTGAGCAGAGCTCATACAGAAAGAACACTGAGCTCGATGTCAACATGGCCGGCTGATGCGATCTACAACACTTCTTTTATTTCATTGGACTATGGTTTAGTTGGTGCTGGTCAATTACTAGATTCCAGCGGGACTCACCGTGCTTCAACAGTTGATCAGAACAAATGGGCTTTTACGCGTTCTCCATTTCATGCGGATAGTGGATTTGTACAAACAAAATATACATGGAAAATACTACCAGGAGATTCTAACTACAAGTTTCCAAACATCGGACGTCTTTCTAGTGAAGCTACTTCGCTGGCATCAAGTGCAAACGATGCAATCCGCACCGACGGTATTTTCTGCTATATTCCGCATGAGGTTCTATATCCTTTAAGTAGAGAGTCGTATCTTACAACAGAAGCTGGCAAGGTATTTGACTCATCGATTATCAACACATCGGCTATTGGAATTCTTCCTGCTACACCTCAAAGTCGGTTTCTTCCTACACAATGTTTTGCTTTCATTCAAAATCAAAAAGAAGAAGGAAACCATTTTCTGTACCTTTGCAAACCGTCTACGTGGATGTTCCAAGCAACCCCGAAGTTGCAGTCTGCCTTGGGTATGGAATCACAACCTTTTTCGTTACATGTTCCGGCTTTTCACTTGCACCCATATCCTTCATGGAAATTCCAGGAACCAATCTTACAAGTGATGTTTGGGCCTGAAGCATCGTCCCTTCTTTACGTACTAACGGCCACGGAGGTCGTACTATTTAAAATCAGTTATCATATTCTTTTTCTTGAACAGAGTGATTTTCCTGCTTTCATTTCTGCTATCCCTTTACGATTTCTTTATGCAAAGGATGTTTATGATTCCGATGCCTTCGTCCATATGTCTTCGCACCCTTCTGATCCCTCCCTTTTTGCTACCGTATCTGCGTCAGGGAACTGGAAATTATGGCAAATATTAGAAGATGGTTACCGAGAGTATCTTTCGGGTACTTTTCAAGCCACTTATGATGCTGCTCTTTCCCATATTCCATTTGCCAGTAAGAGTGATGACACAGACCAACAAGAAGTACCATCACCGTCGAAAAATAGATATAGAATAATTTGGGAGGCTAGCTCCTTTGGACTACTATTAGCAAATGAAGAAGCTGTAGTACATATTCATCCCTCGAACCCGTCTATTCCGCGTCTGTTATATAAATGTGACAAGGACTCAGCTATTTTACAAGTATCTTCAGAGGTACTGCATGTTGCATCCGAATTTTTTATTTTAACGACAGATGCAGTTATATGGATGGATATTCAACAGCCAATTCAACCTCTACTGGTTTGGAAACATCATCGTAGCCGTGATCCTACCCTTCAAATGAAAGTTTTCAACGCTTTTATAGAAAACATTTACGTATCATTGTATTCAGGACTAAATGGAATTATTCAAGAATTTCATTTTTCTAAAGATAGGGCGCTTGCTATCTCCTCGGGACCTCCGTTTCTTCTCTTGCATGATATCCAGGTCCCTATACAATCATTAACAATGCAACCGTGCTACTTCATTGATGCTGAGGATGGCCAGACTACACAAGACTCTCGCTTTGACTCCCCGTTTTGGTCAGTTATAGTTCATCGTTCCGATGGTTCCATAACTATAAACTTGATATGTGAAAAAAGTTCTTCGGAGTTATATGAAATAGAGGAGGTAAACGATTCAACTCGACATTTGGCATCTTTGAAGTACTTAAGTCTAGACGACAGGGAAAAAGATGTCGATAATTTTGAAAAAGAAGCAGAAGTTTATAAAACATATATCATTCATCCTTCCGTCAGGAAATTACAAAATTGGCTTACCTCTAAAACCGAAGAATCAGGTCTAATTTCCCTTAATGACTTCTCCATACAATTAAAAAACGATCTGCAAGATAAACAAATGTTATTTAGCGAGTCAATAGTGACTTTATTTGATTTATTGCAAAGTAAAAAGCTGTCTACCCAGTTTAAAGGACTGGACGAGGTGGTGGATTATATAAAAGGTACCGCCATTCCTGAATATTTTCCGCATATCTCCCATTTAAGCTTATCCTCAAATAATAGTGATGCTTTACACTCTAAAGAGCTCCTAGAGAATCTATCTAGAGTTTGGGTAACTCCATTGGCTTCAAATACTGAGTTCAAATCATTGATTGATTTTAGACTGAACACTTTGCATCACATAAGTAATTACGTTTTAATGTCTTCTGTTGGGTTTGCTAAACTTTTTCCTGGTTCTACTGAAGATGTAAATCTTGAGTCTTTTAAAAGTGCTGAACTATCTTTCATTTCACCTTTTCAAACTAAGCAGCCTGTGAAACTTCACGAAGATGCAAGTGAAATGCTAAAGGGGTGGAGTTTAGGGAAAGTTAATACTACATACAACATCGGAGATTCATCTGTCGATATATCTGAGCCATTAACCAGTCAGACCCTTGAGTTTACTGAGCCTTCATTGTCGTCCTTTGTCCTTCCTTCCAGTCAGATTGCTACAGTACATTCAGAGGATGCTCTTCCTCCATCACAGTCATCATCCTTTCCTGAATTTTCAAGCCAGGCTACACCGGTTATGTCTCAGGTCGTCACGGGTAAGTATGGAGCAAGACCAAAAAAGAAGAAGAAGAGGAGTGGCTTTTAGAGCTTTTGTTTTTGTAAATTTAAGAATTGTATAATACATCTGGGATAAAAGTTATATTACGTGTATGCAAATAGACGAATCTCATCTAAGGCATACGGATAAAGTGATTTAGTTTTCTAACATTTGTTATAAGTTATTCAATCATATTATTATGATAGACGACATCTTATTTTTTTGTTCTATCAAACAATAGCATCTTCCAATAAATTAGCCAACCCAGTAAGCATAACTTCTGCGTATCACTTTTCGTGTAATTTCAAAAGTATATCCACCGTGAGTGATGCCCGAATTATTTCAATTTTGAACTTGAAAGTAAATAAAGTATTTGTTTTAACCTAAACAATTTGTCGTAAACTACATAACCAGCCCGCGTGTTTTAACCTTTACTACTCAATTATCATTTCTTGCTAGAAAAAATTGTGTTTTATTTATGAATATTATATGTATAGCATAGTAAAGGTCGACTACTTGGAGTAAATATGTTTATTCTGCAAAAGATTTTACCACACCAGTCATTACGGCTGTTCGAGTCTAAACGCGTATATACAATTCGTCTTTTTGGAAAAATTCTTCGTCCATATCAAGAAGAATGTATCAACTCTTGCATAGCGGCATTCCAGGCAGGAAAGAAAAGGGTTGGCATATCTTTGGCTACTGGATCTGGTAAGACCGTAAGTGTGTATTTCCTAGGTTACTTTCTAACAGTGCTAAAGGCTCTTTTCCCACATCTCGTTCAAAAGACACCTGAATTAAGAACCAATGCCAATCAATGTTTAATCCTTGTGCATCGAAGAGAACTTGCTCAGCAAGCGTATGCAACTTTCTTGGAAATTTTTAATAAACAGGTAAATTATATATTAGTCAAAATTATCATTCTAATTTGAAAGGACGTTGAAGTTGATATGGGCTCGCAGCATGCTACTGGCAATGCCCCTATTACTGTGGCTTCTCCCATGTCACTGAAAGGAGATCGATTAGAAAAATATAATCCAAAAGATTTTAAACTAATTATTGTTGATGAAGTGCATCATTTGGCAGCTCCTACTTACCTTCGAGTTTTAAGGCATTTTGGGGCAAACGAAGCAAATTCACAAGTCTACTTGGTTGGTCTCACAGCGACCTTTTATCGTGCGGATGGGAGATCTCTTAGTGCTGGGGTTGATGAAATCGTATACCATAGGTACTGTGATCTATTTAGGAATCCACTAACACCTGCAGACATTTTGTTGACATGATAGGCGAAAATTGGTAAATCTCAATACTTTCTATTCTAAAAAATTCTAACTGAGATAAGGCTAGTTCAACAAAGAGTGATTGGAATAAATTGGTCGCCGAATTTGAAGTTAGCAGAATCAACGAATCGCGATGATTGCGAAATGTTTGAGCGTGAAGTTCAATCAAAAACCGCTATATTTGAAATTCCTCAGGCATGGATAAAGCATGCCAGTAAGTCCACGTTTTTATTAATCAAGGCCTCACTAACTGAAGTAGGAAATCGCAACTCAACGCTTGTTTTTTGTACCACAGTAGAGCACTCGCTAAAAGTTTGTAATGCTTTTCGAACGTTAGGGATTGATGCAAGGGTTTTATCTGGTCGTACCAATTCCGATGAAAGAAGAAGCTTAGTAGAGGAATTTCGAGAGAAAAAGTTTCCCGTACTTGTAAATTGTTTGGTATTGACTGAAGGTGCTGATATTCCCAATATCGATTGCCTTATTATTGCTCGCCCTACCAATTCTCCTAATTTATTGACGCAGATGATTGGAAGAGGTTTACGCATGTCTCCTGGTAAAAAAGATTGCTTAGTATTGGATTTCTGTGATTCTTTCAATCGCGTTCCTCTTCACATGCAACCCACTCTTTCTGGAATTTTAGAATTTGATTTTCCGTCTACCTCTAACAAAAAAAAGGATACCGCCCTGCAAGTTGCAGATCACGATCCCGGAAAAGTTGGTCTTCATAGCACTCTCCACTATAAAAAGGTTCGACAGCTTTCTGATTTATTAAAAGACATGGAAAAAAATGACAAGAATATATACTCAATTTCTCCTAACGCATGGGTGCCTTTAAGGATGAATCGCTATGCTCTGTCAACGACTTCAGGAGCGCTTGTCGTTGACGCTGACAGTGATTCCGGAAATTATAGTGTCATTGCTTACGAAAAGCAAAAATTGGGTGATTATACATATAATAAAAAAAAAGTTATAGGAACCAATATTAATAGCCTTGACTTGGCAATCCGAGGTGCTGACAGTTATGCCGAACGCTATAAGTTACCTTCTGCTTTAATATCAAGAAACGCTACTTGGAGAAAAAAACCTGCCTACAAATCCCAGAGAGAAATACTTGAAAACAAAAAGATACCTTTTGACAGAGATACCTTGACAGCAGGTGCTGCCGCTGATATGATCACTAGGCTAATTTATGGGAAGAAGACCACGAAACGTAAGGATCAACTAAAAAACTATCTATCTAATCCGGGGCAAATTGGACGATTGAAGGAGTTTAAGACATATGTTCGGAAACAATAGGTATCATAAATGATTTGAATTCACGGATCATTCACCCTCTAATAACTATTTATTGAAGAGAATTAAATAGATTATTCGCATTATCTTTCTTTATCCAATTCAGTTTTCTTTGTTTTCTATATCTAGTTTCAATAATGAAGCTAATTTTTGCTCCCAACCAGCAGATTGAAATTCGTCAAACTCGAAACAAGTCTCCCCGCCCAAAAAGAAATCACCCTGCTGAGTACGAACTAAATCCACCATATGGGCTTCACTTCCAATATGATGGGCAAGGTCATGTATAACAGATCTCACATAAAATCCTGAAGAAACACTCATATCCAAAACCGCAGAAGGACCAATTGCAGGACGTGATCCACGTTCCAAATCAGTTACCTCTAATTTTCTTTTTTTAGGCTTTGGTTCATTTTTGTCTGTTCCACCATTATCTTCTGTTTTGGTAATACTTTCGCCAGAAGCAGTTTTGACAGCCGAATCTTCTTCAACATGGGATTTCTGAGAATCATCTGTCGTTTCTTGAGGAGAGTTATGTTTTTCAGTAACCTCTGAATTACTATCAACCTCCTTCTTTTCTTTATCGGAAACCGGGCGTAGGAGTTCTTCCGACTTGATTTCTTCTTTGCTTGCAAAAACATCAGGATCGTTATAATTATGCTGTCCTTTTTCGTGAAATTCCACAAGTTCAAGGTGATCACATTTCATGGGACGAGGTTTTACATTTTCTGGAAGGGGTAATCCTTCTCGGGCATATTCATAAAGGCGTTTTCCTTGTATATGCAAAGCGGAATACAATGGAGGAATCTGAAGAATATCACCACGAAATGCTGCTAAGCCATCTGCAATCTCTTCTTTGCTAGGGATTTTTGAAGCAACACGGATGATTTTTCCAGAGGAATCATAGGTATTCGTGGAGCATCCAAATAAGCAGGTGGCTTTATATTTTTTTACGCAAGACAATAATTGCGGTAACTGTTTTGTTCCAATTCCTAGACCAACAACCAAAACTCCTGATGCCAAAGGATCCAGTGTACCACCATGACCAATTTTAATGTCATTGCGCTTCCATTTCTTGCGCTTGCTATTTTTATCATTAGGATGGGGAGGGTCCGACTGAAAAAACTTTGCCAATTCGCTCTTAGAAATAATTGCCTTAATTTCTATATTTTATTTATTTAGTAAACTCCTTCTAAACGAATTGGAGATTGATGCGCTCTTGTATGCTTAACTTCTCCAACGATCATTCCGTACCATTCAAACATTGAGCTGAAGATTTACCAGACGGTTTATTAATAGAGATGAGTCCTCCTTTCATATTAGAAGCAAGACAATGTCAGACTTACGAACGAAATAAATTTTATTTCTACTAAAGACAAAACCATTACAGCTGTTTTTACGAACTGCACTCCAGCTCGAATTTTTGGATTTTAGGGTAGGGGTGGACATTCGTGACTGCTATTGGGAAACCACCGACAAAAATGGTAGAACATTGAAAGCGTCAAATTCTCCGTCTACAGAAATGGCTTTCGTTAAGCAGGTCAAGAGCAGCCCTTACTTTTCACGCTTCCAAACGAAGTACCGTCGTCGTCGTGAAGGTAAGACCGACTACTATGCTCGTAAGCGCTTGATTTCTCAAGCCAAGAACAAGTACAATGCACCAAAGTACCGTTTGGTGGTTCGTTTCTCTAACCGTTTCGTGACCTGCCAAGTTATCTCTTCCAGAGTTACCGGTGATTATGTTCTTGCCGCTGCTCACTCTTCTGAACTTCCCCGTTACGGTATCAAGTGGGGTTTGGCTAACTGGTCTGCTGCTTATGCTACCGGTCTTTTGGTCGCTCGTCGTGCTCTCATCAAGATTGGTCTTGCTGACAAGTACGAGGGTATTACCGAACCTGAGGGTCAATTTGAACTCACCGAAGCTATCGAGGACGGTCCTCGTCCCTTCAAGGTCTTCTTGGATGTTGGTTTGAAGCGTACCTCCACTGGTTCTCGTGTTTTCGGTGCCATGAAGGGTGCTTCCGACGGTGGTTTGTATGTTCCTCACTCTCCTAGCCGTTTCCCCGGTTACGACATTGAGTCTGAGGAATTGGATGATGAGACTCTCCGCAAGTACATCTATGGTGGTCACGTCGCTGAATATATGGAAATGCTTATTGATGATGATGAAGAGCGCTTCCAAAAGCAATTCTCTAGCTTGATTGCTGATGGTATCGAAAGTGATCAACTCGAAGATATCTATGCTGAAGCTTTCTCTAAGATCCGTGAAGATCCTAACCCCAAGAAGAGCGACAAGGATGTTTCTGCTATCAAGGCCGAATCCCTTAAGTACAAGCAAAGAAAGCTTACTGGCGAAGAACGCAAGGAACGTTTCAACGCCAAGGTTGCTGCTGCTGGCCGTGTTTAGAAAGGTTAATATCTTATTTACAATACTATATATGGTTTTTTGAGGCACTAACCAAATTGGTTTCGATTGACTGTAGAAGTTGACTAAACCATCATTGTAATCAACCTTGTAACTTGCAACCATCATAAAACTTCAAAGTGTTCACCAGTAAAACCAGTAGAATCGCACATTCTCAAAGTCTTGCTAAACGACTTCCCTGTGTTATTTGGTCTAGTTATAGTTTATTTTGGGTATTTCCGTAATGAGATATTCTGCTATTTTTTATTATTGAATTGGCAACTTCCTTTTTTTGCCAAGCTTAAAACTTCATTGTCTCAGTTTACCAACAGTAATCATCAATCTCCATCGTTTATAAATTATTCTAGGAAACGAGCTAGGATATTTCATATCGCTTGTCAGCTTGAAGCATTTTGATACGAGAAAAAGAAAGTTATATAGGTCATTCGTGTTGTCAGTGTTTTTGTTACCACTGAATTTTTCTACAAGAACAAAAAAAAGAAACTTCTCATATGGACCCAAATCAACAATCAGATCGTGTCCGATCTTCTCGTAAGTCATCAATTTCTTACATTCACTAACTCATCATGTATCTATAGTCCTTGATCAATGCAAAACGTTTCTTCCTCAGTTGAAAGAGGCAAATGAGGAATTGCAAAATTCTGAGGGCAAACATGACCTTCAAGATCTTTCCAATGATGAAAACTATATAGAAATGGTATGTTATATTTATAAAAACGACAATCACTAAGATGTATAGGATTTGGCACTAGGTGTTTTGGAAGAACAATCTGCGAAGCATAATGAGCTAGAGCAAGAATCATTGAACGCTGAAAAAGGCGATGATGAAGTAAAGGAAAACCCACTAGAGCATCTTTTGAACATTTACCATCAACAGTTGGAAAATCCGTCTGATAATGACACGACACTGACAGACTTCCTTGGAGAAAAACTTAGCAAAGCTGCTCAAGCAGATTTGGAGCAGAAGCCAGATGAATCAGACGAAAGCAATTTACGTGAAATTGAGACAAAGACTACAAAAAAAATATAATTACGAAAAAGTATCAAGAGAGAGATGCGTTAGGTTAAGGCTGTACAAAATTTCATTACCGCTTAGTACGTATAAACCATATATAGGTGTAGATATGAATCATTTACTCGTATACTTTGAATCAATTCTGATTCCACATTAGAGTTCGTTTAATACTTTCAAACCAATCGGCATCATCTTCTGAAGAATGCACGGTTGGGAAAGGATATCGTGAAATACGAACGGTCAAATAATCTCCTGGTAATAGTTCAGTTCGATTTCTACCGTCGAAAGAAATCCTGATGTAAAATGGTTAGATAATCAAGAATTTAAACATTTCTTCATTATTTTCTCATCGTGTTAACATACCAGCTGCTTTGAGAAGCATCTTGCGGAACAACAACATGAAGAGCCATTGAATCAGGTACATGAATAGGCCGCAAGCTCAGCGAATGAGCACAAATTGGACTGACAATCATGACAGAAATATCAGGATGACAAAGCGAACCACCAGCAGCCAGCTATTTCATTAGCATGATTAATTCTTGTTAGCACTACTTACCGAATAGGCAGTCGATCCTGTTGGTGTTGATACACAGAGTCCATCAGCTTTAACAGTCGTCAGATACTTGGAATCAACATAGAGCATTAAATCACTCATTGCAGTATTAGGGCCTCTGTCAATAACGACTTCATTCAAAACAACCAAGGAATTCGTAAAGTCGTGTGTATCAGTGTCTGTTTCACGCAAAGACTGTGACAGATGACGATCAATACTTATAAGCTTGCTCCTGTCTCGTTTTTTCATAACACGACATTCGAAGCGAGTTCTCAGATGAATGTACATTTCCTTGCAAATTTCTGAAATGGAGTCTTTGTAGTTATTGATATCAAAGTGTCTACCATGTTGATTAGTTCATAGTTTTTCAATAAATGGCTAACCAGCGTTTAACATACGTTAAAAATCCCAGAGTACCCATGGCAAAAGGCATGATTGGAGGAACTGTCCTTTGAAACAATCGGCTTGTATAGAGAACGGTTCCATCTCCTCCCAACTATATCATGGTTAAATATTGCGTCTATCATATACATGTGTACTTACTGCCAAAACCAAATCAAACAACTGTGAATGCTTGGTACATAATAAAGTGGTCCAGTATTGAATTCTCTCGTGTTTTTGAAACAAAGATTCCATGCTTTTTTGAATAAATATAACAACATTTTCCAAAGACAGTAGCCAGTCTATAAGTTCTCGTACTTTCTCGTCAACTTCTTCATCTCCAGGCTTGGAAACGATCAGTATGGACGTAATGTTTGGATGAATCGGCGTAACATCTATATACACATCATGTTAACAAAAGCACAAGTAGTTGCATTTTCTTACGAAGTTTTTTGTTAATCGTCCGAGTCTCCCAAACCACATCTCGTAAAGCTTCTTGTTCGTTTGCAGGTGCCTTTTTCCGCATGATCATACTGTCTGACACACTGCCAAAAATTTGGGCATGTACAGAACAATACGGAAAGCTCCCATGATAGTCATTTTCTGTAGTGGGATTCGTCGGCAAACATGAATCATCGTAAGTCTCCATCAAGAAAATAGCGTCTAAGTGACTCAATGAAGAAGTTTCAGAGAAATCACTAAACTAGTGCTATGTTTATTAATTTGCGAGTATTAATATGAACAAAAAGTACAGGAATCGGTAATTACGAGAAGCTTTGTTAAGGGTTGGTTTGAGTGTGAAGTGGGCCACGGTAGCAACTGCTTACTTAACCACAAGTAATTCTCAGTTACGAGTTCAGTAAATTCAATTCAAGTCTTTATATTTGAAAAAGTCTTTTACTATAAAATAGTTTTTAGTCAAAGCGTTCATAATATTGACGTTATGCCACAATTTAGCGAATCGACAGAAAATGCAAATTCATAAGAACAAGTAAATGCCCTCTCATGGATTATTGTATCTCAAAGATCATTCAAAATCCTAATAAAAAATATACATATTATAGAGATGTCTAAGTAGTTAAAAAGCTTACTCAAGACGTTTAAGAGAATTTACATAGAATGCTATGCTCAATGAAAAAGCTACCCTTTTGGATAATATATCTCCTCTCCTATAAATTTCAGGTTTATTACAAAATGATTTTGTATATGAGTACACTTTACAAATTTCCCTAACAGCAGCTTTTACTTATGCTGCGAAATGTAAGCATATGAAAAATCCAATACCAAGTACTTTTCCATTCACTGCACTAGGATCAAATCTATTTACTCCTGAGAGCGAACCTTGGCACCAGCGTTAGTGACCTTAACACCAAGAGCACGGGCCTTTTCAACAATTTCGACACGCTTACGAGCAGAAACATTAGAAGCAATCTCAGCAGCGTAGGTCTTGTTGTGCATCAACAAAAGTTCGACATCAGCAACGTTGCGAACAAGGAAGGCCTTTAAGCCATTGGGCATGCAGTATCTGGTCTTCTTGTTGTTACCATAACCAATTTTGGGCATACGAATGACACCCTTGAAACGGCGACGAACACAGTTGTCAATACCTCTGGGCTTTCTCCATGACTCACCGACACGGTGGAAGCGGTCAGACTGATGGCGTCTGAAAGGCTTGGTGTGCTTCTTGATAACTTTGACAGCAGCCATTTCTTTGGTGTGTGGTAAAGAAACTTTGCTTGACATGCATTGTTGTTGGTTTTGGGGTACTGTGACTGTTTTTCCATCACGGCTCCAGTTGTCCTCTTACCAACTACATGTGAAGTTGGTCAAGGCCTTGATGAATTAATTCTCAAAAAAAATATACTCGATTTCTTATTTATTACTATATTTCTCTATAAAGGAAATTTTAGTTGAAGCAGACATATAAGTCCATGCTGGATGTGAAGATTAGATTGTTTAATAGTGCACGACCATAATCCCAAAACTTAATGGCCTAAATTTTTTACATTACCTTTGTAAAACAAAGTCCTTTTCGTTTTTGTTCTTGTCATTTGCTCTCTCTTCCGATTTTGGATAATCCTTCAACGACCAGTTTGCTTCGCTAGAGAGTATTGTTTAGATTGTTACTTTATTCGTGTTATATACTTTGGGTTTAATCGTTTTTACACTCCTTTTTTGTTGTTTGAAAAACTTTGTTATATTTATTTCCTGTTTATGAATTATGAGTTTCCTTCGAGACGTTTTCAATGCTTTACGAATGTATTTGCCATCCAAAATTACTTCAACTTCATGGTTAATAGTTCTTTTGGTTCATGTTTTTTTCTGGGTACTGGCATATTGTTTTAAATGGCCTTTCACTAGATTTGGATTTGGTTCCATATATGGCTTGAGACATACTTTTGCGAATGGTCAAAGAGTGTCTATATCATATATTGGTATACGAATTCGTCGTCCTTCAACTTCGAATCCCCACTTTATAAGTTTAGTTATTAAAGGCTTAAACTACAATCTAGTTACCGGTAATGATGATCGAACGGTAGTGCGTGAGTCGAAATCTTCAACGGCCTCGGGTAGTAATTCTACACGATCTAGGAACCTTTCTTCTGTTCTTGGGGAATTAGAACAAAAATGGCTTCGATTTTTAAATACTAGGTGGATCAAATGGATTCATGTATCCCTACAAGACGCACAAATAAATATACCCTCTGTTGGTACTCTAGAGATAGGAAATTTATCTACAGAAGTACTATCTAGCCGGAATACGTTGGGAATAGAAAATAGTATGAGCAAAGATATGAAAGGATCTTGTGTTGATTTTTCCTTGCGGATTCTGAATCTGCTTTATATTGATTGTGAAGGTAAAAATCGGCAAATCACTGATTTCTTAGACATCAACATAACTAGTCAATTTTCGACTAATGAATACTCTACTCCCGCTAGCCTTACCAAATTTCGTTGCTCTGTAAAATTTGGAATCTTATGCATTGATTTGGATGGTCCTTTATTTGGTTTCTTGAAACAAGAGCAGTCATCCAGTAGTGCATTTAAAGAAGACTCTTCTACCTTGGTTAAGGATAGTTTCGAAGCGTTCATAGTGAAACTCTCAGAAATTCAAATCCAGATTGGGTCTCTTAAACTGTGGAAACGGAACATGACAGGTCTTGGAGCTACATACGTTTTCAATGGAAGTGACTTGGGCTGTACACTTAATTTATTAAACATGAAAAGTCCTTCCCATCGAATGTTTTTTTCCGCGGAAACAATTGTTCATCAGATATTAGCCTCAATATTGTCCTTTAATATTGAAAATTATACTCCGGGTCATCCTCCCCATTATCTGCTTAACATTCCCTTAGTTACTGTTACTTGCTTGACGTCCACATTGGGACAGTACGCGATCTATCCAAATACGCCGGAAAAGTTACGGGAGAGTAGCTTACGCATAAATAGTACGCTAACTTCTCCATCTCTTGATATTCGGCTGGAACTATTACACGATGTTATGTCTCTGTTTCAGAAAAAGGAAGCTACTCCCACTTTAGAGCGTTCAAAAACACCCTATTTATATTTTCCTGAAACAAAAGTATCCATGTCTCTGTATGAGCCGGTGGTACGATTTATGATATCTTCCGAGTCAGAATCTCATTTTCCAGGCATGATCGTTGCGAATTTGTCTTCAATGTTTTTAGAATTCAAGTACCTAATTTCTTTGGAACACGTATTCGCAATATACTCTTCTCTTCGACTTGCTTCGAACCATGTTCTTTATCATAGTCCGGAAAATAGGAAATGGCTCATAAACAGTTCTGAAATGATAACCTTGTCCTTCAACTATTTTTATAATAATAACTTTGGTAATGTGGATTTATTCCTGGATGAGTTCAAAATACGAATTGAGGAAGAGGAAGTGGTTAAATCTTTAAAGAAATTCTTAATTCTTTGGAGATCGCAAAAGCCTCGCAAAGATATTAATGAATCAGTTGATGGGTCTGATATGTCGGTGCCCTTGCTTTTCAAAATTCCAAGTTGGTTGAAAAGCCTTAGAATACGGGGTAGCTCAATATTTTTTATTGTTAAAGCAATTCGTCGTGAAATATCGGATGATCCTCGAGGTATAAATTGTCATGTTGACCAGTTTGATGGATCGTTCGAACCAAGCAATCCTGTTGGCGCTCGCAGGTTCAATATCGTTATAGGGATGTTTCAAATAAAATCAATGATTTACGCGGATGAACAAACAGCATTTGAGCATTTACTACTTAAAGTTCCGAAGTCGAGCTTTACGTACTCCACGTTGTTCAATGATCAAACGAGGTCATCCCGATTGACTATGGAAATTGGTGTCCTTCGTGGATATTTGTCATTGTTACACAATTGCTGTCTTCTTTACGCATACAAAGCTACTCGGTTTATATTCAGTGATGAGAATTCACGAAATACAAAAGAAAAACCTGTTAGTCGTAAAAAGTCAAGCCTTGATGGCTTAACTTTTGATTTAAGAATAACCAACACTCGTCTTAAATTTGACTTGGATGACGATATCAACCTTTTGCTTGACCTTGGTAGATTGACCGTCTTAAAACGCGAAGATATGATTCTACCAGAGTTATTTGCTAAGTTCATGCAAATACACACTCGTAATCCCGACGTCCCTGAGCTGTGGGATAAGATGTTTGCTCTTGGCGATTTTCATTATCGCATTGCCGGATTTGAAAGCCCAAGGAAGTTACACTTAGTTACTTGTGACTATATCTCTCTTCGTATTCCACACAAATTTGTTCCTTTTCTAGTGATTGAAAGCGCCATTAATACGGTAAAAGCAGCAATACGTGTTTCTAGTAAGCCCATTACTATTGACGAACAACACGAACTAGCTCAGCAAGGCAAAAGACCTCGTGTAGTTCCCCATGTGAATGTCAAGTCAACGAATTTTAAGTTTGAGCTTGATGATGATCCTTTTGAAACACGTTTGTCCATGATTTATCGGATCGGTTTGACTGAGCAGAAAATGCGCATGGACCGTTGGAGTGCTTTTGAAGAAAGGTTACGATTACTTCGTACTGCTAAATATTCTGAATCTGATAGTACAAGTGGATCATCATATGATACCACTAGGTTATTTAGTAATGGTGCTTCTGCAGATATCGATGGAGGAGTTATGGATAAGCGACTTCATGAATTGGGAAAAACCTTCCAAGATATTTTAGGCAATGAAGATACTGATACTGCTTCATTCTTGGAAAAAGTCAAGGTTAACGAAGAAGAAGCTTGCCAGTTATTACAAGAATACGATTCTTTGTCATGGATCTCAAATATTAGGCGGATAAGAGAATTTAGATATAATCGTTTACATGTGCGAAGAATGATAGATTGGCCAGATGAGGATTCACTCGAGAAGAGCATACATTTGGATGAGAAGTTAATCCCTGTACCGGTAAGACCGCCACTTGCTGATATCTCTTTTAACGGTTTTGATTTTACTTTGGACAAGCCCACATTTCCACTTGAAGATCTCCCCAAGTTTCTCAATAAAGTCGGAAGTGGCCAACCTTTGGATTATGGATACTCAATTTATTTTCCAATGTATATTGATTGGAAGATGCGTAGAGCCAACTTTCGAGTAAGAGACTATCCATTGCCTTTGGTATATATTCCAAGATTAGGCCAGAACCAAAATAAAGACTTAACCTCTTGGCATTTTAAGAGTAATTTTGTTATCACTGAGCAGCTGGCCTCGCTTGAAGCAATCCGCGATGTTACAGTACCCGTAATTTCTGCAAAGGAGTCTTGTTCGGGTTTACCGTATGCGGTGAATGTTACACGTACGGTTTCACCCATAAAAACGTTTTCTGATTCTCATATTGATATCAATACCTCACTTCCAGTATTTGTGTTATGGGGAACATCCTATCAGCCTGCCATTACAGATATCATACGTATTATAGATACGTTCACAAAAATACCGATTGATACGTCGGATCGTTTAGGTTTTTGGGACAAATTAAGACTGGTTGCTCATTCACGGTTGCGTTTCAGATGGTTAGAGAATGGGGACATATTTCTTTCCATTAAAGGTTCTAGGGATCCTTATATGATTCTTGGTCCTGGTGCTGGTTTCCAGTTCTGTTGGAGTGGTAATGTACAATGGGATATTGCTTGTGATGACAATCCAGCAAATTTTATAGTTGTGGATAGTGATGAATTTTACCTTACGATACCCGACTTTCCTCGACAAATAAATGGAATCCTTGATGGGCAACCGTTACCGCCGAGGCAATCTCAGCATAAGCACAGACCTCAGATTACTTTAAAAGACATGCGATGTCGTAAAATAATAGCCAAATTGGTTGGTAAGGTGCGCTGGCGAGCAGGTTTTATACCTGAAAGGCACTGTGAACCGGACTGTGATGTATGCGGCGGTCAAATGCGATGTCGCTTATGGAGCTTTAAACCGCATTGGGAAATAAAAACTATGATTCCGAAATATTGCCATGACAGCAAGTATGGTACGTATGATGCTTATCGAAGATTCCGGAGTCATTATTTACATTGTTCCCTTGCTGTAGAATCTCCACGATATTTGGATTTAGAAAACGCATTTGAAGACGTGAGAACGTATAACACAATACACTTAACTCCTTTAGTGTTTTCGCATTTTTCATTATGGTGGCATTTGTTTTCAAACAATATGTCCTACCCCTTACGAAGAAAGCCTCTTTTTCCGAGTTTTGATAGTGGTTCTGCCAAAAGATTTGGTAGACATTTGGCTACCTTGAAATATTCTATAGAGTTATCGCCACTTCTTATAAGCCATATGTATAACTTCAAAACTAGCAAAAATTGGCAGGATAAGACGGCGAGTGCCACAGGGCTGAAAGCCAAAGTAGAGCATTTCTCGGTTGATTTACATCAGCGTTCAGAAAAGCATGAAATGAAAAATAAAGCTTTTGGAGAAACTCAAGAAACTACTTCTATGCGCGTTCATCTTGCGGAGATTGATTTTAAGACAATTGACTTAAGAGCTATTACTGCCTCCTTTGATGAAGGTGCCTTAGAAACTTCCAAATCTATACCTGTGAATGCTCTTGATGGTAAAGATAAAGAATCTTTTTCTTTCAGGACAGTTGAAGGTCCATCTGCTTGGGTTGATATTGATGACTTTCATGAGGCAGATTGGTTACTGCCTCAACGAAATGAAAAGTGCGCTATATATCCTCTGGCTTTTTCCCCGAGATTCACTTATTATCGCCATACAAAACCACACATGAAGAATGAGAAAAATGAAAAGAAAATAGTAGCTGATACTTGTCGTTTTGGGGATGAAAAAACACACCGTTGTATGATGCCTGGTCACAAAGATCCTAAAAGTGTTCAATGCGAGCTTCTTAAAAAGCGCAGGGATGAACTGCAGCAGCACATGAACTCAGAGAATGAAAGAATCCAGACATTAGAAGAACTCACTCGTACTCAATCCTCCTCGGATTTGAAAGAGGAATTTCAATCCTTAAAGAAAAGAGTACTTACTTTGAATGATCATTACCGGTTGTTAGGGTTTTTGTTGGAAAATATTAAAAATAATTCAAAGTCCCACGTTACATCTGGCCAGGTTGACTTGTCATATGCAACCTTATCTGAAAGTGTCCATGCTTTTAATAATCGATTCGTTGCTCATAACGTTCAGATTAAGTGGAATAATTTTGTCAGAAATGCCGTCCTATCCTATGTTCACGAGATGGAAAGGGTAAGAGGATTCGCTTATTACATGTCTCAAAAAGCAATACGTTTCCTGCAGGACCTTCAGAAAGCGCCGGAAATATCAGGTGATGATTATCTTGGGGATGGTTCTGATAACAATGAAGAAAAAGAAAACGCCAGAAACCTCCTAAAATTCTTACTGGAGGATCTGAAAACGAAGTTCGTTGTGAAAACCGATGATCTTGCAGGAAAAAGTTTTCCTTACGATAACAACACAGAAGGAGGGTCTAATACTCATTACGATATAATACAAAGTTATGTCTTCAGGTTTATAGCTCCACAGATTCAATTACAGTGCAACATGAACCCCAGGAAGGCTGTAATTATTTCTATCCAAAGTCTTCAGATTAAGATATTGAGTATCATTGATCCCGCTTTTCCTGTTAATGATATAAACTACCTTGTGGAAAGAAGATTTTTATGCAAAGTTAATGAGTCCCAATTCTTTATTGCTGATGCGAACGATTTTAGAGTATCGGATTCAGCTACGCTAGTGTTGAATAAATATGGTTGTGAAAGCAACTCTGTTTGGCCTCCTTGGGTCCCTTTAGAGACTACTTTCGACTTTGTACTGACTCCAGCGGCATTTTCAAGGTTTTTACATCGAGTTTCTTTTTCGGTTGTTTATACAAAGCATAACGATTTAAGACTTAAGGAAACTGTGCGTTCAAGGAGGGAATTTTTTGAGGACTTGGATATTCATACAGATACTTTGACTTTTGATGTCCCACGTGTAGTATTCTCGACTGACTCGTCCCAATATTATGACTTGTTCACAATAATTACTAATTTGTTGGTTTATAAAGAGCCATCTCAAAAACAAAGAAGTCAACGTTTGGAAGAAATAATGTTAGCTGCCGACTTTAGTGATCTAACCGGTACTCCTGAGATGGTTGCTATGTTACAAAACAGGGTACACCATTTGGAGGAAGTGAAACTACAACATCAATTATATGATGTAACCTTTAATATCCATGCTCATATTGCTCAACAGCTATTTTTGCAGAACGAGTTGCATCGCTGCGGGGAGGAATTATTTTATTTAATTGAATCTATCGCAAGTGTACAAAGCCGTGGAAAGAACCAGAATAAAACTAGATGTAATCTCAGTTGGTTTATAATGGCTAACGAAGTTGTTTGGCATTTACTTGAGGATAACAAAAGACCGTTTTTGGACGTAAGTTTACAGAATGCCACGTTCAGGCGTATTGAAAACACCGACTCATCCAATACAAATACTCTGGAAATTGAGTCCATGAAAGGCTCAAATTTAGCACCGGGTTGCCAATTTGAAAATATTATTTGCCCGTATTTTAACAGTGAATTTTCGAATGAACAGCTGTTACAACAGAAATTTATTCGGATCCATTGGGAATTAACGGAGGCTGTTGCAGGTATTCAGGTGGTTCAACATTTTGAAATAAACTTGTTTCCGTTAAGCTTGCAAATCGAGCATGAGTTAGCAAGCAAACTATTTGATTTTGCATTTCCTGGAAATGAGAACAAAGGGAACTTATTTAGTATGTATTCCAATCGTACTGAAGATTCAAATACAACAAATAAAGTTGTGGCTGAAATTACCCCCGGTCATCCTTCTGGAAATGAAGATACTGCGAAAAATGACTCTTCGCAAGAACTAGGATTAGAAAAATATTTGGATTTGGAAGGAAGAAGTGAGTTGCATGAAATGTTGAATCGCGCTGGAAATAATATGTTGATAGCTTACTTCAAAATACCAAGCGTCATGTTACGATTGAGTTACCGTGGTACGAGTTCTCTAGGTTTAGAAAACATCACCGGTTTTGTTTTCTCAGTTCCTACTATAGAATACCGGAATGAGGTTTGCTCATATCTAGATTTGGCTGTTTGGATCAAACGTGATTTGATACGCTCCGTACTTTCGCATTCTGGTAAACTTTTGGTGGACAAAATGAGGGGCAGTCATAACATTAAAGCGCATGAACGAGAAATGTCTGCAGAGTTATTGAATCTCCAGCAGTTATCGGCTGAGCATCATCATCCCGTGAACTTAGAAGGGCTGGCAATGAATGCTCGATTGACGAGTCTTCAAGAACCTACAATTATGGACAACTTGGAAGAGAATCGGTCAGTTGTTTCGGCTGCCAGTAGAAGGATCGGCAGTACTAGGTCATCTGAATCCCAGAGCCGTTTTTGGGAATATCATGGTTCACGAAGCAAAAAATTGGCTGGTATTATCAAACGGCATATTCCACATGCTAAAAAAAGTGCAAAGTCTCGCATGAAGAGTTCTGAAGGCAATGAAAGAAGTTCTATGTCTGGTGGTGTTGACTCTGCAGGTGAGGCACGATATGAAACTGTCAAACGAGAATTAGTTCTTGGTAATCATGAAAATGTTTCGTAAGTAAGCAAGCTTTCTGTCGAAAAGCAAAATATTCATTGATTATAAGAATAAGAGTTAAGACTAAGGTATACATTTGGCTGACCGAGATCAAAAACTAAAAATTTGTATTAGCATCACTGTCAAGTTGGCGTGTTTTTTGACAGATATATTTATTAAGCTGGTAATACGAAACATTAATGAGGATAATTATATTATAAATGAAATTGGACATTAGTTAGGAATGTTTACTATTTCAATAGGTAATGTTTTTTTTCATTATCCGGAAAAGCATGAGAAATTATGAGAAACTAACCATAAATCGGCAGCGAACTTATATTGTAGTCGACTTGATATTGAAGAAGCTGATAGAAAAGAAGACATCCGGAATTGAAAAATATTTTTACTAAAGACAAATAAATATACTCTGCCATGTTAGTTGTTCACTTTTAGTTACTATTCGAACCTGGCGTTAAGTCTTGGTTGATTTAGCATTGTATGAGTTAACTGACGAGTTGTGTCCGTAATTTACAAATTCCATTATTTGCTTCAATAAGATATGCTGATGTTTGTCTCATTTGCAAAAGTATTCTTTACCTATTTTAATTTAATTTAGTTTTATTTTTTTGTTTATTTTCAGTCCATTATTATAATATTATATTAAATGCAAAAAGGAAAATTACTATAAGATATTCACTGTTATATTGATTTTTGGAAATTCCTCTCTTCTACCAATGTAAGGAAAGCATCAAGATATCAATTGAATAAAGCGGTATTGGTAGGGCACTTTTCCTTAATTTTCTTATTCTTATTATTTTTTCCTGACAATACGTTCTTTATGAATGAAAATCTACCCCACATAAGGATATATTCACCAAAAAGGTCGTTTGACAACAATAATACAGGTAGACAGGATGATCAATTAGTTGCTACAAATAAAAATGTGACAGGTGCAAAACGACAACCTGATCGTCAAAGTTGTAGGTGCACCGTTTTTTACATTGGTTCTTTTTCAATGATAAATAGCTAACTCATATGTAGCTGAAGTTGAACGTAGCTCAAGTGCACGAAGTCATTTTACTTCCACCAATTCAGAGTTTCTAAATAATAGTTCAAGAGATGGATTAAATTTATTGGATCCGCTGTCGCAGCATATAATGAGCCGTACTCGCTCAAGCAACAGTCCATCTAAAGGAAGCGTACAAAACCAATCAATAGCATCTCCACGTACATCCTTCAATAATACGGAACGAAGAAATCAGAAATATTTATCCTCTGGATCCGAAAATGAAGCAAATAGCACCGGTAATATACCGGACGTAGAACCAGTTCAGTCGCGGCCAGCTAATGGCCGTAGGTCTTCTATTTTTTCACGGATCCTTGGAAACAAATCAGGAATTTTTAATAGTCGAAACCTTGAAGATTACGCTGAGGATGATGATAAAGATGCTGTAGATGGAATTTCAAGAGTAGAAGGAAATGCAGCTGACCCCTTTCCTTGGATTCCTAAAGAAAAAAACCGGTGGGAAGGCCCTTCAAAGTATATTCGCGTTCGTTCTCATAAAACAAAACAAAAATCGTTTGGTCATTTATTCTTAGCTCAAGAACTTCATTGCAAACCAGCAATGGCAAGTGAATATAACCATTATTATAATGCTACCCCTAATCCAATACCTTCTTCATCTGATATTCCTCCTATGACTTCCTCTTCTCAATCCGCCATGCAGAACATCGAAGACTCTCAACATGACATAGGTCTTTCTGATGACAATCCTTATGTTGATGAAATGCACCCTCATTATCGCCCTTCTTATACTCACCGCCCAAACAAAGAACCATCCATACATTCCACCACGCTTGTTCAAACCATAAAAGAAGACGAAAATCCACTGAACTGTGCAATATGGGCTATGAAATTTAGCCGTGATGGCCGTTTTCTAGCTGTCGGAGGGCAGGACAACATTCTTCGAGTTTGGCAAGTCTTAGATAGAGGCCAAGATAATGTTAAGGCCGACCCTTCATTAGACCCGGGAAAATTGAAGTCGAAACTTGATTTAGGGGCCCCTGTTTTCTCCTCTACCCCTGTTCAACAGTACGTAGGACACACTGCAGATATTTTAGATATTTCCTGGAGCAAAAACAATTTTTTACTTAGCTCATCCATGGACAGAACTGTCCGTTTATGGCATCCTCTTCGTAAAGATTGCCTGTGTTGTTTCGAACACTCTGATTTTGTCACCTCAATAGCTTTTCATCCAAAGGATGACCGTTTTTTTCTTTCTGGGTCCTTAGATTGTAAATTACGTTTATGGTCAATTAAAGATAAAAACGTAGCACATTGGAACGAGTTACCAGAATTGATCACAGCTGTTGCTTTTAGCCCGGACGGGGGCTTGGCAATTGCTGGAACATTTGTTGGTTTGTGCTTATTTTATGACACCAGAGGGCTTCGTTTTCGTACTCAAATGCATATTCGAAGTTCTCGAGGAAGAAACGCGGGGGGAAGCAAAATTACGGGTATAGAAACTCGCACACGAATAATTGAAAATATTGCTGGCGATACAGAGATGCTTGTAACTACAAATGACTCTCGGATTCGAGTATATAATCTTCGTGATAAAAGTTTTGAAATTAAATTTAAAGGTCATCTAAACGAACAAAGTCAGAATAAGTCCTCTTTTGATGAAGAACTAAAACATGTAATATGTGGTAGTGAGGATCATCAAGTTTATATTTGGAATGTTCCAACGCCGCATATGCAGAAAAGCAAGAAACAATGCTATGAACATTTCAAAGCTTCTTTAAGACCGATTACTACTGCGATTTTTGTTCCAAGCCGTACAAAGCAACTACTGTTATCGGCTGGCGATCCACTTTATGCTGCAGCAATCACAGCACGACGGACTTCATTTAGCTCGGAGGCCTCATTCGATCCTTCAAGGCTAACAAAGAATTTACAAACTTCAATAAATTCTCTTCCACAGGAGCTGAATAATGGTCATATTATTGTATGTGGGGACTTAGACGGCCGCATTAGGGTTTTTCGCCAGGATTGTTCTTTCGAAGCTAGAAATTCCCAACGGGAAATAAACCATGAGGGTTTTAGTTTACCTTCTTTCGTAAAGAACAGGAGCAACAACAATTCTATTCGTAGCCTTAAAAACAAGTCCTTACCATTAAGTAGGTCGAGACATCCTTCTGTCTCATCTAAACAGACTTCGCAGAAAGCGGAGAAACGTGAGAATGAGGATGAGGATGCACGAAGTGAGACGACGACAGAGGATCAAGAAAGGGTTCTAGGTACGGATGATTCTGAAGCAATAAAGCGTGTTGATATGATGATGCTACAAGAAGGGGCTTCTTCTATGGCTTACTACTCAATGAACGATTTGGACGTTAACAATACCAACGTTTCAAGAGCCTTGAATTATGCAAAGCATGATGGGACTAAAAAAGAAGATGTCGAGCAGCCTGATCCTGTAAAGGTTGCTTCATCTTTAGCACCTTCTTCCAAGGATGAGAATAATCGGTTTATGATTGACAGGGATCGAATGGAGTGCGCCAAATGCGGTAACTATTTATTTTACGTATATAGGAAATTGCGAGATATAAATTCGTTTGCATACTCAGTTACGTGCTCTCACTGTGGTCAAAAATTGTATGCACCTACTGAGGATTACAAGGATGATTGAGTCGTTTTTCTCAGTAAAAGCTTCCAAAACTTACACTAGGAAGTCAAAGAAAAGAAAAGCTTTGGTAATATTCAAAAGCTGAGTGTTTTTGTATATATTTACAATTCATTTTTTGCTTGCCTATTTTATAAATAAATGAGGAGCCTTACCGCTATTCTCGTCTCTAAACTAACGATGATCGAGCTTATTGACTGTAATAATTTATAAACCAGATTCAATGTTGAATTACTCGAGACGAACGGTGCATATCTAATGATGTTCTTTGAGGTTGGTGATTTGATAGTTTTTAGGAGCTCTGCTTTATTTTTTTAAATGGAAGAATTTCCCTAACAATAAAGAAAGCACGGAAATTTATGAAGTTCATGGACTGAATGTTTGAAAGATTGTTGCTGACGTCTAGGATAGGTGTTGCTCAACGTACATCTAAAGCTGCTTTTTAATATACTATGCCATTTAATTTTTTTTCTGTTATTAATTTAGCAAAACCTTTTAATCAGAAATCTTGCTTGAATGCTTTGGGGTTTGACTAAAGATCATCCTTACCTACTTTTCAGGAAGCTTACATCTTCAAAGAGTCATGAATTCAAATAATTTTTGATGAAGGTATCGAAGGTTAAGATAATAAAATGCTTGCGTGAGTATCATCTATTGAGTCTGCTTCAACCAATGTACGATCTCGTTTTTTTTTAACTTTCAATAATTCCACCAGCACGGAAGGTGTCTTATGCTTATGGGAGAGATATCCTTTTTAAATTTGTTAACTTTGTGCTTACGATGGAAATCACAGTGTGAAATTATTGAGTACTAGGAGTAAACATGTTAGAGCATATTCATTTTGTGGGATTGATCTACTAAGAATCAAATCCTTTAAACTTAGATGATATACTGTATATTACAGTGATTGAGATCTAGTTGTAAAGTATTTTGAAAGTGCTCTCTGGATTCTACCACATACATAAGGACATCAAACATTATTAAATTCGTATTACTTACAACCAATTACACGAATTTTGCGTATTGTCTTCCTATGTTTCAAAGGAAACATAACTTTCATTCATGCGCTTTGTTTATGTAATTTTATATGATATCGTAGGATCATGTTTAGGTCTAAGCACATTCAAGTAACTTCCTTCCATTAAATTTGTATATTACCATTAATTTATATGGCTGAAGTAGTTTATAAAAGGAAAACCACTTATAAAAGGATAACTACTTGAAAAAAAAAGAATTTTTTTGACTTAAAGTTGAGGTTTACAGATTTCAAACACTAACTGGTAAATTTTTACGGTGAATAAAAAAGCTATACCATCAGCGGAATTTCAAAGCAATAAGAGATGCGGACTTTATCGTAAGTACTTCTAAGTTTAAAAGCATTGTGCTTACATGTTCACAGATGTCAGTCTTGCCGCCGTAGAAAGGTATTTCTTATTAAGCCGCTATAACTACTTTTATGGATAATTAACGCGTTTTTAGATTAAATGCGATAGAAAATCACCTTGTACAAATTGTACACATTTAGGTGAGCAATGCATTCATAAAAACTTGGATAATAGGAAAAAGCGACATCCCCACAGCTATGTTCAGGCACTAGAGAGTCAGCTGGCAACAATGGAGTCATTTCTTATGAAACTTAAGGATTCTCCTACAAATGAACGGCTGAAGATGCTAGAGTCGGTCACGTTTGCAGATCACCTTAGCTTTAATGGGCGTGAAAATAATACTTCCGATTTGCCAAAGGAAGATTCAATTGATTTCCCTATATCTTTAGATATTCGAGGTCCAAACACCATAACTTTCTATGGACCTACCAATATTTATGGCTCTTCCTTACGCCCTTCTTCCGTCGATGCACCATTTCATGTAAAACAACATCCTATGTTTTCTCCGGCTATTACATATTGTCTGAAGTTATTTTTCAAATGGCAGTACACACAATTTATGTATATTAATAGGGAAGCTTTTCTCTTGGATTATTATCATCATTATCACGATGGTAGATACTGTTCAGAACATCTGCTATACGCAATGTGCGCGTTGGGGAGTCGAATGGCTCCCGAAGCAGAGGTCGTTAATTCCTCTGACAAATATTATAGATTATCTTGGGATACTTTAATGGAATACGGTTTAGGAAGACCCCATATCACTTCAGTCCAATGTTTGCTATGTTTAGGATTTTACGATATAGGTATGGGAAATAACTCCCTTGGATGGCTATTATCAGGTTTAGCTTTTCGTATGGGACAGGATTTAGGATTTCAATTGGATCCAAGAAAATGGTTCATGAATGAAATACCTGTTATTTCTGCTGAAGATGCTGCCGTAAGGAGCAGAATATATTGGGGGAGCTATGTTGCAGATGTGTTCATAAGCTTTATTCTGGGGAGACCAACCACATTAAAGAAATCTGATACTAGCATTCCAGGATCCGTTAATTTACCTGACTTTGACGGGATAGATGAGTTTAAGTGTGATTTAGGACCAGCTGCAAAACCCGCAACTCTTTTTGTTATGCTTCTTTTATTAGTAGATCTTAGTCATATCGCTGATGCTATTTTGTTTGACGTCTTTTCCCCAAGTGATTTTCCATATGGTATTAATGCCAGACTTCAAAACTTAGGAAAGTATAATTTAGAATTGATGAAGTGGTATTTAAAACTCCCAGATGATGTTCGCTGGAAGAAGAGTGATCTGAAAATTCATGGTCAAAATCCCGATATGCTTGCGGTCTGTCTTTACTATTATCTCATCCGGATTTGTCTGAACCGTCCATTTCTAGCAAGAAAAGAAATAACATCTAATGATATGACTTCAAAGGTAATTTGTTTGGATTCTATCGAAGATATTAGCCAGCTTCTTAAATCTTATCGTGATGCGTTTGGCTTCGAATCAGCATCTTTGTTTATGGTGTATGCCGCTATAGTAAGCTGCAGCGTACTTATTATGTTAAAGAATTCTTCAATTATATCTGAACGCTTAGATATTGAAGAAAAACTGAGATTCTTCATAATGGTCTTGCAAAAATCGTCGAAGTCCTGGAAGTTAGCCGCCAAATCCCTCACGTTGATTGAAACTAGTTTGAAAGACGAAAGTAATCCTACAGCTGATGAAAGCTCCGCACTTCCTAATTTGAATTCAAGAATTGTTCCGGAAGAATTTCCCATATTTAACTATCTTGATGAGACAATTAAGAGTGAGTTTATTGATGATCAGTCAAACCTTGCTATCGATAACGAAGAATATCGATCTTTTTTTGGGGGACCTCCAGTTTTTATGACATCTGCATCTCATAACAATCTGTGGAAGGATACCAACATTCCTTTTTAAATTAAAATATGACGATAACATTCACCAAAGCCACGTATGTGCTTTTTTAGCAAAAACATGACCATATTTAAAATCAAAGATGGACAAACATATTTTCAATACTGTATACGATTAAATTTTTTGGATAAAGTCATCTTCTAGCATACACAATGAACGAAGAGGTTCTCGGAAAATCGAAACTGTTTCTCTGGTTATTTCTGGACTTTATAAGGATGTTTTATTTATTTCTGTTCTACTATTTAAAATAACCTAACTATATTGATGCAATGGGTATGGATTGCATTGAATATTTGATAAAATACTTGAAGTTACAATAAAGTACTCGTTTATACTTTTAATTCCCGGATAGATCTAGTAGAGGGAGAACTATAGCAGAGGAGAATAATTTTCAATTTACAAAGCTCAAAAAATAAGTATCACACAATAAATGAACGGCCGTTTACTTTGGCATATCAAGTTGCCTCACGTATGCCTACATAAATACTACTGATATAGCTGCCGATTTTTATATTCGGTAAGCCAACTGATAGATGCACATAGTATGAAGAAATTTTATTTTTTAGCATACTTCAAGGCAACCAAAATGTCACATTTGAGATCGCACTGTTCGTGGAATAAACTATCAGTGGAAGAATGATTGTACTTTATGAACTCGACACTTTCTACACTATTAAAAAGAATAGTAATAGCCTTAAAGATCTGTTTCATTAAATAATCTATGTACCCTGCATTTAGCCAGATCAGTCAACTCTTCCAATCTGAAGATCTGACTGATGTTTTCTGCAAAATTTATACTTGGTAGCACAGTCTATCTAAACTAACCAAATTTGTCTTCTTTCAACTCTATGTTTAACAGTTTCCTTGTTGTATGATAAATCTATACTGTTTAAGACAGTGTATGAATTATAAGACACGAAAAACCCTAACCGATAAACCAATACCCTATAGCTTGTAAGCATGTGTACTCCAAGCACGAATATGTTTTCCATATTTATAAAAGATAAAGGGAATGGGCACCATTGCTACTGAAATAAATCCTAAGACACTGGTGGCCCAATGATCCCCCAAGTTAAGGTACATTGGCCGTGCTGCAAGTGTCACACCTCCACTAGCACAGTAACGTACCACGGTCGCTGCGGCAAGTGCACTAGGAGCAATGTGCTGATATGAATCAATAATGTAATTGTACGAAACAAAAAATACAATCAGCAAAGCGAAACCGAAAAAGCTGCTAGCTATCATAGGTACAATCCAATGAATACGGTCAGCATAACAAGTCCAAGCCAACCAAAACATACTTATAGGAAGGACAAAAGCGCCAATGAAAAGGGGATACAGCCGATCTTCAGGACACATAACATTACCTCTCCTTCTGTAAGCCCAGAGGTACTGTTTATAAGTTAAAGGAGTCAGAAGGCCGGCAACTACAATACCAACACCGACCGCAATAAATGACAGACCTAACTCTCCATAATTAAATCCATATTTGGAATAAATTATTGGATATCCCTCAAAATTAATGTAGTTAATTATGTAGACGACTGTGAGATAGAGAGTAAAGCAAACAACAATCGGCTCAGTTAAAAAAAGGGAAACTGACTGGGTAGCCGCTTTGAAAATTGCATTTTTTGGGTCTCGTTCTCGCTCATGAATTGTATAATAGGCGGGATTTCCGGTAACCTTACGTAGGTATCGAGCTTTATAGTCAAGAATTGTTTCACCATGCGTTTCAGGAAATAAAAAGAAAATAAGCGCTAAGGTACCTGCAGCCCAAATCATGTTAATCCAAAATAGCCAACGCCAACCCAAGTAACTTTGTACTATAAAGTCACCCATAATAGGACCAATAATCGGACCTAAATACGGGAAAGTACAAAACCCTGGAAGGACATAAGTACGCTGAATTGGATTAAACATATCGCTGATCGTACCACCTGCGTTCGCAAGAGGGGTACTTCCGAACACGCCTTGGAAAAACCTAAGAATACAAATAGTCCAAATATTTTGGGCGCATCCTCCACCAATTTGGAAAATAGTGAACAACAGTAAGGTGAGGAAGTATACGATGAATCTTCCATAAATACCACTTAATGGAGCAAAAGGAAGTGAGCCAAAACCGAAACCTACCAAAAACGTACAAGAGCCAACGGTGGACACGGGTACAGACGCATGGAGCTCATGAGCAGCTTGCTCAACGCCACTCGAATAGATACTGGAACCAAATGTTACAACAATCGTAATAATAGAAGTCTGAATAATAATCCACCACTTTCTAGCCATGGTCCAGTTGGAAGGGTTCATAGAATCATCTACACTATCCCAGGTCACCAAATATGGATCCTCCACAGAATTTTTATTTACAACATGAAAATCCGATTCCCCTTTCTCCAAATCGTTTTGTCTGAGTGGCAATGATGCTCCTAATGAAACCACCGACTTGTCTTCTCGACTTAAAGTAGTTTGATTAGCAGCAACAGCACCGTCAGATTCGTTTTCTTTAGGTAACTCATTTCTTTCAAGAAACGGGCATTTCCCTAACTTCTTGTAATGTCGATCAAATTTCTTGCCAGTTGATAATAAAACTAAATCCATTTATAGACAGACAAAACTTACTTATTGTTTCCTGACAAACTGAAATGACCGAAATAAAAGAAATGAAGTATGTTGTTGGAGGGTTTATATGTTGCGAGAGTGAGCCTCGTATGTTTTCAGTATTAGAATATACTCTATAGACTTATATATATAATCAAAACAAATAATCTTAGTAAGCAAGAGAAGCATCCTGAGAATATCGTAACTGACTTACGATATTACTATTAGAACGATAAGATAATGCTATTGCTGTATCGAATGCTATCATTATAAACAAAAAAATCCAAAAAGAAGATGCATGTCTAAAGTAGAAACGTACATATAAACAGAAATCTAAAATAAAAAGAAATGATCCGAGCTAATTTGAAAAGTTATATATACCTCTTAGTTGAGAGTTCGAATCTTGAGATTGGAAGACTTGACAGATCTAGCTAAATACAATCTACATAGGTTATATGCTAAATCAAATCTTGGAATTAATTAGTCTTCATTCTAATATGAAGTTAATAAGATAGAATCCAATTCTACGTAGTTTCAGCAAAACGTACATCCATTTCCAGCTGACTTGTTCATTCCCTTAGCGAGAGAGAGTCCATCTGTGACAGAGACAAAATCATATTCAGTTTAGCAAGCTGAGCAAAGCACGTTTGTAAAGTCCTAAGACAAGTACGTTGTATGTGGAATTTGCATGGTTTTCTTGTGATAGAAACCCATCTGTATCTAGAGGCAAGATGCAGCTTCGAGTCTGTAAACATTATATAATTCCTTTAAACCGATCTCTTCGTTTTAATGTTTTTAAAAACCAATTCTTTCACTTAAGAACGTATAATCATCTTCGAGAGTAGTATTTCAAACAACAGAATTCGCTTAATTTTAACCTCAATTTAAGCGGATGATGTTTTCATTCAAGAGTTGTATATATATTATTATGTCTTCGAGCCGACTAGCAAATTTGACAGTACCATCGTCCTAGCCTATACGCTTGCCTTTCCTTTATTTCTTGAAAATTTGTATATTGGCCTGTTGAATATCATTTCCTACTGCAAAAAATAAATCGGAAACAATAATAAACCGACACGTATTGATAAAATTTCGTAGGTCGTCACTTTGTCCTTGACATCTGTACTTTTGGTTCAACAAATGAATAGTCCTATTTACATATTAGGTGCTGGTAGTATAGGCAGTTTGCTTGCCTGCGAATTAGCGAGTATACCTTCTATACGACGTGATATTGTTTTATTGCTCAGAAACCAAACGAGAGCTGAGCAATTTAGGGCAAAACAATCATTAATGACCATTGAACGCAATTTTGAGCAAGGGAGCCCTCAGTATCAAACAAAACTGGAAGCTAAGTATCCCGCTGAATTGAACGTGGATACGATTGAGAATTTGATCGTCACCACCAAAACTGTACACACGGAAAAGGCTCTTTCCAACTACCTTCCCTTTTTAAATGAAAAATCCAACATTTTATTTGTCCAAAACGGTTTGGGCGTGATTGAGCATTTGAAAAGAGTGATATGGACCAACGAAAGCAAAACCCCCAATCTTTACCAAGGAATCACCACCCATGGATGCTTCCAGAGACAAGATTTTCATTTCGTGCATGCTGGTTTAGGAAATTTGAAGATCGCCAAAGTCCCTTCCGTCGACAAATCCTCTTCGACTGATGGTGCTTGTTCTATGGTGGAAGAACTTATGAAATCCAAAACACTAAACACAAGTTACTTGCCATACGATGAATTAATTGTTTCTCAGTGTGAGAAACTCGCAGTTAATGCATGTATGAACCCCAACACTGCTATTCTCGATTGCTTAAATCGAGAATTATCCAACATTGAAGCAGTTAAGCTTCTTTTCAAAAACATCATCACCGAGTGTGTAGATGTCTTTTTTAGATGTATACCAAATTTGTCTGAAAACGAAATGGCTAGACGAACACTGGATATTCCTAGACTCTTAGAATTGGTGATGTATACGGGTTTTGAGGTCTGTGGTAATAATAGTTCTTCCATGAGACAAGACACTTTATATAAAAGAGACACAGAAATAGATTCTATTAATGGTTGGATTGTCAAACTGGCAGACGAAGTTGGATACCCAGCTAATGTGAATAAGACCATTACCCTATTGGTAAAAGCTAGAACACAGATAAATCAAAGACGCACCTAAAGAATTCGTGGTTTCTTCTTGTCAGGTTCAATATCTGCTGAAAAATCTATGATTTAGTGTTGTCGTTGTTGTTTTTCTTTTTTTTTCTAATACGTTTTAACCAGACTTAGACGAGAAAAAGGTTGGCGGTCTAAATTTCATGAAAGAGTCGGAAACGGTATTAAATAGATTTTTATCTCCAAAAACAAGGTTATAATTATGCCTTGGAGTTGTCAACCACTTAGAATGTGTATTGTCAAATGTAGAGTGAATGAAACTGCTTGTTCATTTCCAGGAATAGACTCGGAAGGGAATTTAACCATTACACATCTTTCCAGAACCAGGTAATAGGTTATATTTTTTCGTATCATAAGATGAAAGGTGAGATGCTTTTGTTGCGTTCCAAACATTCCATGGAATATACATGTAAAACTGTTCACCGTCCCTAGAACTGTATGCCAATACATTGACATGCGGAATGTTAGAAGCCAAAGTGGTTTTGCCTTTCAGACTCCATACATAGACTTTTTCAAAGCAAGTGCACAACCATAAGAACTCGAGCGACCTTTAACGTTTGAGGAAAATGTTTGAACAAGATTTTTAATAAATACAATCATTTCATCAACGTTGAAACGAAATAGGTGCCTTGAAGAATTGAGCGTTCTATAGTTTCTGAATTCATGACAAACAGCGACCAAAGAAATTTTTGCGAGGTGACTATTTTTGAACACATAAATATAAATATAAATATAAAGTTTTAATGAAGTTTTTGAAGTTGCATTGAGACGTACATGCCCGAACTTGAATCACAAACTTTTTTTTTCTTTGGTGCACACGTTGCAAGTACCAACAACTACATGGGGTGGAAACAACTGGAGATTGACAAAGCTCATTTAGCATACATCGTTACTGGGATTTTTATAACTATTTTTTGTTATACATCTAGTATTATTCGCGAACGGTTGTTGATCGGTGAAGCAAGTATGTAAAGAACGTTTGTTGAAGACTGATTGATAAGATTCTTCATGTCGAAAAATTGTTTCTCAAATTAGCAATATCAATGATATGCTTGAAATGAACTCTAACAAGATATGTAGCTCTGGGCAGTATTGTCGGTCTCATCTTTGGACCACATGCTGCCAATTTAATTAACCCAAAGTCATGGGGAAATATGGAATATGTGACTATTGAGATATGTAGGATTGTCATTAATGTTCGGGTGTTTGCTTCTGGTGTGGAATTGCCAGTCGCGTATTTCCAAAATCATTTTCGCAGCATCTTTATAATGCTGAGTATGATTATGATTTTTGGATGGTTGGTTTCAGCTGGTTTCGCTTATGCATTGTTTCCGAAAGTTACGTTTTTAGGATCTCTGCTTATAGCGGGATGTATCACTTCAACAGATCCAGTTTTGTCCGCCTTGATTGTAGGAGAAGGCCCCATTGGGAGGAGAATTCCTCAAAAAATCCGTGCATTATTAATTGCAGAGTCTGGATGTAATGATGGTATGGCAGTTCCCTTCCTATACTTTGCCTTGAAACTGTTGACTGTGAAGCCTTCCAAGGACGCTGGTCGAGACTGGGTGTTGTTGATTGTGCTATATGAGTGTACATTAGGGATTTTCGTTGGGTGTGTACTGGGTGTGTTGTTGGACAAATTGCTCAAGTGGTTTCAAAAGCTGAAATTTATTGACGCCAATAGCTACTATTCGTTGTCCTTTGCTATTCCTTTGATGTGCTCGGGTATTGGCACTATCATTGGAGTAGATGATTTATTGCTTTCGTTTTTTACAGGGGTAATGCTTGCATGGGACAATGCGTTTGTTGATAACATGTCGGAATGCTATGTACCACCGTTCATTGATCAGACCTTCAACTTGTTATTCTTTACATATTTTGGAAGTATTATCCCTTGGGAAAAATTTAACTGGATCCAGATGGAGCTCTCTGTTTGGCGGCTTATTGTATTTACCATTCTAATTTTCTTCTTTCGGCGCATTCCAGCTGTCTTGATGTGTAAACCGCTGATTCCAGACATTGATACATGGAAAGATGCCTTGTTTGTTGGTCACTTTGGACCTATTGGCGTATGCGCTGTGTATATGTCTTTTGTAGCAAAGTCCATGCTTACACCAAACGAAATTGAAGACTCGGTTTACAAATCTACAGAAGAATTTTACATTCTTCATGAAGTATTATGGCCAATTGTTTGTTTTGTCATCTTGTCGTCTATCATTGTTCATGGGTTTAGTGTGCCGATTCTTATTTATGGTGAGAAATTGAAAAATTTATTGATACGACGACACAAAGCGAACAATCCCACGATTCCTATGCACGAAATGCCTACTAAATCGTCCAAGTCCACATCTAAATCCAAAGAAAAGAGTCCCTCATAAGCGAGTTGTCACATTTGCATGAAAAAACATTTTAATTTGAAATAAAATCTTTGTGCTTCCATATTATTTAAGAAAAAAAAAGAAAAAAGAAACAACAGAAAAAAGGACAAACTAGTTTATTTCCACCGAAACACCTGAAAGGATCTTTAAGGATCTTTATTTTCTTTTACGTTTTATTTATTTTTTCTTCTGTATATTCATGGAGATAGCATTTCCAGCTCAGTTCTCCCTTTAATTTTTCTTACTCCTCCCATCTCTTAATGTTTGCAATTTCGCAAGCAGGATATGTGATATCATAGCTTATGTAACTATCTTTAAACTTTGCTGAAGCCAATGCGGAGAGATGTCATAGTAAAGGGAATAAAGCCCTTTACTATGGTTTCTTTCGTATTAGTTTGTTTACATTCAGAATTGACGAAGAATGGAGCGTTTCTATTTAGAGGAAGATGGTTCAACAAAAAAAAAGAATGAAAATATATATATATATATATATATTTTCTTTTTGCTTCGGCAAGATTTCCACGCTGTATGGTTTACACAGATGAGTGTGTGAGCCTTCTGAGTTGAAAGCGCTCCTCAAATAGAAAATGAATTCTACTCGGTTCCTTTCTGGCAAATATATTTACAGTTTAGCGACTTGGTTATATAAATGAGAAAATGACTCTGTTTATACAGTCAGATCACTTGAATCTTCCAATTCGAAGACTCGTACTTTTTAACTAGGCGTATACTTCTCTTCTATATATTAGAAACGGCATTGTCTTTTGATCGACTTTTTTTATCCAAAACTTTTTTTCTGTTTACATTTCGTAGGAAAGAACTCGCTTGTATTGCGAATGATACAAGTTGCTTCCTTGACACCTCCCAGACAGAGATTCTTGTTATTTTTCTTTAAATGGAAAGAATGTGAAACTATGTGCGTTTTTACGTTAGAGAGAAGCGAAATAGAAAATTAGAGCGGCTATAGGATATTGTTTACTGACGACCTGTTGCGGTATCCATCTAAGTGAAAGAAAAGCACGGTCCGAAAGACTTACCTTGCCGATATAGACAGTAGTAAACAGAGACGCACTTTTTCGATAATCAGCATCATATTTATATGGTGATGCAGGAATGAATAAAATGGTTCGCGTGAATGTTTTTATTGATATAATTGCAAGTTTGAGATGTGGAAATGTACTCACTTGGGTTATCGTACCGTCTACGAATCGAGATGAAACAAGTCTCTACTCGATTACCTTTATCGCAAGGTCTTTGCGGAGCAACTCTTCGGTTGTATTTGTACCTACCGTCCATACTCGAAAAATACACTAGAACTATACGAATGAGCCAGCGATTGTCTCATATCATTTTCCAATCCAACTCGTGTGCATCTCGAGCAAAACTGCATACATGAGTCAGTCGCTAATAGCTAGTCGCTAGTCGCTGGCAAAAGAGCTCAGAAAGACTATCCTGCTTGCTATGAAAGAAAGTAAACAAATTAAAAGACATCAACTAAAAATAAACAAAACGAAACAAAAGAAACCAATAAATAAATAAAAAAGAAACAAAAACAGTAAAGATGTGGTTATCTGGAAAAATGACACTGTTATGATGTATACTCTTGACGGCTTTCGGTATGTCTACCTGAGACAACTGGATTTGCGCTATCGAAACGGTTGTATACGTATTCAACCATTTACACAAATAAACAAATATGATTTACATGAAAAAGGAATTTTTCAAACATTAAAGACATCGCTGGAGTGATTCTTTAGAACCGAACCGTCTTAGCAAACGATGTAAACAAAACGAAAAACCGTCGTACATCATTTACTTTCGTCATCAGCGGCTGGGGTAAGAGGGTTTCAAACGAGGCAGTGCTACTATACTCATTAAAGTTTCATGTATGCTTCTCGTGCGTTTTGATTTGACCAGGAATGCGTTTGCTCCCACCTGGTACCGCTTAAGTTGAGCAACTACGTAATGTGGAGAAATTATATAAACACCCTCGATTTCCCTGCCAGATAGCCAAAAACCAAAAAAAGAAGCACTTTTAGTTGAAACCTCTAGAAAAAAAACCCCCGTTAAAATAGTCTTTTTCCCTTCTTTAGAAGTATTATTTATCGATTCGATTCGTTATTTTCTCTTTCTCTTCATTTCTTTTAACGACTCTTTTCTGATTTGTTTGAAAAAGAAATAGAAAAGCTTCCGCTTGTAATAAAAAGGAAAACGCAAGGATCTTTTTTGTATATACATTTCTTTTCCTCTTTTCTTTTTTGCCTTGTCTTGTCTTAAAAATTCTCTCGGTTTGATTTAGCGTCCTTTTGATTTTTTTATTCATCTTTCTTTTCCCTTCTCTCCTTTTTTTTATTTTATTTTATTTTAAAAAAGCTATCTATTCAGTTATCCATCTTGCTTCATTTTCGAATTTACCTCCTTCTTCCCTCCCTGAGTATCTTGATTTAAACAGTTCATTTCTCACTGTTTTCCTCTAGAGTCGCTTTTACTTTATTATGTTTGGGTTTTTTCGTAAAAGATCAACCCAATTAGTTTTGGGTGCTACAGCTCTTGCTGGTGGTGCTTACACAGTTGCGGTGTTTTCTAAATCGCCAAATAACAATGCTGAATACAACAAGGCATTCTATAAACCATTCCGAAAAGAATTGGAACCTCCACCATCTCGTGAATCCCTTCTAAATCGTATCAAGTCAACTCCAAAATATGATGTTTTGATTATTGGAGGCGGTGCCACTGGTACCGGTGTTGCTGTTGATGCTGCTACTCGTGGTCTCAATGTTTGCTTATTGGAAAAAACTGACTTTGCTGCTGAAACTTCTTCGAAATCTACGAAAATGGCCCATGGTGGTGTACGATACTTGGAAAAGGCTATCTTTAAGCTTTCAAAAGCCCAATTGGACTTGGTAATTGAAGCCCTTAATGAACGTGCAAACATGCTTCGTACTGCTCCCCATCTTTGTTCTGTATTACCTATTATGATCCCTGTCTACGAATGGTGGAAGATCCCTTATTACTATGCTGGATGCAAGTTGTATGACTGGTTTGCTGGTTCTCAGAATTTGCGTGCTTCTACCGTGTTTTCCCGTGAAATGACAACTGCAATTGCTCCTATGCTTAACGACTCGGAACTCAAGGCTTCTTGCGTTTATCATGACGGTTCTTTTAACGATGCAAGAATGAACACAACCCTTGCTATTACCGCTGTCGATCATGGTGCTACTGTCTTGAATTACATGGAAGTAAAACAATTAATCAAGTCTCCCGAAAACAAGGTCCTTGGTGCCATTGCCGTGGATCGTGAAAGCGGTGTGGAATATGAAATCAAGGCTACTGCCACTGTGAATGCTACTGGACCCTATGCTGATAAGATATTGGAGATGGATGAAGATCCAAATGGAAAGCCTCCCAAGACTCCCCAATTTCCTCGTATGGTCGTTCCATCCTCTGGTGTTCACGTTGTTTTGCCCGAATATTACTGCCCTAGAGATACAGGTTTACTTGATCCATCTACCAAAGATGGCCGTGTTATGTTTTTCCTCCCTTGGCAAGGTAAAGTTTTAGCTGGTACTACTGATAACCCACTCAAGGAAGCTGTTTCCAACCCAGCTCCTTCAGAAGAAGATATTCAAGACATTTTGAATGAGTTACAAAACTACATTACTTTCCCCGTGCAGAGAGATGATGTATTATCTGCTTGGAGTGGAATCCGTCCTTTGGTTCGTGACCCTTCAACTGTTCCCAAAGGCCTTGACCCAAGCACCTCCAGTACCCAAGGTTTGGTACGCTCTCACTTGATCTACACAACTGAAACAGGACTTGTAACCATCAGTGGTGGTAAATGGACTACTTACAGAGAAATGGCCGAAGAGACAGTTGACAAATTGCTCAAGGACTTTGACTTTGGTAGGACCTTGAAGCCATGCCAGACGAAACATCTTATTTTAGTTGGTGGTGAGGATTACACCAAGAACTATTCTGCCAAGTTGATGCACACTTATCATATTCCACTCACATTAGCCAAACATCTTTCCCATAACTATGGTACCCGTTCTCCTCTAATTTTGGAATTGTACGTAAAATCAGATATCAATAAGTTACCTGTTGTCCTTGCAGGCAACAAGAGTTTTACTCCTTCTAAAGATTCCGTTACAAAGAACAATGAGTTATCTTATGCTTCATTTGATGAGCCTTTTACTGTTGCTGAATTGAAGTATAGTTTGCTTTACGAGTACACGAGAACCCCCGCCGATTTTATTGCTAGAAGATCAAGACTTGCGTTCTTGAATGCTAGAGAAGCATTAAGAGCTGTTGACGGTGTAACTACAATTATGAAAGAAGAACTTGGTTGGGATAATTCCACTGCTCAACGCATGAGAGAAGAAGCGAGAGGATACATCGCCAAGATGGGTCTACCTCCCAACTCTGAAGATTCCTTAGTCCCCAACTCTAATATTGAACTTCTAGCCGGTGCTGTTTAATGCTTGTTGTCAAGTTAAGTTTTTGATTTGTGAAAAGAAAACCCGCGTTTATGGTTCTTTCGCTTTTCTATTTTTGCTCTTGTATTTTTCTATTCTGCTTTTTTCCTTTTTTATTTTACGATTAATGCTTGCTATGATATGCATCATTTGCAATAGTAATGAATTATATTTTTGAAAATCTATATGCTGATTACTTAGCATCTAGTTAGTATATGTAGTGACGGTGAAGCAATAGGAACCCAAAGGAGATGGCAATTGAAGATTTCTTCAAAATAGTGTAAAGACCTATAAGCTAGGAATGATGATGGTTCATAGTGGATCCAAAGTGTGTGCCTCACCGAATTTCCAAGAGTGAGAGCAGGAAATGTTAGTGTAAGTTTATTTTGTTCTTATCATAGTCATAGTTACGTAACAATTCGTAGAAGAACTGTTTTAAAAGAAAAAGAAATGGACTAAAAAATCGCAAACATGCTGTCGTTCACTCTACTAGTATTAGCAATTGCACCAGCGGTAATACGGGCTTTGGATAATGGCCTAGGTCAAACGCCTCCGATGGGATGGAACTCATGGAACCATTACACCTGCGACATTAATGAAACTGTGATCTTAAGCAATGCCAAAGCCATGGAGGAAGCTGGCTTACTAGAGTTGGGGTATAATTATATCGTCATGGATGATTGCTGGTCAAAACGAGAACGCGATCCGGAGACAGGAGAAATTGTTCCTGATCCAGAGAAATTTCCGCATGGGATCGAGAGTATGATAGAAGAAATCCATAATATGGGGTTCAAGTTTGGTATGTACTCAAGCGCAGGTAAATATACATGTGCTGGATATCCTGGCTCGTTGGACCATGAAGAAATAGATGCCAAGAAGTTTGCGGATTGGAAAATTGACTATTTAAAATACGATAATTGCTTTAACCAAGGACGCAGTGGCACTCCTCTTATAAGCTATAAGCGGTATGAAGCAATGTCGGAAGCTCTAAACAAAACTGGTCGTCCCATTTTCTATGCTTTATGCCAATGGGGAGAAGATCAAGTATGGAATTGGGCCAGCACTGTCGCAAATTCTTGGAGAATCACAGGGGACATTTACGACAGCTTCAATCGATACGATATTCGTTGCCCATGTGAGACCTATGACTGTCCAAGTTTACAAGGGTACCATTGCTCAATCATGAACATTGTGAACAAAGCAGCTCCTCTAGTACAGAAAACTGGTCCCAACAGCGGATGGAGTGATATGGATATGTTAGAAATTGGAAACGGGGGCATGACTTATGATGAGTATATTACTCACTTTACCATGTGGGCTGTCCTGAAATCTCCTATATTCCTTGGTAATGATGTTAGCAACATGACGCCGGATCATTTAGAACTTGTCAGCAATCCTGATGTGATTGCTGTCCATCAGGATGTATCTGCTCCTGCCAACAGAATGTGGAAGAAACCGTTTGGTGACGGCTATGTACATCTTTTTTCTGGATCGCTTTCTAATGGTGACTGGGTTGTTGCCGTTATTAACGAAGCTAATGTGCCGTTGGTAGAAATGAGTATCCTATTTTCGGACATTTTTATTGACAATCGTGATAACACCAAGTTTGTATGGAACATCAAAGACTTATGGACGAAAGAAACAACGACAGCAGCTCGACATTTGACAGCTGATGTTGCACCTCATGGCACTCAAGTTTGGCGTCTCCAGAAAGCTACACATAACTCATACAACTACTATTGGGTAGGACATAACCCGAATTGAAAGATAGAAAAGTTTTGTATGGGATTGGTAATGGGGTTTGATATTTTTTAATCCGAGAGAAAGCACGATGTGGATGTTCAAAAACCATTTGTTCATTATCAATCATATAAAAAAATGTTGAAAATTTTAGGGGATTCAAGTTATAAATTGAAATATGACTTACTGTTTTAAGAGCTGCTCTCGCTCATCTAAGGCGGCAGCAACAGCCGGACGCTGAATAAGACGTTGATGCCAAGCATAAGTCTTTGGAAACTCCTTTTCAAAATCTATTTGAGGAAGGTCTTCCTTAAATTTGTGTCTGCCTGGACCGAAAACTGCTGGCAACAAGCTGTTCCAGGTCACAAAAGACAAGTCGGCAATCGTACATTTGTTAGCAACAAGATACTCTTTGTCTTGAAGGATAGTTTCCAACACGCCGAGCACACGCTTCGTTTCATTCCTGTATCTGGTAATGGCAGACGTTACAGGTTCTGGGTGATAAAAGTTGAACCAGGAAGCTTGTCCCCAGATGACACCTTGACCGGAAGATTGGAAGAAGAGATACTGAAGCAAATGATGATAATTAGGATGATCATGGGATAACGATATCTTTCTTTCCGTGTCGTACTTGTCCGTCAAGTACGCCAAAATTGCATCGGATTCCCAGATAGCAATTTCTTTGTTTTTATGGTCGACTAGTGTAGGTACTCTTCCGTTAGGATTGTAAGCAAGGTGCTCTACGCTCTTTTGCTCGTTTTTCCCAAAGTCATAAAAGACGGAGTCGTAAGAAAGATTCAATTCTTTTAGAGCAAGAGCTACCTTCCAAGGGTTCGGACTGCCTTTGTGAGAAAAGAGAGTAAACTGTGCTATTTTACTAAGAGTATTCGAGGCAAACATTGGAAATAATGGAAATGAAACTGTTGAGAATTAGTATTTTATACGTCACTACGTCATATTAATAATCTTGCGAAATTTGTTTGAATACGAGTTAGACAATAGTAGCGTAAGGATGAAAAAAAAAATATTTGTTTGTATCAGCGAGGGTATACGTCGTCTTTTGATATGGCAAATCTGAAGGAGTGTGAGCATATACTAGATTCCACTTAGGCGTATACTATGACACATGAAAGTAAATGACGATCAGGTTTATCAACTCACAACCTACAACTACTTAATAATGTGTTTTCAGAGGTAGCGGCGTTTTTTGTTTACTTTTAGTAATAGCGACTCTTTCGTATAATAATATTACAATTGTCGCAATAGAGGCCATCGTAACGAGGATATGATCAGCCAGTGACATAATGTCGCTGATTTGTGATATTGAGACATGTGAAAAGCTATTACCGTGATTTTTTCAACTTCGCTTTATCTTGTAAGAGGAGCTTTCCTTTGAAAAATGCTTTTAATTTAAGCTTTAAAAGAAAGGAGTTATTCCTTTTTTTGACAGATCTGTGAACGGTGGAATCAGTTTCTACGGACGTTCTCTGGTGAATCTAACTGATTTCGTTTTGGCTATAGATATTCGCATTATTCTGTGTTTTAAATTGCCATTGCTAAAATGAGGAACAATTACACTCCTGTTTCAAATTCTGATAACTCTGTCAAAGTGCTCAACTTTGAAAAGTCAGACACTCGTTCTTGGAATGGTATTGATACCCCCTCCTCCGTACTCAGGTAAGATTTATTGAAATAAAAAGGAAAAAAAAATAAACGTCAATTGCTTCAATTCGCATAACATTAAGCGACTTGCTGTAAAAAAAGCGTCATACACCTCTATCCTTTTGCAAAAAACAAAAGCATTCGTCACTAATACATCCATTAGCTACAAACGAATTTATTGATTTAGAAATGGCTGATGAATCTGCTTAGCATCTGCCCAGGAGTCCACTAATAATACTTGGTCGGATTCGACATATTCGAAGTGGATTTCAGCGAATGTCTTTTTGTTTTTTCATCTTTTGCTTATAATATATTTTATGTTATATTTTTCGTGGTGTTTTCCTATTTGAAAGTTCCTGTGTGGGCGGAAACCCTTTGGGGACTTTCTGCTGGCTACGGAGCATCCATTGTAGTATTTCTGTTTAGTAAGTTAGATTTATCTTTTATAATGAATGATAGCTAACTATTAGCAATGGCTCAAATTCCTAGCAAGCTGGTAGAGCGCTATACAATGTGTTGATGGCAATAATCTGTGTGTTGTTTGAATGGATTATGTTACTATATTGCAAAGAAGATTATATGGACTGAAAATATAAGCTCGTTTTTCTACTGGCTGTTTGGTTTTATTGACATAATTGCTATTCTTGCGCTATCGACTATGTCTTGCAACCTGCGAAATATTCTAACTGTTCTAGTAATTCCAGATACGCATGTGCGATTTCGATTACTTTTGCTTGATTCAGTAACAGGTTTAGCAAACGGCATGGGAAACATGGTAAATGGCATAAAGAGATGCTGCGAATTATTTTCGTTAACTTTTTTCCTTTTGTTAGCATCTCAATTACCTATTTAGAGCCGACATATTGAAGAGAAGTTACCTCAAAAGGAGGAAATTGAACTTTTATCTCTTGCTGAGTAGAGGGCTCAAGTCTGAGTTCTAACGAACCTGTCCCATCCCATGCCTCCTGTATATTGCATTTTCTTTGGAAGCATTTCATGTCATTTACAGTCCATGAAGCTTTTGCATTCGCATTCATGCAAGCAAGCATCAGCTTCATACGTTTGCTATTCTCGTTCACTCTTTCATAAATTTGTCTCGCAATATCCTTGTTTATGCATCGTTTATTTCCTCAGTGAATCGAATAAGACTTTTTAACTTTTTTATTTAATGACTTTGAAGAAAACTGTTTGCTAATTAACTAATATTTAAGTCATCACTGTAGCCTGTAGTTACATGTTAATTTATAAATAATACAGTAAAATTTAATTAAAACAACAGAGACAATTTTCATTCAATTTCCTTTTCAAATTATCTCTCAAAAGCATAATCAGATGTGTTTTGCTTTACTAGTTTTGCATACGTCCTTCCTTCCTTCGTAAATTGAAACTTCCCTCTGTTTGCAATTTGATTCAAAGTGACTCTTTCCCGTAACAAGCATAATTCTACAAATTTATCAAGAAGTTTCTATGGAAGAAATTAGTTACAATCTCAATAAAGCGCTATTTTCTTGGTTTAACAGAGATTTGGTTCACGAACTAGGTTATGGATAGAATACTTTCTTTTGTTAGATCTCTCATAATCCAATGCTCAATTTATATATGATTAACAAAAAGCTCAACAATAATCTTGTTTGTGATTTCGACTTCTTTTGATAAACGATTTGACTGTTTACATATCGTAATATATGAGTTTGATAAACTTATATAATAATAAGAGAAAATCAACAGTAATATCATATTCGAGTTTTAACGATATCAGTTTTTACAACAAGTAGTAAGTAGTATTGGTGACATACGCTGGGTAAGTTACTAAAAGATAGGAAAATCCCCATATTTTCATTGGCATTTTGTAATATTTTAAATATATGTTTATATAACTAAGATTCTGTTTACAGATATTTCGAAATCAATAGATTTCTGAATGCTTGTTACATGGAAAGTCTATGATACTTTGGTATATATGAGAATTTCACTTTGTGTATATTAAAAAAACCACAGTGTAGCTTATTCTTTCATCGGTACAAGCGACGAAGAATAGAGTAAAATTATGTCGTAGTACGACAAAGTGAACGATAAAATTAGAATTGAATTGAGCATTTGAAAAAACAAAGCAAGAATCAATTGACTGTGTATGAGAAAAAAAATATACATTCTAGATTCAGGATCCATGTTATCCTTATACGATATTAGAAGAAACTCGCCTTTTTATTTGGTCGAAGATAGGCATAATGAGCTGCCTTTCTCCTACTTGGTTCCTAGCGAGCTTTCTCTTCTTTCCTTAGACACTGGCTTCACACGAGCTTACAAGACAAATACAAGTATTTGTTGGTTCCAATTACACCGATAATACAGAAACATTACCCTAGCAGCGACCATCAAGCTCTGCATAAAACAGATCCCCTAATCACATGTACACGCACATACTGTCAGCAAAGCATGCTGTACGATCTTGTATTATTTTTACGAAAAGAAAAGGCTGTATTCTTCACAATCGCTAACGCTGTCTACAAGCAGTATTAGTTTACCCAGTTAATTCAATTGTAATGTCAAAATAAATGAACAATACATCAATCCATAGTTTACAATCACTACGAATTCCCAAGTGCAATCCAAATACGGTACTTCAATGACAAGAACCGAAATAAACTATAACGATTGTTCCAAATTACAACCTATGTCGTTGATAACATATAACGAATACCAACATACAATTATTAAAACATTTTTACGACATCGAAAACATACAGTACAGATATAACCCAGGTTATAGGACATCATTTATGACACCTTTGCCACACTCAATCTCGGTATTCACGGGCAAAAATTTCCGTACCCAGCCCTATCTCTATCTACCCATCTTCATTTAAGTATTGACTTTTCAGCGCGACCTTCGCTTTCCCAATATTTTGGTCTTTTTTTATTTACAGCTTGAGTTTTTTTGGTTTTTTTTTCTTTTCTACGAAATTTTTGTTATAGCTTGGTGCATTATTTTTGGATTAGTTTGAAGAGAAAATAGCTAAGATTTGGAATTTTCTACTTTGGTTACACCCTGTACCGGTACGTTTTTTATTTTGTACACTATAGCTCTTTGTAAGGCTTTAAAACTTCATTTACTTTAAATGGAGACGGATCGGAAAATTAGTCAGGAAAAGAAAGTGTTTGACTCCGCGGAGTCAAATGCTTCCACTTTTCAGACTTCAGAGGCAAAGATATACCCTTCTGAAAGCCGCAACTCATTCTATGAGAAACCTTCTGAGCCAGAAGGGTTTTTTGCTAAATTAGTGAATGACTTTCGACCAGCTTCTACGGATCGCCCAGATGGCGTGGCTTTGAAACGAAAATTGACGAACCGACATATGCAAATGATTTCCATTGGAGGTGCCATTGGTAGTGGTTTGTATGTTGGTTCAGGAAACTCATTAGCAGATGGTGGTCCTGCAAGTCTTATTATTAACTACTCGTTGATTGGTATTATGATGTTTCTTACCATTTATGCTTTGGGTGAAATGGCTGTCGCATATCCAATCGCTGGTGGATTTAATACCTATGCAACTCGATTTATCGACCCAGCTTGGGGTTTTTCTCTTAGTTGGAATTACTTTATTAATTACTTTGTGACTTTTCCATTGGAACTTACAACCTGTGCTATCACGTTTCGATTTTGGACAGACATTAACAGTGGTGCCTGGATTACAGTTTTTTTGGTAGCTGTTATTCTGATTAACTTACTAGGAGTTCGTGCATATGGTGAAGTCGAGTTTGTTTTAAGTTTTATCAAAGTCATAGCAACACTGGGCTTTATTATTTTGGCTATCATCATTGACTGTGGTGGTGTGCCCACAGATCATCGTGGGTATATCGGCGGAAGCATTATTAAACGAAACGCATTTCGTCACGGATTTAAAGGATTTTGTTCTGTCTTTGTTACGGCTGCGTTCTCCTTTTCAGGTACAGAAGTCATTGGTTTGGCTGCAGCCGAGGCAGATGATCCCAAGAGAACTTTACCCAAAAGTGTCCGCCAAATTTTTTGGAGAATTGCCTTGTTTTATGTTTGTTCGCTTTTGATGATTGGTCTTTTGATTGACCCTGATGATCCTCAACTTATGGGAAATGAATCCGGTACTAGCACTTCTCCATTTGTTTTGGCTATTCAGGAAGCAAAGATTAAGGGACTTCCTTCCGTTTTCAACGCTGTAATTATCGTTTCAGTTATTTCTGTAACCAATACAAGTACGTATACGGCGGGACGTACCTTGCAAGGTATGGCCACCTTGAAACATGCCCCTCGAATATTTCTTTACACCGACCGTCTTGGCCGTCCTTTGATTGCTATGGGCGTGGTCTTGGCTTTTGGATTTTTTGCCTACATCAATGAGGCAAACGAAAATGGAAAGGATATTAGTGATACTGTGTTTAATTGGTTGCTTGCTCTTACGGGCTTATCAAACTTTTTCTGTTGGGCCAGTATTTGTCTTTCCCATATCATGTTCCGCTTGGCCTTCAAGAAGCAAGGTCACTCACTAGATGAGCTAGCATTTGTTTCCCCATTAGGTGTTTGGGGCTCTTGCATCGGTTTTGGTTTCAACGTGTTGTGTTTGATTGCCCAATTTTATGTGTCACTATTTCCCGTCGGTGGAAAACCTAATGCTAATGATTTTTTCCAGGGATACTTGGCTGCTGTTGTTGCTTTGGTATTTTTTGTGGGATATAAGATATATGACCGTCGCACCATTCCTCCCCTTTCTGAAGTGGATTTAATGACTGGCTTCCACTCTGCGAAATTTTACAATAATTATGAAGAATCATACCCGAGAAAAGAAAGAGGTAGACTTGGAAAAATCTTGTCATCATGTTGCTAATCATGACATTGTGAAAAAAAGCCTTTGTCCAAAGTTCTTGGGATAGTATATGTGAAAAAACCTTTGTCTTTTCTATGTAATACATCGTCTGTCTGATTAGTGTTTTCTTTTTTTGATATCATTTTACCTCCACCCAAGCAATAAAACAGTACATTTTGTGGGGTTATGGAAGGATATATAACTTATTAGTCTTTATTTTTTTTTTTTTTTTTGTTGTTGTTGTTTAAAGGTTATATATTAATAGAAAACCAAGGAAAAATACAAAAGTTTTCAAAGTACTTCAATAAACCTTCTTTTTTTCTTTGAAACCAACAGCTTTTATTTTCTTTATATAGTAGTGGTATGTGAAAGACCGAGTGGAGTCATAAGACAGAAGTAGCATTTGCTATAGAGGCTATTCGTTTAAAGTGTAGTCAGATAGTAAGTTGAGTTACTAGGTAGTCTTTGCACGGCGACGTTCATTTTTAAATTTTGGGATGGTATAGATTCTTGCCATACTAAATAAAGCAGACAAGTGCAATATATGTGTCTTGTACAATAAATTTGACTCGTGTCGAGCTGTACGAATTCTTCATTGAAAACTAGCAAATTTAAATAATTCGCCCTGATAAAGGTAATAAAACAATTACACGACTGATCTCTGAATTATTCAAATGTGGGTAGATTTGAACCTCGATAGAAAAACGTCCCTACACAGATAGAAAAAAAGAAAAATAATAAAAACAAATCTATTTTATTTGTAAAATACTTGAATATCTACAAAAAAACAACGCATCAATCCATCTAACCCTTTTTTTTTTTTTTTTTTTTATTTATCTGAATTCCTTTTTGTTTACCAACAAAGGCTACATGATACCATGACTCAAACGCCAGTGTCTGAGTGGGAATTTAGTGGGATAAGTACCAAATGGGGGCTTTCATTACAAGTCAACAGCAAAAGGAACGTAATCCTGCATAATGCAATCGTTCTCGAACTGTATCCTTTTATAACGCAGTATAAAAAAGTAGCTTATAAACCTTTTAGGGTGTCTGTATGTAAATTGCTTAAAAGAGATTACGAGCAGGAAAATTTTATTATCTATTACGATGGTTAACAACATTTGCTCTAGAGATGGTGCAATCTATGAATTGCTAATTTTTAAACAACTCCTATTCAAATCAATCAAATGAAAAGAAACGAATTAAAAAAAAACAAACAAAAAAACAAAAAGAAATCCTTTGATTTTTTAGGACATAAAACCATTTCACGAACGACTACAGTAGGATAGCTCTTGCTTGTCAATTTCTGCATATATAGAGCGCAAAAACCACGTGGTAAGACGAAACGAACCATATACTTTCGTGATTGGATGCTGATTGCTCTTAATTTAGGCGAAATTGCGTCGTTTATTACGTATCCATCGCTACAAATAATGCAAAAGTAACATGACAGAATTAAGTAACAAACTCTCGGAAGAGCTCCAAAAAATTGGCAGCACCTCCCGGGACACGGAATCCCTGACGAGTGCCGGTATATAATTGCGGTCCTCGCCCATCAATGGCATACCAGAACCACTAAGAATACAGAAAATTAACGAGCTTATTGAAACTCGTTAATATTGGAAAAGGACGTCTAAGACGGAATTGGAATTTGCATTAACAAACAAACGGGCTTTTTTTATTCTTATTTTTGTTTTGCTGAATCTCGTCACTGTATTTATAATATTTTGTGATTTTATTATTTGAATAAACTTTTGGTTTCTTTTCTTTTCGGCTCTTTTGTTTCGTTCCTTCTTTTCTTTTCTTTTTTTGTTTTTATTTATTTATTTATTTATCTATCTATCTTTTTCTATCTATTTGTCTGTCTATCCAACTATCCAAGCTTTGTTGCTTACTTCTTTTGGTTGCTAAAGAGCTTGCATTCATTTTCATGGTCAGACCTGCTATTATTTTAAGCGTTGGATATGCCAATCATATTCCGTTGTACGTAGATGCAATCGTCAAAGCAGGCGGTACTCCGATTATCGTTTATCCCGGTTTGCCCAAAAGCAAGATCCCTAGTCAGGTAGACGGAGTCATATTAGCCGGTGGAGATTCTGTTCATCCTAGTCGATATGGCGAAGACTTTAAGCGAAATGCACCAGTCACGATGGATTTGGATAGAGATGACTTGGAATGGGCCATTGTCGATTTCGCCGTGAAGCTTCATCTTCCCATTTTGGGCATCTGCCGTGGTTGTCAATTGCTGAATGTATATTTCGGTGGTTCCTTGCATCAACAAGTTTCCCATGAGGGCTACTCGAATGTTCATCGTCCTCAGAAAGAAAAGGACCACTTGGCTCATGCGGTGATCGCTCGCTCTGGTCATATGTTGTCAATTTTGGGATCAAAACCAGTCTTCGTGAACAGCATCCACGATCAAGGGATTCATACCGTTGGCAGGGGTCTCAAACCAACCGTTTTTGCCGAAGACAGTCTTTGCGAGGGTATTGAATCCGTTGATGGTGATATTCTTGGCGTACAATGGCACCCTGAAGCTATTCTCGAAAAACAGTCTCATGCTCCTTCTGTATTTCGGTATATTGTCGAACTCGCGAAAAGCAAAATGATTCAAAGATCAACTATATCTAATGTTTTGCCCAGTTGCTCTCCCCTTGTTCCTAAATCCAGTGCCATACGTACTGGTCCATAGCTTCTTCGGGTTGCCTTCTTTTGTATCCTTGTTTCCACCTATCACGATTCCATCCTTTTCTTGTAAATACTGATCCCTTTCATTTTATTTATTGATTCCTCTGGCAAGGAAATTCTGGAGTTTTTATTCTAATGCCATTCTGTCGAGAATGTGTTATTATGCGGTCTTTATTGTTAAATTAGAAAATAGAAAGTTTTATGTTGTTTATTTTCATTTTAATTGTACTTTGCGTTTCTAGAGTAAGAGTAAGAGTGAGAGTAAGCGTAAGGGTAATAGTAATGGTGTTTTGATTTTTCTACTTGTAGTTCTTTCTATCCTTTCTATCAAGTACTAGTTCCGCCAAACAAGTTTACTATACCATATATATACTTGATTCTTACTTGGTTACGTCTCATTTTACACGAATGAAAATTACAAGGCTGGAAAGGAACCCTACTGAATAATGCGAGATGACTGTCTACAAAACCAAATGCATAATAAAAGTTTTCGGTGTTTGGACCTGTTTCTAACGAAACCATCATTCCTTTGATACAGAGACTACATCAAGCAAACCAAACCCTCCCAAAAGACGACATTGACATCCTTCGTTCAATCGAATATGTTTGACATTTCTCAAAATTCAATTTAATGCCATATGAAACTGTCTAACGAACGAGTTCAGCCAAAAAATATACAGTTCATTTCGTAAAAATTAATCAGATCTTTAGTGACTTTATCAGATCCGTAGTTTGATGGCTTTAAGGTCGCAAGACTGATAGGCGCTGACTTTCCTTTATGGGAAAACCAAAGCGATTAAAGATACATTATCAATTGAAAATGAAAAAATTTAAATAAAAAAATCTTTTTCAAGCTTCGTCGAAGATTGCAAGTTCCCGTTTTAGTCTTCGACCTAAATCCACCAAGAAGGTCATAAGCATTCTCATAGAATACTTGAAGAAAAACTATATATAGCCCAATCGCTGGCAATCAACCTCTACCAAATTCAAGACATTCATTTCTCATATTGTTGTATTAATTTCTCTTTATTTTGTTGAAGCAAAATGTCTGCGGAACACGAAAAAGAATACGCTCTTTTCAACCATATATTCTCTTTGCCCTCTGAAAAGTTGAATGCAATTCGTGGAAAACCAGAGTTAGTTTTGTCTGCCATCGACGATTATCAAAAGAATACAGAGACTCACTACATGGATATTGGCCAAGCCAAGGGTCAAATTATCGTTGACAAAATCCGAGAAAAGAAACCCAAGATTATGGTGGAGCTAGGTGGATACCTTGGATACTCTGCCATTTTATTTGGAAAAGAGCTTTTGCAAGATTCAACTGCACATTACTATAGTCTAGAAGCTAATCCGACATTTGCTGAAATGGCTACTAAGTTGATTGACTTGGCCGGAATTTCTGAAAAGGTAACTATTTTAGTTGGTCCTGCAACAACATCTCTAGTAAGTCTACAGAAAGAGTTGCAAAAACAAGATTCTGGAGTCCGCACGTTCGACTTTGTTTTTATCGACCACTGGAAAGACTTGTACGTTCCTGACTTGCGAGTGATGGAATCTTTGAATCTAATTGCTCCTGGGACAGTTTTAGTAGCCGATAACATTTATCATCCTGGTGCTCCTGAGTATGTCAAATACATTCAAGGCACTGCGGATTCAAAGCGTGAACACAATGCTAGCATTCCTAATGCAAATGGACACAGCTTTGTTGGAAGATGGGATATCGTTTACGACTCGAAAACCATACCTGTTGAGCTCGAAAATAGAAGGGACGCTATTGAACTCACTTATTGCACAGGTTACGCGGAAAAATGAATCACGCTTCTTTCACCGTAGACCATATTTTTCCATACGCTCATTGAATTGCTTTGTAATGATCTTTTGAGACATTTAAGACATCTTTAATTGCTATTTAAATAAATCTTTCGCTTTCTATGCTTTATTCTTGAGAGACTGTAGAATATACAATGAGTGCTCATAGTAACTTGTCATTGTCTATGCCCATGACCCAGCTATAGCATGGACAAAGTAACTATCCTGCTTTTTACATCTGTTATTTTTTGCTAGTAAGCCGCTATAGGTCCTAAACTTTTTACGGCGAGTGTTAAGCAACAGATTCTTTTTATCTGCTTCTCTGAAAGATTTTCCATTAAGTCTAAACTAGAATTCTAATTAGAATTAATTATTTTCACTACATCTACTATGAAAAAGAACTCTTCAACATACAAAAAAAGCAAACAACCTATCTACTGCACTCAAGCCAAATGATCGTATAAATGACACGCACGAAGACGTTGCTTATGGTATCACGACACTACCAGCCACTCTTAATATTTTCTTCTTACGGATTGATAAGCAGGATACGGTTCGCATTAGTTATCCTTAATATATATGCAAACCATCGAAGCATAAAGTAAGCTTTTACTAACTAGCAGACATTTTTACAATGGCAGCAAACGAAGACACCGTTCACTTTGACCCTAAAAACATGCAATTTCGCTTTCTCGGTCCTTCTGGATTACGAGTTTCTGCTTTTTCTTTAGGAGGTTGGTTGACCTATGGTAATACCGGGTACGATTTGGAGCACACGAAAAAGTGCCTCAAGCAAGCATGGGATTTGGGAATCAATACATTTGACACAGCCGAGGTTTACAGTCAAGGAAACTCGGAAATCATTATGGGAAAAGCTATCCAAGAATTAGGATGGAAACGTTCTGAATATGTTTTAATTACCAAAGTGTTCTTTGGTGCAGGTCCTAAACTTCCCAATACAACAGGCTTATCCAGAAAACACATCCTTGAAGGTGTTTACGGTTCATTGAAGAGACTTGACACTGAGTACGTGGACGTGATCATGGCTCATCGTTATGATCCTTCCGTGCCTATGGAAGAGATTGTTCGAGCCTTTACACATCTTATTCATCAAGGCAAAGCGTTTTACTGGGGTACTTCTGAATGGAGTGTTTTTGAGATTGAGCACGCTCATCACATTGCTACCAAGTACAATTTGATTGCGCCCATTGCTGATCAGCCTCAATACAACTATGTGACTCGCGATCATGTTGAAAAGGACTTGCTTCCTGTTCAACAAATTTATGGTTACGGTGCTACCGTTTGGAGTCCTTTGAAATTCGGTATTTTGACTGGAAAATACAACGACGGAATTCCCGAAGACTCTCGTTTGAGCACAACATATGCTCAGTACGCCGATCACTTAAAATCTCCCGAAGGACAAAAGATCCTTCAACAAGTTCGTCAAGTGACTCAAATTGCTGATCGATTGGGTGCATCTCCTTCTCAACTTGCCCTTGCTTGGACTCTGAAAAACCAATATGTTTCTACTACTATCTTGGGTGCTAGTAAGCCAGAGCAAATTGTCGAGAACGTTAAAGCTTTAGACTACATCGAAAAGTTGACTCCTGAAATTTTGAAAGAGATGGACGAAATCTTGGAGTTTAAGCCATTGGATATCCAATACCGTCATTAATGTCTTCAAGATGTATATGTGGAATTTTACGATTACTTTTTTTTTACGAATTAAAAGAAGCTTAGAATATATATATTTATATATCTCTGACAAGCCCATGATGGATTGAATTTCAAACATATCCTTGTGTCTCAAGAAATTCATAGTTTAGCAAGTTGCAAGAGAACTTATTACTTTTAATTCGCAATTCTCATTGTACAATGCCAATAAAGAACCTGTCTAATTGAAACCATCTTTACTATCAAACACGGCTAACAGTCGGATGAAAATTTCTTTTATCATTAAGCGTAAATAAAACAAACCAAGTTATTGTATATCCCAGGTTTTAGCTAAATCCGTTAATTGATGCTTCCAAGGTACAATGAACGTTCACATAATAAGTGAAGTAGTACTATCTGATAGATCCATGTACTTATCAGATGGTCGTGATCTAACTGAAATTGAGTTTCGCTTTATCTACTTTCTTCATTGCTATGTGCTTTTTTCTCTTCATTCTCCAGTTAAATAACAAGACAAACATCTTATTGTGTACAGCCTTTTTCAGACTATCTACTTTAAGTGAAGAAGTTGTTTCTAATAAAAGCTTGCAAAATATTTTGCGTATGTTTACTAACGAAATACAAGGAAATCAGTTCATATAACTGGCAAGCCGGTCCGTTGAGGTAAATGAGGACAGTCGCAATATAAAAAAAAACTTTCTTTATTCCAATCAGCTGGAAGAACGGACTAACATCTCGAAACATAGATGTGGTAAATTTTTTATCATATGTTCCGAGCTACAACTTAAGATCAGATAAATAGGACCCATGATCAGATAAAATTGATTTAAGAGAGAGTCATGGAAATCAAACATTCAGAGTCTACAGAATTAAAGAAAATTATAAAGATGAATAAATCTATAAACGATAAAAATAGTCTGGAAATCGTATCAGAAAAATCTTTAAACGATTCTATAAACGATCACTCCAAGACTCCTGAAAATGACAAGGAAACATATTTACAAAACCGCGGTGTTACTAAGATCGAAAGAGTCAGATTGTATGTGAGTGAAAACAGAAGAGGGAAAGTCTTAGCTTATGCTTTTGGATTTTCCATTTTGGTATGTGCTTGGGCTTATTCAATTCAGTCTTCGACAATAGTTATCAAGTAAGCGCGACTTCATCCTTTAATCGTCAGTCTTTATTGTCTACACTTGAAATTGCAACATCCATTATCTCTGCAGTGTGCAAACCAATATTGGGGAAATTTTCGGATGTTACATCTCGACCCTTGACTTATGCGTTCGTTTTAATGCTATATGCAATAGGATTCACCGTCGTTGCTTCCAGTTCTACCATCTCTGCATATGTTATTGGCTCCGTCTTCATCGCCGTCGGTAGTTCAGGGCTGGATTTTTTAAACAGTGTCATAGTTGGCGACTTAACGCCATTGAAATGGAGAGGATTTGCGAACGGAGTTCTGTCTACTCCGTATATATTTACTGTTTGGTTTTCCGGGCTAATTGTCCAGGGAATTTTAGATCATAACTGGAGATGGGGATATGGAATGTTTGCTATCATAATGCCTGTGGTGCTCGTTCCAGCAATTCTAATTTTGGTTTATCTTGAAAGTTCTGCAAAAAAAAGCTTTAAAAGATCATCGAAGAAAAAAGTACAAACTTTAAAAGTATCCACAAAATCTACTAAAATCAAAAACATCTACCAAGCTATTCTCGAAGTCGATGCTTTTGGCTTAATACTGCTTGGTTTTGGCTGGTCTCTACTTTTGTTACCTTTTTCACTAGTTAATTATGCTAAAGATGGATGGAGGAATCCAAGTATGATTGCAATGATGGTAGTTGGTGGGGTTATTTTGATTATTTATGCGTTGTACGAATTGTACTTGGCTCCTTATCCTTCATGTCCTCGCCGTATTTTGTTTAACAAAACATTCATGATGGCAATTATAATTGACTTTTTTTATTACTTTGCCGGTTACATCCAATCTTTGTACCAGACGTCCTACACTTACATTATTAAAGACTGGTCTTATCGCAATTGGTCTTACTTTTCCAATATAATGACGGTTTCATTGTGTTTTTTTGGTTTATTTGCTGGTGTCATTCAGAGGATAACACACCGCTACAAGTATTTGCAAATTATCGGTTTAGCTATCAAAATTGTCGGCTATGGAATTTTGATAAGATCTGGAGTTGGAACAACCAATACAGTAGCCTTGGCATTCTCTGAGGTTTTAATCGGTATGGGTGGCTCTTTCAGCGTTGTGGGATCCAGCGTTTCTGCTCAAGCTAGTGTTCCTCATGAAGATTTAGCTACTGTAACTTCTATGCTTAGTTTATGGACGCAAATCGGCGGTGCCATTGGATCTGCAATTGCTGCCCCCATTTATTCCAAGAAAGTAAGTAAGTATTTACGAGAATTCATGCCTTCTAATGTTACGGATGCCACAATCACGTCGCTTTACAGCAACACAAATCTCATACGCAAATATCCCATGGATTCTGATATCCGTAAAGCCGCTGTGAAAGCTTATTCCAAGTCTATGTTCTACCTATATGCACCAAGCATAGGAATATCCTTTATACCTTTAATTGCAGCATTTTTTCAAACTAATTATTTTCTTGGGGACCAGCAAAACGCTTTTGAAGAAGAAATTAAGGAAAAAAAAAAGGATTATAGTAATGAACAGGAATTGATCTGACTTGTATAGACGGATTCACTCTAATACACCAGTACTAAATCATAATAATAATACTCTTAAATTTTATTTAGTTACTAGCGTTATATAGCAATTTTTATATTTATTTTTTCCTTTTGAAGAGCTCAGCGATTTTCATGACCGCACTGCATTGTTGGTGTCAAGCTCGAATTTTTAAAACAATGATTCTCTTCTAAATTAAATTCTCATTCTTTCAATTATTTTGTTTTGTATATGAGTATGGGCATATTCACTTCAAAATATAGAAAGAACGAAAAAAGTTGTAATTTTCGCAACTTAAGTTTCGGGTAACGAGTACCAAATCAGATAAAAACGCAAGTCACATAAATTTATCTGATTGCTTATCTGATCTTAACAACAGTGCATATCAAAACTTATAAGGAAATTGTTGTATCCGCAATAAAAGGCCTTTAAATATTGAAAATTTACAATAAAAAACCGTCTGTTAATTATCCTGAAAAGAAGATCTCGCCTTGGAGTTATTTTTAAAAATACCATTTGGTGAATGTTTGCATTGGGTGTTTTATTATTGAAGATATAAAATGACTATAAGTATTCATGATAAATGGACGATTGGAGCAATCACTTTAATAATTTCAATTTACTTTCTATTTGTGTTGTTCTTTTCCATTGAGTATGTGAGAGTTTATCGAAAGTCAAATAGTTTGGCAAGTACCCTGGTTCATCAAAATCCAAACAATGCTCGAGTTAATTTATATCTCTCCATACGGAATATATATAGTTACTTGGTTGCTCATAAGTTTTTTCTAAACGTACTTTTATACATAACTTTTATTTTAGTATCTATTCCTTTCGTTGGGATAAATACTGCAAATGTTATAAGTCCAAATGATTGGAATTTAATAGGCATAGCCGCTCGATTGGGATACCTGGCATCTGGGATGTTCTTCATATCATTCTTTTTCAGCTTAAAAAACAACCCTTTTTCCCTGATGCTTTTCTCCTCTCATGAAAAGATGAATTATTTACATAGACAATTGTCAGTTATTGCTCTTTTAATTGGAATGATTCATGGCTTTTGTTTTCTCTTATGGTCCGCAAAAAACTATAAGCCTTTACTTACAGATAAAATAACTTTATATGGATATGCTATTGGAAGCTTAATTATCATCATATTTATTAGCAACCTTCCTTATTACAGAAAGCATTATTACGAATTTTTCTTTGCGACCCATCATCTTTGCAGTGCCGGTTTCTTATTTCTAATTTGGAGACACCATCCAGAATCCATTAAATATATGAGACTCTGTATGGTTATGTACCTCTTTGACCGATGCTGTCGATTATTTCGTAGCATAAAAAATCGGTGTCAATTCGATTTCTTCATCCTAGATGTTAATTTAATTTACATGAAAGCAAAAAAACCGAAGCATTCTTTTTTCTCTCTACCATGGGCTGCTGGAAATCATATTTATATCAACATACCTTTCTTGAGTTATTGGCAAGTACATCCTTTTACCATGCTAAACATCCCTACAGACGATTATATTGAACTTATTGTAGTGGTTCGTTCAGGCTTCACGAAACGCTTAAATGATTACCTTCGATATCCAGAGAGTACTACTGGCTATGAAGGAAATCAAGCTCGTCAGATTTTACCATATAACAAGGTCCGTAATTACTCTGCAATAACAGAGGAAGGGATCCAAAGCAACATAGACCTTTCTCTTCCCTTAACAATGAATGGTTGCCTCAAGAGTTTGACGGCTTTAGTTGATGGACCCTACGGGCCTATAAGTAATCCTTGCACTATTTACTCTAATGTGTTGCTACTTTCAGGAGGTGTTGGTGTTTCATATACTATGCCAATTATGAGAGATTTAATTATAAACAAATCGAAAGCGATCTCAATTAAATTTGTTTGGAGTTGTCGTTCAGCTAAATTATTAGAGCTTTTTTACAAGATACTTGAATTTTCCTTGAACCAAAGTCATGCCAAATTGGAGATAATTTGTCATTTGACGTCCATTAGTATCTCTCATCGTGATCTTCCGATAATATCTTCTAAGCAAGTCGGTAATTGTAAACTCCAAATTGTTAAGGGAAGACCTGATTTTAACTGGTACATCAAAAATTTCGCAGATGAGGTAAAAGAACAAACATTTTGCATGACTGCATGTGGATCAAATGCTTTGTTAAAAACCGTAAAAAATGCTGTCACCGAGAATATTCGTTCGACAAGCGATTTATACCAACATTATGAAGAGTTATAAGACGTCCACATACGAGGAGGATAAATACGGGAAACACCCATGATATTTATTTTAAACTCTCTAACTCGTTCTTTTATTGTATATTTAAATGACCTATAACTATATTTATGATCTTCGACAGAATGCTTAATTTACGAAAAGACCTGACAATTTATAGCATGTTCGTTTACAGTAATTTCATCCAATGTATGTATTTTTTAGAATAATCGCAACTAAAATGACTCATCTCAAAAGCAAAAAATTAAGAAACGACATAATCCGTCCATTAATACTTTCCTTTGTTGTATTGAAATTCATTCTTAGTCTCTGGCTTTATGAAAACTTCTTTGTAATTTTTATATAACATAAAGCTTCATTTGTTAGAATACAGTTGAATCAATTCATCATTGAAATTACCTTACACATTTCGCAATAGGATAGAACACAAACTAGAATTAATCTGATTATCAGATCAGGATACTAGATCGACGCCAATGGTATTATTGTTTCACATATTTATTTTTTTTTAGAATAAATTATAAAAAATAAAAGAAGGCATACTTTTCCAAGGCTAGTATCTGGCCGGGTCGAAAACATCCAAGCTGCGAATTCTAGGTCCGAAGAAATATAATAGTGGAAGACTTATACTACAAAATAATAATATGAACGCAAGTAGCGTACAACCCCAACCATATCCAAGTCGCTGATATAAAGACTCAGCAAATAAAGGAAATATAGCACCAAACGTAAGTTGTAGGACTCTCACCGCTGCTGATGCGCTAGCAGAATAAATACCATAAGTATCCACAACATACATGTTCAAAGGGTTATTAGTCATAATGTACCCAGCACCAAGAAGGGTTGAGCCTATCAAAGGTACAAACCAGAACACTCTATAGTTTGCAGTCCAACCAAAGATCAAGATACCGGTTACAAAAAGAAGACAACCTATAATTCCCATAGGAAGCCTAAATTCAGGTTCACTTTCACCTCCATTCCGCTGTAGTAATTTGATGTAAAACTTTTGGTTCAACGGTAATGCTAAGAACACAGCACATAAAAGACCCAGGGTTATAGAAACATACATTAGTCCACTGATACCAACGTTGAAATTGTATAATACTTCCCATGCTTGAGAAAAGGCAATGAGTACCAAACTCAAAATTCCATAAATGGTGCCGACAGTGAAAGCTATACAAATCAGAATTGGTTGTGTTACAAGCATATGAAGCGGTTTTTTCATACTTAGTAGTACAAGCCATTTTTTTAATAGTTCAGTACCGCTAAGGCGTTTCGCGACCACCTCATTTTCGCCGAGTTCGCCGAGTTCGCCGGTGCGTTCCAACTTCATTCGATTAAGTATTGGAGGGTAAGTTTCTTTTAACAGAAGGAAAGAAAATAACAATAAAACACCTGAAAGGATAAGTAAGATCCAAAATTCCCAACGCCAACCGATAGTGCTTTGAGTAATAAATCCGGAAATAATTGGTGCGACACCTGGTCCTAGCGAAAGGAGTGTAAAGTAAACAATCATATATTTACCTCGGTCTTTTTTTTCAAAAAGGTCTGCAAGACTTCCTGCTCCATTAGACATACCGACGGAACCAAAGCAGCCAGAAAAAAATCGGAAAACTAAAAACATTTCTAGATTCACGGAGAGGGCGATGGGAATTTGGAGTAAAGCGAATACGGAATAGCCTGTCAAGTAAATCGGTCTTCTACCAAACTGTTCACTAAGAGGAGCAAAAATCAATATCCCAAACAAGACACCAAGGGAGTAAAGGGTTGTACCTAGTGTGACAACAGTTCTTGAAGAGTGAAACTCTTTTGAAATTGTAGGGATACTAGGGGCAAAAACATTGGCACCATACTGATTTAAGAAACTCATAGTTGAAATAACAATTACGTTTCTAATTTTGAGCTTTAACGGCCATTGTTTTGGGTTATATTCATCCCATGTTTTTAATTCGGGAATAGAGCGTTCATGGTAATCGGACTCGTTTGAGCTAAAAGAGGAAGCTTCTTTTTGCATTGAAAGAATCAAACCCAGATCTGATTCAAGTGTATATTACAACAGTCCTCTTGTTGATGCAGTCAACACTTAAACTCATTAACTGTCAATATGATACAGTCGCTGCTAAAAAGAAATCAAGCAGTGAAGAATTTGCTATGCACAAACGAGTATAAAAGCTATAGTCTATTCCTATGAGTAAAGCAGCCGTCTTTTTAATACAGAAATTTTCGTACCTTGACACAGGCTCCGCGGAGCACCCTCCGCGGAGTCTCTTGTCAGCGAATACATGAGTCTATGTGGCTTTCTATCTCGCCTTGTCGAATTCCTTCATGTTTAATCATTTTTTGCCAAGTCATGATGCCATTTAGATTAGCTAGTGATGCATTCAAGTAAACGTCGTGTTGAAGATTGAAAATCACCATTGATTTTCGAATAGAAAAATTTCAGCTTATTTTAGTTGTAGCAAACAAATAAAATTCATTTCCATTTTTGACGCTGATATAAAGGATCGATGTTGTTGAAACGTTTTACGAAAAGCAAAATCAGAGGTTCTATTGCATGCATGCTTTAGGCATATGTGTCGAAGGGTATCACGGAATGTGGGAGCCAAAGAACAAAGCAAGTATTTCCATAGTATTAGAATTAGACATATTCTTGTCAGTATCTATTTACTATCTTGACGGTTAAATCAACTCGTACTCCCTTTGAATCCCCATCTTCAACCTGGTAACAACAAACCGAGAGTCCTTGTTTATTCCCTATCAATTGTATAACTTTCAATTTTTGTTACAAAAAAAAATGTGAACTCGCGCCAAAAACGAGACGTCTTGTGGTAGTAGCACAATGAATGGCAAGGAAGTACTATGCCTTTTCATTTACTTTTGTATATTTATATGCTACTGCCTTCCTTTCATACACATAGCAAACCAGTTTCCGTAAGAGCATATTTATGACCCTAAATATACGCATATGGTCTTACATAAGAATATGCATATGCTAGTAAATATAATGACCTACAGATGGACTATTACCATATAAGATGATATGGCTTGTCAACAATATTTCTCCACATGGTTGTTTTATATTCGTAATTGGAAAACTTTGTTTTTGTCACTTCCAAAAGTCTTATTGCCAACGTATTCGTGAAGGATTGAACTAAAAGAATAAATAAAGAAACTTTAACGAACATATCTTCTGTGTTTCAACGAATTGCTGCACTTTCAGTTGATCTAAATTTTGACTTTGAACCTATTTATTAACCATCTACGTCAGACTTGGAGATTTCGTTTTGTCTTTTGACATCCTCTTCTATGCAGAAACGAAGGAAACCGAAACAAAAACAAAGACCATAACCGAGATCGCGACTACTCAAAGAAGTACGTATGTTTTGTTTTGGATGTGCTAAAGTTGAATGTTTTCGTTCAAAAACTTCAAACGAATCCTGGTGAAACGACAATACACTTGAATAGTTCCGTAATGCGTTATTTTTGAAACTTGATTCTCGTCATCATAAAAATTGTACAACCTGTTGATTCGGCCAAGTTTTATATTTGATCGTCATTTCCTCCGCTTATTCAAACTTTGCAGAAACGAGCTTGAAAGTTTTCGGATGAGATTAACGTCGGTTGGTTCATTTAACTTTATTTATTTGCGAATTTTCGAAAGGGTTGGATTTAATTCGCAAATTATGTACGTTTTCGATAACCTTGATTTAACTTGAGAAGTCATACGTGTATATGTAAACAATGGCTTGGAAGAAAATTCTTAGTATTTATTGTAGGGTCTATTCCATCTTTTTTTAATTTATTCCACATATACCAAATTTAATACCTTCGTATTTTACTTATCTTCATTCTACCTTTTTTTTTGGATATCTATTTCAGTGCTCTTTCGTTACGCTCACCAATTTCCATTGAATTGATACATAATAAAACAGCCATTCCTTTCTACCTTTTAATTTCTAAATTTTTTTTTTTTTTTTTTATTGCAGAGGAAGTTTATTCCAGTTATTTACGTTAACACTTTCTTGCAACTTTTAGTTCTTACTGTTGAAGAAGCATCATGGGAAAAATCTTATTAATTGTAATGCTCGTCTTTGTGTCGATGGCCGGCTGGATGAACGGCGCCGACACTGGATCAATTTCTGGTATTACTCACATGCGTGATTTTCAATCGAAATTTGCGGATCGGTATGATCAAAAAACAAATACTTATTCTTACTCGTCTGCTCGTCAAAGTCTCATTACCGGTATGATTAATGTTGGCTCGTTTACGGGTTGCTATCTGTCTGCTCCATTGGCTGAGGCAGTTGGAAAACGGATTTCAATTTTTGTTTGGTGCATAGTTTACATTACAGGTGTTATTGTACAGATGACTGCTTCTCCCTCGTGGATTCAAATCGTCATTGCAAAAGTTTGGACGGGATTTGCGGTCGGCGCTACGTCGGTAATTGCTCCGGGCTACCAATCTGAAGTTGCTCCAGCTTCATTGCGTGGAGCTATTGTTACAACTTATCAGTTGTTTATTACAGCCGGGATTTTCGTCGCTGCTTGTATAAACATGGGTACTCACAAGTACACGCATTACAAGTCAGCTTCGTGGAGAGTATCGATGGGAATGAATCTGTTATGGGGATTCATCACTTTGGTTGGGATCACTTTTCTTCCAGAGTCTCCTCGCTATTTGATAGCCATTGGTAAGGATGAAGAGGCCTTAGAAATCATGAGTAAAAATAATGATATTCCAAAAGAACATAAATCAATTCAAGATGAATATCATCTAATTAAAGCTGATTGCGAAATAGAATTGGCTGGTGGTCCAGCAAAATGGTATGAAATCTTTGGAAAAGAAATTCGTTTCCGTACTTTACTTGGATTTGCTGTCATGTCGTTTCAGCAACTTACAGGTGCCAACTATTATTTTTATTATTGTACACAAGTTTTCAAGAATAGTGGTATAAGTTCACCTTATGCTGCTGCTTGTATCTTGGATGGTGTCAATGTCTTTTGTACCGTTTTTGCGATGTTTGTGCTTGAACAATTTGGACGTCGCATGCCTTTAATTGTGGGAGGTATTTGGCAATCTATTTGCTTTTTTATTTATTCCGCAGTCGGTGATAAAGCTTTGTATCGCAATGATGGTAGTTCCAACCAACAGGCAGGTGCTGTTTTGATCGCATTTTCTTGCTTTTTTGTTGCCAGTTTTGCTGTAACGTGGGCTCCAGCAGCATATGTTATTGTTGGCGAATCTTATCCTGTAAGATATCGCTCCAAGTGTGCTGCACTTGCTACTTCAGGTAATTGGCTTTTTGACTTTGTAGTCTCATTTTTCACTCCATTCATTACAAACATCATTGGATTTAAGTACGGGTATGTATTTGCTGTTTGTAATTTAATTGGATCCGTTATAATATTTTTGTTTGCTCATGAGACGAAAGGTCTGACTTTAGAAGAAGTCAATCAAGTTTACTTTTCAAATTTGAAGCCATGGCAACGTAATCCCAGGAAATACAACAGCGACTATTCACGTAGTCAGGAAGAAACGATTGAGAAAGAAAAGTTTGGAGCATATGGGGAATCTTTCGACCATGTTGAAAATACTCCTAATAATTCTTCCCCGACGGAGACCTCTTCTCTATCCCAAAAGAAAACCTAGGCTTATCATATTTTCAAATCATCCAAGAAAATACTAAATACTAAATAAAAAATAAAAAATAAAACACAAAAAAAACAGAACTTTTTCTGACAATCAAATTACAGCTTTATTTTTATTTTTTACCTTTAACAAACAATCTTTTTGAAGCATATACGATACGATTTCTAGCATGGTTATGATCATAATGATAAATACTTAATCAAAACTCAGTTCTTTTTTCTAAACAATTTTACCAGATAATTAATTCTCTATACGCTTGCCATTTAATCCTTTGATCTTTCCTCTCTATTACTATATAACGACAGAAAGTATGTACCATATTTACTAATGTAAAGTAGTCCGTGATACGACATAGAATACAAAGCCGGCTTTAAATATTGGAATATACTTTTGAATGCTTTACATCTGTACTCACACTCTTCATGAGAGTCAACGAATCAGATGATTGTGCTTTTTACTGAAACTGCGAAGAATTGGTTGCTTTATACTACTTCAATGAATACTAATACTTTAGAGGGATCTGATTCACTAAATAACCTATGTAAACTTGAACGTAGTTAGATTACAACCTCAACGTTTGGACTTTCAACTTCAGTTAGATATATCTTTATAAAATCAAGTAAAATGATTCCTTTCTATTCCATTTACGTTCTGATAAGTAAGTATGTTTGGGACTTTACCTTTTGCACTAACGATATTTGATACTACAATATCATTCTTGTATGGCGCTAAAGATAATATCGTATAAGGGTTATGAAAAAATGTAAACTCATGAAGTACGCCAAAACATAGAATGCACTGCTATTTTTGACATTTTAGAGTTAATGCCATAGGATCTCATCGAAGCATAAAGTGTCTTTACATTGTTTCCGTACAGGCAATACATTTCATAAAATAAATCATCCATCATTATTTTTCTTAAAACTAAGCGACTGAACACTTTTTCTTTCAACTATAAATTCATTTCATCGTTTGCTTTTCGTTATTTTTCATCAATTCGGCATAACCTTGACGTTATAACCTTGGGGTAGGAATTATCCGACATACTTGTAAGCTATATTGTGTTAGTAGAAACTCATTTGAGATGTATATATACTTACGCAACATAATTCCGTTAGGATCAATCACATGTTTTATAGTCTTCATTAGGGAAATCATTTCTGGCGTTTTCGAATATCCAACATACGGCTTCTTCAGAAAACCGAGTCCATGTTCTGACGAAATCGAACCTTCATGAGAAGCAACCCATGCAAATACCCACGGTTCAAGAGCATCTTCAACCTTCTTTTCAAGTTTTCTTGAAAGAACGTTCATATGTAAGTTCCCATCGCCTACGTGACCAAACCCGACAACGTCAATAACCGGCTGTCCAGGAGCATCACCTATTAAGTTCAAGTCTTTTAGTCGTTCCTTCGTAGCATATACTAAATCAAACAATATATCCAAAGGTAAGGAAACGTCATACTTGTAGATACCAGAACCAACATCCTGCAAGCATCCCGCAGTTTTCACACGTCGTAACACAAATTCATCAATTTGTTTATCATCTTTGGCAATTGCACCTTCACCAATTAATTTTTGTTCTTTCAATTCTTCAACCACCCTACAGAGTTTTTCGTGATCGTGATTCGAACTGGATCCCTGTGTTTCGATAAACACGTAGAATGGATATTCATCTTTGATAGGGCGTGGAATAGAAGAATGGGAATCCATAAAAATTTGTGAAGTATTGTCCATTAATTCAAAAGCCGAAAGAATTTCCGAAAGATGGAATTTGGCTGTAGAAAAGGCTTTCAAAACATTATTGTATGACGGTAGACCTAAAAAGGCAGCGTTCGTAGAACGAGGTTTTTGCGGACATACAACACTTAGTCGAGTGATAATTCCCAGGTAGCCTTCACCTCCAATGAACAGTTGTTTAAGATCCTTAGGCCTGTATTATCCTTACGGACTTTTACTAGATTGTTCAAAATGGTACCATCCGGCAAAACCGCCTCCATACCAATAATATTTCCATGAAGATTTCCATATCTCATCAAACGAAGTCCGCCCGCCGATGTCGAAGCACAACCACCCACTTGACAGCTTTTCCTAGCTCCAATATCAAGTGGGAAAATATGATCCTTACTAACCAGATAGTTATCCGCATCCTCCAAGATTACACCAGCATCCAAATTCAAGATACCGGTGAGTTCATCAAAACCATGGATATGATTCATCAAGCCCAAGTTTATAATGATCTCGTCAAACACAGGGATAGAACCACCAACAAAACCCGTGTTTCCTCCTTGAGGCACGACGGCTAGTCGGCGGGAATTACAGTATTTGAGGATTTGACTCACTTGTTCAGTAGTCTTAGGCTTAATAACTAGACGAGATTTTCCTCGGTATTTATGCGTCCAGTCGATGTTGAAAGCATCCAATTCAGAGGGATCAGAAGATTCATCAATATCGGTGACAATGGATCCACCATCCTTCGCTAGCGCACCTTTAAAAAAGTCAATATCTTTTTGACTTAATGTAGCATAACGAGGATCTCGTTTTAAAGAAGGATAAGATTCTGAAGTGAAAGATGGTTTCTCTGATGATCGAGAGTCCCTTGCTTTGCAATTAGCACATTTAACTCCCTCAGGTTTGGAACCAGAATTGTCCTTCTGGGTTTGACATGAGCATTTGCCATTCTCGTTATTGCAAGATCCTTTATGTTTGCATTCACAATTTTCACTTCCCATGGTTACTTTCTGATCTTATTAGTTCGATGATTTACTTTTTATAAAAACTTGTCTTTGCAAATATAAAAAAAATTTTTTAAAAGATAAGTACTTATGGTAAGATTTTTGGGCTGAAAATCAATTTCTCTTCCTAAATAAGTAAAAACTTACATGTGATATATTTCATACTTACGTTTATTTCACTACCCGAATTCTGAGTAACGTAGAACCATACTGTCTGTTTACGTTAATAGCTGACCTCGATATTTGGTAATGTAGCAAGTCTTTTCTTTAGTTAATCAAAATTAATAAAATAAATTTTACTTTTCTTTTCGTAAACGAAGAAGTTGGGAATATCACATATACATACCATATAAGCAAAGGATTCCCACCTTAATATGCTGTGAACATTGGCAGAGAAGTAAGAATATTGTGTACGTAGCGCTAGATCGGCTTAGTATCATCTACCATAGTGAAGTCATCATGAACTCTTCAACACAAGATTCTGTCTGTATTGTGCTTTGACAACAAGTGTGTTCAGTATCGAATATTCGTTTCAGTATTTCAGAACTGGAAAATTACATTCCATATGGTTTAATTTTAGGACCTCTACATTGTGGGTAGAGAGATCTACTAACAATCCCGAACGAACGTACATAACCACCCGAATGACTTACAAATTTGCGAATGACAATCTATCCGTAAAATTCATCTACTTTATACCTGCCTGGAATGTCTTAAGAATAAGGTAACAACATTAGGTTAAAATAATTCAGCAGTTTAATTAGTTACTCTGTCCCCAATTTTTTTTGAATATTCTAAAAATAAATAAAAATAAATTAAATAAATTAAATATTCTCGACTTTATATATGCTTATTTAATTACTTGTAGAATCAAGGTAATATACAAAATGGTATCGCCGTAAAATACAACCATTCATTAAATAATTTTTGGAATTATATCGAGAAAAAAGATAATTGTAGATAAAACTAATTCGAAATACCAATTTCCTTTTTCTCCGCAGTCTCTTCCGCGCTTTCAACATCAGAAGCACGTTTACTAGGTTTTGTAAATAAAAGAACAGCGGCTAATATTGAGACACCAACACCCAGACCACCAAATCCTATTCCCATATACCAAGCACTTCGATACCCCCTCAAAATATTCGTTCCTTTATGGTTAAGATGCACTTCAATAGTGCCGGCAATGCCGAGGCCTATTGAAATAGAATAATTCACAACCGTGCTCACGAGCGACGCAGCAATACCTTGATTTTCTCTTGAAACGAAATCACTGATCACCAAAGTTGCAGCTGGGAAGCTCATATCCATACCCCAGGGAGTTACGATAGTGGCAACAAAAGTTTGTGCCCAGTATGTTTGATCAATAGGTGCCGTTGCAAGAAGAATGGTACCGATAGTAAACGCAGCCATGGAAATAATCATACAAATAATTGGTCGAAAGCGAGATAATAATGTTCCCGTACTGGCAGCAGCAAGGCAACCACTAATACCGACAGGTGCCATTTGGGCGACCGTTAACAACGGAGTGTTTTGCCGCAGAACTTCGAAAAAGTTCCATAAGTAGTAAATCCAAATCCCAAAACAAGCCCAACCGGCTGCTATACACATGAGGATGAATCCAATCTCCCCGGTGAATGCATCAGGAGGTAATAGTGGTTCGAGCGTTTTGTGCTCAACGTAGATAAACACAACCATGGACAAAACCCCAATAATCAATAGAATATATACATATGGTACATGCCAACCAACGACAGGGCCTTGATTCCATGCGAAGTTAATGAGTACCAAACCCGTTATACCAAAGAATGTTCCAAGATAGTCAAAATGTCGCTTCTCGGAGGTTTTCTCCTCATCAGTCTCCTCTTGAATATCTGGAATAATTAAATAACTGGCGATACAAAAAGCAAAGCAAATAATGCACGTGGACCAATATGACCAAGGCCACCAAGCCAACTGTGAGAAGATACCAGAGAAAACAGCACCGAGCAAAAATCCGTTCGGTGCCGTAGCACCAAACATACAAAACGCCCATTGCTTTCGCCTTCCCGGCGGATACACCCTACCAAGGATGGCCAATGCATTAGGTAGAAGAAACGCTGGTGCAATTCCCGTGAGTGCACGACAAACGTCGTACATGATGGCTGATTTTGCATAAACACTGAAACCTGATATCAAGGACCATAAACTATACCACGCATACCCAAATATAAACATATTCTTATGTCCGTACATATCACCAAGTTTTCCGGCAACAAGGATGAATGTACCTACTGTCAAACTGTAGGAAGCTGGAAACCAACTCAATTGACCACTATTCGTTGTTCCAAATGCTTTTCCTATGATATGACTTGGCGCAATTGTTTGACCCAAGCCAGCTTGAGTCATGAGCTGAGCACTACTAGTAATAAATATAAATAATATCTCACGGATTATGGACATTGGCGGGTTGCTGACCGGTGGTTTTCCACTCGCTTTAAAGGAGTTTACCTCCGAAACTGGACTATCCATATCGTTTTCCAAATAGCTTTGGTTACTTTTTTTTCAAAATTAAAATCTTTTGCTTTTCTTCAATTTTGACTATGTGCTATTCTTAAAAAAATTTAACAGTAGCTTCATGAGAAGGGAGTAGATGAATTGAAACAGCTAGCTACCTGATTAAATAGTTCTACCACGTTGGGTAGGTCATCTCGCGATTTTCAGCTTAGTAATCGCCAATGAGACTCAGTTCCTTGAGTGGTTGTAAAATTTCCCACCATAAGTTACAGAATTGTTTTTCCCTTAGTAAAAAGTTTTAGAAGATTAAAATTCAATTATGACACTGTTCTGGTGCTTCTTTTGACGGTCATTGCAAAGTATCACAAAGATGTTCAAAGATTCAATAATACAGAGTGAGTGAGTTGGAATTTTTTATAATGGTATTGCGCAGAATAGCGTGAATGAACGAAGCAAAAAGTTGGTTTTTCATGCAAAATGCCATTTCATCATTACGAAAAGTATTGATTTATAAATTGTTAATTGATCAATTTTTTCATTGATTTTAGTTTTAATTGATTTTAAAGTACTTTCGTAAATTGAAGCGAGCAAACCAAAACCAACTTGGACAAGCAAATGATTTTTGAGCTTCGGGGAGCCTATGTAAGAATTGATGTGTAATTTAAATCCATAGATGTTTGCTTTCCCGTGTGAGCGTTTTACTTGTTGCATCTTTATCCATCCATATTAAGCATTATTATATGTTTACTACTACGTATATTCAACTCTGACTAACATAAAAGGTTCCCTTTGATCCTTCGACGCAAACTCATGATTGATCCCATGAAATCGCAACGCCTTATTCTTCCTAAAGTACGTATTTGTCTTAAATCAAGTTGACTTGTAAAGCTATTCATTTATGGATGGAACAACTTTTAAAATATGATGAAAACATTCACTGAATGTAGATTGATGCTACAAAAAGGTATCGAAACCGGAACAGCAACGTTGTCATACTAATCTCGAATTGGATTGAAAGAATATTACCAATTTACGTACCGTGATTAAAATTGAATCATACAACTGGGAAGACTATAAACAAAGGAGGAAAATGTCAAAGATATTCGTCGAGTCAAGAAAGACAGGGGCATGTTTCAAATATTCTTGGTGCGTCGTTGATTTAGTTTCTTTTAATAAAAGAAAGAAAAGTGGATGAAGGCTCATATAAAATCAATTTAAACCAACAATGAAAGAAATCGCCTGAATAAATAAACCTCTCGATTAATACATGAACCAAAATTCAAGGAAATTATAGGTTTGTAAATAAAACAGTAACGAAAACCAGGAAAATATAGACATATTTATCGACCTTTATGAAAGAGGCGGATGACTTGTGTTTGTCGTGAGAAACAGCTTTTAGTTTTGGAGCCTTGTATGCAAGTTTAGAAGGTTTTGTGGTCAAATTCAATTGTTTATTCAGAGAAGTGAAGAAAGACACTTCATCGGGATAAACTTCATCATAGTAACCCCAATACTGTAGCTTTGGATTGATGTAAGTAAGCAAAAACCTAAAGCTCAGGAAGTCAAACTGGCAGGATTGGTTGCTTTCGCAAGGATAAAGGTAGTTTTCATAATTCAAATATGAACCGTTCTGATACAGTCGTTCAGAGGAGTTGAAGTATACAAACGTCATATTTGGTGTTAGCATATAGTAATAATGAGTTGAATCTAATGATGAGTTCTTTGGAGCTTGATGAGAAGAATCACTCATAGTCACAGATATGTACGAATCGAAGTGCGGTACCTTGAAGCATTTCGGAGAGCTGCCTGAATAACATTTTTTCTTCTTGTTACCAATCTTGGTACATGTAACACTGCTCCTATCATTAGGAACGGTCAAAATAGAGCCTGCGTGTTTTGTAATCACATTTATGCCTTCGCCCTCAACTACCGGAGGATTCATAATATAAGAAACATTTCCATTACAGTTTTGGCTATATGGAAATTTTTGGACATAAAAAGGATAGTCTGGTTCTAAATTTGACCACCCGTCAAATTTAGATAGATGATTGAAAGGAGTCGCCCATCCCAACGAAAAATAAGCCAAAATTATCAAGAAACGAATGGAAATTTCCATGTTATGTTCTTAATAACTACCATCAATCAACCTTGCGCTGACACTTGAATGTTCCTCATAAAGCACACACAGACTCTCACTCAGCTTTATGGTTTCTGCGTTTATAACTCAACACTTTCAACGTTGCCAAATTGAAGGCACTAAATATTCAATGTCGAATCAACCACACTTAGAATCCTTTCGTTTCACAGCAAAAGTAAAATCCTTTACTTTTTATAAACAACGTACAACTGGTGAGCGGTCACAGCATCTTCGATAGTGACTTTTCTTGTTATTAGGGGATATCCCCTTCAAGGCCTGGTTAAGTATGAGTAGTGTGAGCATTTTTTGATCTCCAGTTTGATAATGCGAAACTTTTCCCGATCTACACTAAATGCAAAATAGTACTTTTTGGAAATCATTCCTAAATGTTTCTAGATATCGTAGTTTTTGGGTTAATACAATGTTTGATACTCATTTTATTGCTTTGTTTCATTGTTAGTCGTACTTGCAGGATTCGTAACATATCGACATGTTTCTTCTATTTCTTTAAACAAAAACATAAAAAATTCAGGAGAAAGTCTGAATAAAAATCATATAGATAAACTTTTTATGAATGTATCTACTGTCTTTCATTAAAGTACCAGGATATGGCAAGTAAGAGAACATGTGTTGTTGGTGGTCGTTGTATCTTATACACGGACAGATTCTAGGTAACTTTTCGAAATTAGTTTTATAGATGTAAACAACTTCTACAATAGGTGACGTTGCTTTATACTGTTTGACAACTGTAGCATTTCAATTGACAAAACCTTAGACTCTTAACTGGGACTAAAAAGCCCTAAATAGTAATTATTCACGATGCCAGTTCTTTACTTTCTTACAACTCAAGACACAGTAATGCAAACATTTATCCACTAAGAATTATTTCATTTTTCTGTCATTATTTATGATTATTTCGTAGAATTAATTAAACATCGTATTATGGCTCAATTTTGTTTCGCTACAATCCACAAGTGATTCAACATAAGATTTGTCGGTCGTTATTACTTAATAGAAACTTGCTTTCTCGATCGAGATTCTTCAATCTTTGGCATGACAATGCTTAGAATACCGTGGTTAAATTGAGCTTCAATGCGGTCGGCGTCCACCCTGTTTGGAATGGTGATTGTTCGAGAGAAGGAACCAAAGCGACGTTCCGACCATCTTTGGTTTCCTTTGTCGCTTTCGCTCTTGCGTTCGTTTACAGATTCACCAGAAATCGTCAATTTTCCTTCATCGTAATGAACCTGTACGTCTTGCTTTTTGACACCAGGAAGTTCTACATCCACCTCGACGGTATCTTTGCCTTCATGAACATCAATGGCCGGTGACAAATCACCAACACGGTTCTGGCGTTGGACACGAGGAGAATAACTCAAAAAGTCAGAAAAGACGTCTTGGAAGGGGTGCAATTCAAAGAAGGGTTGGAGAGACATTGTTAATAACAATTAGCAATAGCAGTTGTCAATTTCAAATAGCAGTTAAATAATTTAATACTGTTTGTAGATGTTGTCGATTGACTTTTACATGCTTCCAATTTATACCTACTCATCACGAGCAACTAAACGGCCTAGCACTTTCTAGATGCTGCCTTTTGGCCACCACTGGAATTCGTCGAATTTCCATGCCATTCCTTTTGTTCTTTTGTACAAATTCTGTCATTTATTCTTCTCAACTGGACATAGAAATGGCTTTTTCTTTTCTTTGCTTCTTTTTCCTTGTACTCTTTTGTTTACTGCAGCTCTCCTCGTCATTCTAGTTACCTCTAGAAGAATCATCACACATTCCTCTTTTGTACGATACACACATCAAAGGATCAACAGAAGTACCGACATTAGTACCAATCCTCATCCTAACGGTAGTACTGTTACAAATTCTAGTAATTATACATGTACGAACAGATGTCTACGGCCACACCTAGGCGAAAACACCAGTTCCCGTCCGATCACTGCAGTTAAGCGTCTGAGGGTCTCGTTAGTACTATGGTTGGAGACAACATGGGAATCCGGGATGCTGTAGGCTTTTTACCGCTTCGTTTTTATTCTTTTTCTTTTTTTTTTGCTTATTTCTTTTGTGGCTCTTATTGTTGAAGCATATGGCTGGCATTTGGGTCGGCATGGTCCTTTGATGAAGGTAATAATAGCAGTGGAAGTTGGAAATGCAATAATCACTCTTAAATTCAAGGAAAGAACTAAAGATCTTCCTAGACTTATGAAACGAATAACAAAGATCAGAAAATAGAGTATCAAACGAATAAATAATAAGCAATTGAACCTAGCTATGCAGATACAATGACAATATCATCCAGTAATAAGCATTCTTACTTATCCAATGTTGAAGAGATCAAGTAAATCAAGAAAACGGACGCCATTCAGGAGTACTCGTCATGCAAAATGCATTCTTAAAATAAATATGCAGGGACGAAATAAACATAAACACAAACACAAACATACGCAAAAGCATGCAGGAGAACAACCAAAAAGATTGGGAATTACTAATAAATAATGCTTTGCTTTACGTACAAATCAACTCTCACTGTTTTCCACATCCCTAGACTGACCAGGTCCCCGGCGTAACCCTGGAGATTGCTCAGAATGTTCAGAGGACGGTTGCTCGAAAGTATTATCATTACAATCATTAAACTGATTTTCAGTCTCTGTCGACATGCTGTTTCATGGGATACAATTATCATCCGTCAAGTCGTTTCTTTCTGACGGCATCCTGAAACCTAGAGCACTCGTAACAGCACTATTAATCCCAGAATAAAGCGAAAAAAGAAATGAAGATATTCCAGAAAAAAGCGAGGAAAGAAATAAAAATATTCCAGAAAAAAGCGAGGAAAGAAATAAAGATATTCCAGAAACAAGCATAGTGGTTCCAGAAAGGACTAGAGGAATCAGTGTAACGATAAAATCCACCAACACTAAAAGCATCCCATTAGTAAGCAATTTTAAATTACAAATCCACCAATTCACTTACATGAACAAAAAAATAAGAACATGTAGAAAGTCGCGATGACAAGAACAACTGCTACTGGAATTTGAAACCATAACCATACAGATTCTTTCATTGATTCCTTTATAAAGGGGACAAGGTATTTGTAAGAAAAGATAAAGTTCAATATAATTGAACCATTAAGGCACCAACCAAGCCGAAGAGCTTCATTCTCTTGTCTCCGCTGTGCTTCCGGGATTCTTGCGATTTTTGCCGGCCAGAAAATTAACCATAATAATGCCGACAAGACATCTCGTAAAAGAATAAAGAAACCGTTTCCTTGCGCCATGTGAATAGAAGCTTCTTGATGTCGTCTTCTTGAGTATGGTGGAACTGGATCTGGATCGGACTGTAAACGTAAACTACCCTTCTCCATATTGTCAACATGAGAATATGGGATTTCGCTGTATTTAGGTAAGCAGTTCTCAGAACTTGTAGAAGAGCTCAAACAAGCAACTTTTGCTGGTTCGACAGTTTTTTGATGTCCTTCCTTTTCTTTTTGATCCATTTTTGTTGAAAATAACTGTGACTGAAAGAGTTTCTTAATTACCTTTGCTTGATCACTAAGTTACTGCGAAAATTATCGATTACAAAATAAAAGGACCAAATAGCATACAATTTCGAAAACAAAAAGATGACATATCAATTTGGTTTATACATTAAAGAAGGAATACTAAAAAGAGTCTTGAAACCCAGAAAATAAGCCCACAATGGCAAAGACTAGAGCTTTGCAGAGGTGAAGCTGTCATCCAACCCATTTGACAACTGGGTGATGCAGTTCGTTAAAGAGACTTATCGATAGCTAGTAAGCGTACGCTATTATATGTGTATATAATATGAATGAATGAATGAACTATCGGATATAGCTTTTGTTGGTTTCTATCGTATAATTAATAAAGATAAAAAGAAGATGCATTTCTCCGTACAAATTTTGTTTACCATAGTTCGACGTCGCATCTACAAACTTTCCATGTGTTTACGGATTTGAAAATAAAACTACGAAAATGGAGAGTGTTGTAGCTTTCTCAGAACCCATTTTTCTACAGTCATAAAATCGTCTAAAAATATGTATTTTCATTTATTTGTTCACATCATTCAAAGCAAACAGCACGGTTGTTTTGCCAAATGCTCATTTGTTCCTTTGTTTACTTTTTGTAATAAACGTTGACTCTTTTGGATTATACTATTACGAGAAATCGCAACGAGGATGTGACCAGTCGGTGACATAATGTCGCAGCTTTTATGAAACGAGACATGCGAAAAGCCACTACCAAGATTTTATGAAACTCGTATCTTTGGTTTTAAAGAAAGTTGTGCCGTAAGAATTGTTTGCTTTTTGAAGCAAGAACCAATTCCTATTTTTGAAGACTCTGCACCAATTGGAACCAGGTTCTACGGACTTTTCTTGGTGGTTCTAGTCGATTTCTTTTTCAACTCTAAATATTGCCGTTCTTTTTGGTTTTTAGCTTGTCATTGCAAAAATGAAGAATAAATATACCTCTGTTTCAGACTCTGAAGAGTCCTTAAAAACGCTCAATGATGAAAAGTCAGACACTCGTTCTTCAGAGGGTACGCCTCCTCCGTATTCAGGTAAGATTTATTGAAATGGAAAGGTAATGGTGTTTGTTATTGAGAGTTCTTACTGAGGAATCCTATTTTAAACTTGTCGACGATTGTCAACAACAGGGCAAATACCTCCTTCCTCTCGTATACAACGAAAACTTCAGTTGCTAATACATTCATTAGCTTCAAACAAATTTATCGATTTAGAAATGGCTGACGGATCCGCTCAGAATTCCGCCGAATTATCCGAAAATAATATTAGGTCTGACCCTTCGCCAAATAAACAGTGGTGGAAAACACCTGTCATAGGAACAGTGACCATTATAACGATTTTATATAATCTTGTTTTTCTAGCCATAATTTTTGGTTACAAGGTTTCTCCGTATTCAATAGCTTTTTATTGGCTTGCTGCCGTTTCTATTGGCACTATTTTTATTTTCCTATTAAGTGAGTTAAGAATATCTTGTTCTCAAATAACTGACCTATTTTTAGCGATTCTTGTAACGTATCCAGAATGGTATCGGGAAGCTGGAAGAGCAACAAAGAAGTGCATTAAGAAATCTGGAAGAGCAACAAAGAAGTGCATTTACCCTGATAAGTTTGAATGGAGTCGGGGGGTATGTTTTGAAATTAGCAGGAGGCTTCGAATATATACATTCAGCCATGGTGTTGGTTGTTTTGGCCGTATTGAACATATGCTTGTTTGTTCTTCTCATTCGTAAGTTGCAATTTTCTATGAACCTTTCTAACTTCTTTAGGAAACCCAATTGGATTTGGAAATATGACAATTATCGTACCTACAGTAAGCGAAATTTAGTTTTGTTAATCTAGAATTTTTCATTAATTTTGCAGAACAACAGGATTAGCAGGAATCGTCCACCTCGTAACGAAGAAACCGAACTTCAACCTCTTGCTGATCAAAGCTCTGAAGTTTGAATGTGAGTGTGAGTTTCACCGAACTTGCTTTCATTTTTTGTACTTCGCCTTCGCCCCTTCCTTGGGATCATCGATGTCAATTGCAGTTCACCAAGTTCCCTGTATTCGCTGTCGCAAAAGCTTGAATCTGATAAATCCAGCAAACTTTGATTGCTTTAGCAATTCACTCTTTTACGACTTTTCTAATTAGTTCACAGCACTGTTGTTTATGCATCGTTCATTTCTTCGCATTCCGAATAGAACATCCTTTTTAATGATTATTTCATGATTTTGGCAACGAATATTGCATGGCAATGAGCTATTGTTTAGTTCAACATCGAGTCGCGTAATTGATTATGTTTTAGAATTGGCAAGAATAAATGTGAGTTTCGACAGTTATTATTTTCATTCAGTATAGAAAACACAAATCTTCAGATAAAAAGATCAGATGTAGCATAGGTCATTAAACTATCGTTCATTTAGAGAGTCAAATCAACGCACCATGAAATATTTCAAGTAGAACCCAATTTGTATAAACCACATTTTCAACCCGTAAACCCAAACGCTCATTTTAACACTCATTTTGATGCTTTTACGACAACAATGTGAATCAAGAAAATAGAGAATGACAGTTTGTATTCAAATCTTATTTTATAATATGAAGGCATTTTCCATTCTTCCGTGGAAAACAGTCAAAAACACAGCTGAGCAGGGATGGATTTTAAAGGCATCAAACATAAGAAAATACTGGACGAGTCCTTATAATAATAAAAGTAGCTTTATAGACGACTACAAACGTCTACGGCCACACCTAGGCGAAAACACCAGACCAGTTCCCGTCCGATCACTGCAGCATGTGAAAACGTTTGACGGCCTCGTTAGTTTCGTTCTATGGTTGGAGACAACATGAGAATTCGGGGTGCGGTAGGCTTTTTTCCTTCGTTCTTTTTTGTTTTCTTTTTCATTCATACTCCCGTTCTATCGTATTATTAGGAGTCAGTTCATTTGATTCTAATTGTCTCATTGATTTACATTTCTTCCATGGGTACAAAATGCTATAAACTTGTGATAAATGTAGGAATCTACAAATGCATACAAACATTGGAAAATAATGCAGGTCACTTTCTTGCTATTTCCACAACATATTAAAAGTGGTCCATTAATTAAACAATCTTAGATTAGTACTCGTTGTTTCTTTTCGCTAGGTAAACATTCCCATATTCTGTGAGGATTTCTGTTGTAACAGAGATCACACGAATGTTGCAATAATAACAATATTTTGGTTAGAAAATTAATATTTCCATGCAATACCGCCGCCGGAAGATAGATATAAAAGTAACAACGACTTCAAACATAAGTTTCCTTTTTTTTTTTTAGTTTTACTTGAAACTCGCATTTTTTTTTTGATTTTTATGAGAAACAAAATTTTTCGCCAAGCTTTTTATACAAGAAAACATTTGTTTATTGACATAAATCCTTAGCAACAGTTACGTTCCATTTACACCAACCACTTTGCAAGGTTCTAAGATTTGTAATTAGCTTCCCATTAAAAGAAGAAAAAAAAAGAAAAAGTAGCAAATTTTGTAAAAGCTTGTAAAAGAAAATATGAGCATTGATTACTTTTTGACGAACACAAGTGATGCGATGCATACAATGGCACGAAAGCAGTATAGGCATTCTCATATGAAACAGCAATTTCGTTTTCTATAAGTCTATAATAACAATTTTCTTTAGCTTTCCATAGTTCTAGCTCTACTTCAAATCCAATTTCTCCTGTATTTGGTTCCGCTTAGGAACCAACATGGATTTCTTGTTTTTCCCCAAAATTTTTCTTGGGTTACATTATGAAAAGACAGAAAAAATGGACCGCTGAAACCTTTTCAACCTAAAGTTTATATCATTAGCTTTCTCTTCTCAAAACTTATAATTAAAAGGCTGAAACAAATTTGACTGATGATGACACGAGTTCTTATGTTGAATGTTTTTGTAGAGTGATTACTAGGTATGCTTCGTTTTCGGCGAATTGAGATATCTTTCATTAAGTCAACTAAGCAATTATATTTCTATGAATTTTCCTAAATATTTTGAAAAAGCAAACCATTATTATAGACTTGAGAAAACTCTTGGCTATGGCTCTATTATACAATCGTACATGAATTGTACTGATCGAACTACTTTGGGTATATAGCTATAGCTATCGCTTCGTTAATTATTCAGTATCTTCTAACTGCTTTCATCACCGCAACCATAACCGTAGCAATAACAATAACAATATAAAATTAAATAATAAATTGATCTTTTACTTGGTATTACGAAAGTTTTTATGAAAGAAAATGAATATGGATTCGCACTTACAAGAAGACTTGTCAACCAACAACGAGAATTTGTATACGAATGAATTGGGTATTCCTCCTCCAAGACAGGAAAACATTACAGAGTTAAGTCGCTATTTTATTGATTTAAGAGGCGCAGTCAATGAAAAAAGCTATCTATTTCAAAGGCATGAGTTAGAACAAGGTCTTGAACGAATTACCTTACGAACCAGGGAAATGAATTTTGAAAAGGACTATCTTTACAGTAATTTACGCACGCTTGAACAGATAAAGCTAGTTGAGAGACGTCTGAATCATTACAAATGTTTAGAGGAGTCTAATAATGATCAACCTCCACAATGGTTTATTAACTTCTTTAATGATCCTAATGTTGGATTTCTTGCTCTTAAAAGGGAAATGGTATCCATGGATGCCCGTCAAAATCAACGGCTGGAAGCATTAGAAAACCGTCAAAATCAACGGCTAGAAGCACTGGAAACCCGTCAAAATCAACGGCTGGAAGCACTAGAAACCCGTCAAAACCGACGGTCGGACGTAATAGAAGAAAGTCTACGTAGTATCAATCAGAAACTGAGCAAGCAGGAGTATCGATACTATAGATTACACAACATACAGTTGAGATCATTGGGGAAGTCTATTGATGTTGTTCCATTTGTAAATGGCCAAGAACCAGACTTTGACCTGCCTCAAATTCATTCAATTGAGGATATTGAGAACTTGACAAAAGATCAATGTACTCGTTATCTTGACGGCTATGGAATCCAGTATGGGCCAAATGAGACGATAAAATTAAAGGAGCGTCTTCGTAATGCCGTTGGATTAGAGTCCTTGGGAGATAGCGAATTTCTTTTATCTGGGTTTCGTTGACTTTTGGGCGTTTTCAAACATATTGAGTCATCTTTTGAAATGTCTGTCTATAAGCATACTACTGTTCGAACTAATACATTCGTTTTATTATGTTTTCGTCAGTAATGCGCCGGACGATGCTTCGAATTAAATCTCTCCTCTCCTAATACTTTAAAACGAAACTAATTTCCTAATATTAATAGATTACCAATTTTTTCTTTTTCTTTTTTTTATATTAATATTAATATTGATTTTATTTTTTTATATGGACAGCACAAGTTTTTTGTATTGATCAGAATGGTCCTTTGACTTAACTGGTATTAACGGAAGCACACAAGCCGCATATTGCAATGGTCATCTTTGATTTAAAATCGAGTCGTTTCTTCATTTCAATAAAGTACACAAACAAATGACCAACCAAGAAGAAACTATGCAGGCGCACTTGACCATACTAGCAAGTGATGATAATGATGGCCTTACTTATGATATCGACAAGATGAAGCGCAACAGAAAAAAGCGGTCAGCATCCAAGACATAGTTTGGCCCTATGCTCAATAAAAAGTAAATAAAACATAAACACATGCATGCTGGAAAGTTCATCGATCGTCCGGACATCCTCCTGTACAACTATTTTACATATAAATCAGGTTGTTACTTTCCGACAGCATTCTAAATCCTCAAGCTGTAGCAACTATAACTGCTAATACAGTTGTTTCTGAAAGACTAGTCCGGTTTGGCTAATAAATAGGTACAAAACACACAGCCCTGACTGTTCTTTGTAACGCTGGTTCTATGTTTACATTTTGTAATAAACGACGCTTTAGTATTATAATGTTTCAATTATGGCAATGAGGACGAACGTCAAATAATCGTAACGAGGATGTGACCAGTCCGTGACATAATGTCGCAGCTTCTATGAAACGAGACATGCGAAAAGCCACTACCAAGATTTTATGAAACTCGTATCTTTGGTTTTAAAGAAAGTTGTTCCGTAAGAATTGTTTGCTTTTTGAAGCAAGAACCAATTCCAATTTTTGAAAAATCTGTGGAAACTGGAACCGGTTTCTACGGACCTTTTCTTGGTGATTCTAGTCGATTTCTTTTTCAACTCTAAGTATTGCCGTCTTTTTGGTTTTTGGCTTGTCATTGCAAAAATGAAGAATAAATACACTCCTGTTTCAGACTCTGACGAGTCTTTCAAAACACTCATTGATGAAAAGGCAGACATCCATTCTTCAGATGGTACGCCTCCTCCTTATTCAGGTAAGATTTATTGAAATAGAAAGGTAATGGTGTTTGTTTATGTTCTCTGTTTGTAATCCAGTTATGGAGATTTCTTACTGAGGAATCCTATTTGTTTATTTGTTTGTTGTTTTTAACCTTGTCGATAATTGTCAACAACAGGACGAACGCCTCCTTCCTTTCACAAAGAACGAAAACTTCAGTTGCTAATACATTCATTAGCTCCGAACAAATTTATTGATTTAGAAATGGCTGATGGATCTGCTCAGCATTCTGCCCAAGAGTCCACTAACATTACTGGGTCGGATTCGACATATTCGAAGTGGATTATTATCATATATCTCTTATTTTTTGCGTCTCTTGGGTACATTGGGGCTTATGGTATTCTTCTCGTAATGTTCTTTTATTTCAAGGTTCCTGTGAGGGCGCAAGACCTTTGGGGACTTTTTGGCGGATTTATTGGAGCGATATCATTATTTCTCTATTGTAAGTTAGCGTTATCTTTTATTCTGAATGTTTCACTGACTATCAGTGGCGCATATGCTCTACCCGGGGTGGTACAAGCAAGCTGGTAGAGTGCTGTCCAACATGTGTGCCGCAGCATTATATGTGTGTTTTCTCAATGTCCCCGGTTTCTCCATGTATTATACTGCAAAGAAGATAATGCAATTTGAAAAGATAAATAATCGTTTTTCTACGTTGTTTGTTTTGTTGATTTTGTCTTGTTTGTTTTTATTTCGAGTATGCCATACAACCTGCGAAATATTCTAACTGTTCTAGTGAATCCAATTGCCCGTGAACGACTTAGATTATTAGTCATTGATATAGGTAACGGCGCAATTGGCATAGGAAACGGCGCAAATGCCATAGGAAACGGCATAGGAATTTCTGTGAATCGTGTTTTTGGTATGTACACTACGTAAATGCTTCCTATCATAGAGCAATTATTAACCAAGTTAAAAGGAAGAAATCAAGGAGATGAAGTACCTCAGAACGAAGAAATCGAACTTCAACCTCTTGCTGAGCAAAGTGGTGAAGTTTGAATTTTAACGAACCTGGTTTACGTTTTCATAATTTGCATTTTCTTTGGAAGTATACATGTCAATATTGCAGTCCATCAACTTTGCATTCGCATTATCCCCCAAAGTAAGCATTATCTTAATAAGACGGCTTAGGTTGCTTTTCTCATTCACTCTTCCATGAATCTTTTTAATTCGTTAAGCAATATCGTTGTTTATGCTTTGTGAATAGAATCGAACACCCTTTTTAATGATTATTTAATTACTCTAACGAAAATTCTGCCGTGATTAACTATAGCTTCAACAGAGTGCCGTGTAATCGCATGTCTTTTATAAATGTAGTCAAGGCCGGAATATTGCAATGTCAACATACAGAAGAGTCTTTTACTACAAAATGTAAGAACGCCCTTACTGGATCACAACTGAGCTTGTAGTAATCTTACCGACGGGAACAAATGTTTACGGCTATACCTAGGCAAAAACAGCACACCAGTTCCCGATCGATCACTGCAGCAAGTGAAAACCGTCTGAAGGCTCGTTAGTGCTACGATTGGAGACAACATGGGAATCCGGGATGCTGTGGGCTTCCGCAGATTCTTTCTTTATTTTTGTTCTCCTTCATATCATTTCCAGAACATTAACTAGTCAAGTACAATAAAGAGAACTAACGCATAAAAACTAGCTTAGGATAGAGCCTTAAAAATAAAAATATAAAACCCAAAAGGAAAAGGGGAAAGGAGAATCAAGAGGTAAAGAGCGCAAGACTGTTCTACGAATATGATAGAAATAAAGTAATCAAGAAAAATATTGTTCATTATAGTACTACTAATCTGTGAGGATTATTTATAGATTGTGTAGCTCATCAACTAATACGTAGTGTTCCAATTCATTACAGCTTAGAAATTAATTAAGGACTAAGGACTAAGAATGGAATAGACAGACAAAAAAAATTCTTCATTTAATAAACATAAAGTAAAATAAAATAAAAAAAAAAAAACCCTTCCATTCATAGAAAGCAAGATTCAAATTATACTTGTCAAATACCGAAGTGTACTACACTATAGTGCGGCGCCGTGTCTTATTTATCGCACAAGGTTGTATTGCTTTTCAGTAGTCATTTCTTGATCCCTCTGCGTATACTGATTTCAAGTACCAAAGAGTTTTTATCTTTTTATAAATAGAAATTTAGAAATTGATTTGATAAGAACTTTGGACAAGATGTCGTCTTTCTTGAAATTATTGTTTTCGAAACAAGAAGCTACCAAGGAAGAGCCCGCTCGCGCAGGTGAAGAAAAGCAAATCAAAAGGAAAAGCAAGAAAAAACAAAAAAATGATCCTGGATGTACTCAAGAAAAATGGGACGCATTAGTGGAGAGCGGTGAAAATTTGTCCGTAAGTGATTGATCTAGGCATTAGGCTGTTTTAAAGAATGAACATTAACATAGGAGAAAGGGAGTAGCTGAACCCTTTAAAGTCTCGATGGAGGAATTGAAGAAGCACAATACAAAAGACGACTGTTGGATTGCTGTTCGAGGAAAAGTCTATAATGTTACTGCTTATGCTCCGTATCACCCAGATGGTGCAAAAAAGATTTTTAAACACTCTGGCATTGATGCTACAAAGCAGTATAGTGAGTTCAATTTGTGTGTTTGGTCGTAACTTACTTACCATTTTTTATAGTGAAGGCCCATGCTGATGTGAATGAAGAAGAAATGCTTAGAACCTGTTACGTTGGTCCTCTGGTTGATCATTAATCTTGATGCATTTCAAGGATTACCTGAGTGTATTGCATGTTGACACGATATGTATATTTTTGGGAAGCGAACCTGAGAATAAACATATTAGATCAATTGTCGTTTGGGTGAAATATTTGTACAATTGTGAATATACCCTTTTCTTTAGACATGTTATAACGGTTATACGATATGGCTAAAAGAACAATAAGATATTACTGTTGTGTTATCAAATATCTTATTGCAAAGGATAAAAAGCCAAACATACGTATCAAAGTGTATATAGAATAGAAACAAATAATTTTATTTGATTTTTGAAAATGTGTATATATTTTTAGTTGAAAGACTTGGTTAATCTAATCTACCTAGGTTAATGAAACAGATCCCCGGAATCAAGTACTATTCATTCAAGGTAGAACAAAAATATCCAATTCTACGTACAGTTTTGGCGAAACGTACAGTATATTTTTTATCCAATTTGTTTATTCTGTAGAGAAAGTCCATTCGTGACACATTTTATGAAGGTTTTATAGTATTCCGAAGCTTGGTACAATACTTACTTTTCGCTCCTTATTATGCCAGGATTCATGCAATCCTGTGACATACAAAGAGTACATACATTCATCTATATCAGTATCTGTATCGCTTTTTATTTAATTTATTTTTATTTTACTACTTCATTGTCTTGGCCATCCATTACTCATTGTTTCTTGCCTATTGATGACAATGATGAGGATGATTACAAGTAGAGTAAACAAAACCCGACTGACTCCACTATTGACGAACAGATCTAAAAAAGAATTGTACCTTTGATGAAAAGATGATTCTTTTCGATTTATCTCCACATTCTTTGTGACTATTGATCTTTTGTTGGAAGCCGATTATCAATTTGGGACAATGGAAAATTTTGTAAAGAAGAATAGGACCTTGAACAAAGAGCGCATATGGTCGATAACTTCGGAAATTGTGAAGAAAAGGTATAAATACAGGTGAAAATGTAACAAAAGTTCAATATTCAGAGCTTGATTTCCAATCTCATTAAGCCATCTTCTTTACCTTTTTATTTTTGGTCTTTTTGCCCATCGACAAACATTAACAACAATAACAAGATGGACGCTATCAACAACAGTTCTAACAACGGCAACAACTCATCTCTTGTCAACAATGCTCCTTCCAAGCCAACTGTAACTACTAGCGGCGCTTCCTGGTACCAACCCAAACCTCCTGCCATGTGGTATGGCAATCTTCCTTGTGTTATTCTCCTCTACTAACGTTTCTATTTTTTTAGTGTCATTGCTTGAGAGATAGTTAGGCGTATTTGAATTTGCTATGCCGATTCTGACAGTGTCTACTTAATTTGCAATTCTTTTATGTGTGGTCTTCAAATCACTCATTTTTGTTTGGTGTAATCTTTTGAATAAATATTTTTGTTCACTTAAAAATCAAAGCATAAAGAGAAGTAGAATGGACTAGTGGTTTTATGTCGGATTTTGTGTCCTGACGTTGTGCTGCGCTATCATAAAGTCAACAATTATTTAAAAAAAAAAAAGAAAGATTATTATAAAATCTTTTTGCTACAACAGTTGAAAAAAAAAAGGCGTAAGTTATTCTAAGATTACAATGAGTGCCAATGAGCCATTGAACTTTTTCTTACATTTGTGCCAAGTACCTATCTTCTACCAACCTTTGAGTTTCAGTTGCTCGGAGTTTATGCACTGTTTTACGAACTAAAAATTGTCTAATGTTAACTGAACGAAACTGCTTCAATTAAAAGGACAGTAGACGACTTGCTTATTTACTATTTCACAACAACATATTCAAAAAAAAAAAAAAAAAAAAAAAAAAAATTGGTGATTCTATATGAAAGATAAGGAGAAATTGAAAATCGCTTTACTATTTTTTTTATATGCTTATGAAGCAGTGACTTACAAATCTTTGAGGTTAATTTATTTAGTACGAGTTGTTTGTTTGCACTATGTTTCAAGGACATGCGAGCTCTAGCGATATCATACTAACCGAAGTAACAGGCCAAAAAATTTGTGTAAATTACGTATAAATTATGCAACAGATACAGCATTCGTCAACGTAAACATTCGATCACTTCATACTGCTGCCCTTTTCGAAGAAAGTACGGTCGGTTGTGACTTAATACAGTATCCGCTCATGCCAAACCTAGCAATAACAGACTAGAAGTTGATTGAGAGTCGAGTTGCAGGTTAATAAAGTGAGTTAGAACTTGAAGTCCCGTTAAAACCTTTTTTAACAGCCAGGAAGCAATATGACAAACGATATGTCGACAACTATATCAAAGGTGATTTTCAATGATCATACAGAATTGCAAAACTATTACAATTATATAAGATCGTCAAAGGATGCTGATACTGCAATACGCTGGCGAAATCAATTTGTATGGGAGCTGGCCAGATACTTGGTAGGAGAGGAAATTGTCGTGTATCCGAAACTCGCAAAATACCTTGGAGATTCCGGGCAAGAGATGGCAGAGAAAAATAGAAAAGAGCACCAAGTTATCAAGGAGCATTTGTATAAACTTCAATCAATGAAGCCAGATAACCCAGCGTTTGTTCCAACATTGGATGCTGTCATGAGTCGTCTTCAGAAACATATTGAAGAGGAAGAAAACCTAGATTATCCTCAGTTAGAGAGAAAAATGGGAGCTGAAAGATCACATAAATTAGCAAAGACGTTTGAACGAACAAAAATACTAGTACCTACGTATAGTCATCCATCGGTTCCGAATGGACCCCGTTTCGAAACAATTGTTGGACTCTTTGCTACACCTATCGACACTTTGCGTGATTTGTTGCGAAAATGGCCCTAATTTATATTCGTTCTCTTTGTTTGATTACGTGCAATTTCAATCTTTAGATTTTTTTCTGAAACAGTAACAATACTGAGCTTTTATACATTCTGACATAAATGTGTTTTAAACGAAATGAATTTTTCTACATAAGAAGTTCAAAGTCGAAAATCTAAAGTGCTTGATATTGGTTATGTTTAGCCATATTCCGATATGAAGTCGACACTTAAAGGAAGAGGCCAACCCGGTTCTTAAAGATTAGTCGCTTATGAAGCGTTCGTGAATATCTTCATAAAATTAAAGATGCTACTCACGACTTTACTTATTTATTTTTTCTCCTTCAAATTTTGACTTCAATCGAAAAACAATATCACACAAAAATTTATCTATAAAATAAAATTTTTCCAATTTGTAAATATAATCATCATACTGTCAATAAGAGATGAAATTTGACGTGATAATAGGTATTAATGAAAATACATATTTACAGTTTCAGCGAATGTTATGCTAAATCGGGTATTTTTGTACAGACTTGAAATGAATTAAAAATACATTCCTAAAGAACTGATTCACTAAGCAAGTTGTATGAGTGATTTTATTAGAAATTACGAAAATACATCAAACATTGAAACCCAAAATAAACAGATAGGAAATTTTGGCTGATCTTTAAATAGGTTACTATACAACTGCCTTACTGAATTAGCTCCCCGAAGTCTATTGCTTATTTTTCTACTAACGCATACCATGTTTTGAAATTTATGATTTGTTTTAGCTGAATAATTATTCTAGTAATACTTGGGCTCAAGTTCTTAACATATGCAAGAGTCAATACCTTCCATTTGCTATTAGGAAAAAATATTTAATTACTGTTAGTGTGGAACCAAAACGGTGTTCTAGTTCAATGCCTTAAAGGCATCCTAAGACCATGTTTTGTATTCTTCCAGACTAGAAATGCTGGCCAAGCACCAAAATTATCTGTGAAAAGTGGGAGTTTTGAGTTAGCATAAATGAAAACGAAATTTGAAACTTTTTCCTTAGAAGATTGCGATAAATTTAATTATACTTTACTTTCGTTTTTATTACTTATTAAAGAAGCATAAATATCTCTTGAGGCAAGGATGCGTGCTTCAACCAACATACTACAGAAATTTGATGCCCGAAAGTAAAAAAGACAGACTAGATCTTTAATTAAAGGTTATTTTTTAAAGAACAAAAACTTGATTATTCTTCTGAAGAGTCCGATTATTTATTTCATTTTAACATATCCATTAAGCTGTAAATAGACAGATACTAGTTCCTGAAAATATGGTCAATAGCAAGAATCTTTTCGATTTTATATTTACTCTTAACTATGGTAAAAGTAATCACAAAAATTTCTGCATTGTTTTTTCACTGCAAATAAGGGCTGCACCTTAATTAGGTATTAATTGTGACTATAGCTCTGGTTGAATGGGTGAGATTCATTCGTCGAGTGCTTTCAGTTGGAGCATTCTAGGAAATTAAATGGCGGATATGAAGGTTGTAATCTCATAAAGACAACCATCATTCACTTTTATATCAAAAAACTTTATTGCTTTACCAAGTCGCGTTAGATATCTTATATCGATAATGACTTCATTATGGACCTTAGTTTTCTCTACGAAGATCAAATCATTATATGTTTGTACGTTTGTTTTGTTCCTGAGGATGTTAGAAAAATTATGACAGGAATGACTAGAGTTTGTATCAAGTAGTAAATCCAAAGAATAGATACGTTTTTAGATTGCTTATATTTCATTTGGCACGTATTATTTTTTATATTCTTTTGCAAATAATCTTTATTATTTTCCGTTATTAAAACAAGAAATATATGATTTATATGGGGCTATAAAATTTATACTCACCAAGGACGAAACCAACAAAGAGACTTTTCATTTCTTTGCGTAACATTATTAACAATTATCGTTTTAAGTCGAGTGATCCATCGAACTTCTATTTTTCATGTGGTAAAAAGCTGAAGATAAGTATTCATTGTTTAATTCTGTACAAGTGATTGTTTGAATGTTATTTTCGCTTCTAGCACTTTACCGTACCATGTCCAACCCAATACCCTGGGGAACGGATTGCATCTGGATTCCTAGAAAGTTGTGGTTCACCAATTGACGCCAATAATTTTGAGTTAATAAAAATTTTTAAGTTCTTCTATTAGACTATTCCAAACGTTCATAAGAGTATTCCTTATTCGAGATGGAGTTAATATAAGTTATCACCTCTGGCCCGTAAAAGTTAACACTTACCCAAAAAATCTGAAGTGAAAAACTGACTTACTGAGAATAGCGATCATTATTTGACGTTCAAGGTACGACGACATAGACAATCAGCGAAACATATAAAGAAGTTTTCACTGCCACTGCCAAAACTACGCTTACGTATACGATGGTGATATGCTGTACTGCCCAGCCATCATAAATTATATTTCAAGATAATGGATGAGGATTTTTGTAAATAAATATATATCAAAAAAAAAGGAAAGTCTTAAACAGATCATGCCGGGGAAAACTGTAAACACTCTTGATTAAACACTTACTTAACGAATAAGTCTACATTATGTAAATTTTACTTTGTGAAGAACTTGTACATGGAAATATAAAACTACTTAATGATGGTAAGGTAAAGACTACAGTCCTTTTTTTTATATCAGAAAAGCGCGTTTTGATCTATCATAATACATAGAAAAATATTCTTGACTCAAATGTTGTCCTAAATCTTGAAAGTCCTCAGCTTTTCTATGTCCTGCAGATCTGTAATTTATGATTATCACTTTTTTGTGTTTATTGAAATAAAAAATTGTTGAGGTCCTTGTATATTATATGAGATACAGTTGAAGCTCTCTTCATGTTGGAGAAATGAATTTTTCCGGAGAAACTTGAAGACTTTTTTTAATCATCAAGAGAAAAAGCGAAACATCCTAAGTAACCTTGATTGTAGTAGCTATTTGTTCTATTTATTATTTTTATAACACCAAAGTTACTATAAATTTGCGCGTTATATGCTCGATTTATAAATCAGAATGAGTTCTTGATCCTTTTTGTACTTGCATGTAATTTTGAATTTGCCATCAATGGTTTAATTTTCTTTTCCTGAGGAAAATTACTCTAAAGAATGAAGAAATTAGTTATCAAACACAGCTTGCTTTTGTTCTCGAGTTGAAGATCGCTTACCTGTTCTTGAAAGTAGCCATAAGAAATGGTAAATTAAGGAAGTAATTAGATTCACTCAGTAAGCAAGAGAATAAAAAAAACTAAGTAGCGTAGAGACAGTATCACTTTACTAGTGGCTGCTACACTACCGTTTCCGTTTGGCTTACCTAAATTATTAAACAGCATTCTTCCATTAACTTTTTATGTTTACAATCTGTTAGTTATTTTAATGAGTGTTACTAAATAGTTGGATTTTTTGGCATCATCTTTCCTCTCTCATGCGACGTGGGATATTGTGGATCCACAGATCACCGGAATTGAAGTCAATAAATTCTACGTAGAATGTCCATAAAAAAAAAAGGGAAAGCAATATTACTTTAATATATTTTTTTCTAATTACTTGTTTTTTAAATGAAAAATTCGTATTAACAACTTTATAGTCTACTATTACACCGTTTTTTGCTTATACCATATCCTGACGGTTGGGTAGTGAAATAATAATGGGCTGAAGTTGTTAGTAATGAAATTATAACTTCTTATTATTCACTTATTTATTTATTTTACGGGTTCACTATAGCCACAACGAATTCGTAAAGTATTCTGTCTAGATCGTCATGGAGGTCACGAGATTCTGGTTCACCTCTTGACTAATTATCCGCGGAAACTTTCATGTTTAAGGCGCTTAAAAAACAATGATTATTTAAATAAGTAAAAAAAAAACAGCACCCGGTAAATCTCATGTTGCCTTCAAACACAGAACGAACCTAACGAGGCCCCAAACGGTTACTGCAAAGATCAGACGGGAACTAATACTTTTCCCTAGTTGTGGTCGTAGAAATCTAAGAATCCTTACCAGTTTATTAATTTCTAAATGAATTTTAATTTTTATCTTAAACATCTTCTTTTTCTTCAGGAACTTGGAAAATTTGAATATGAAGCCTTAGCTTGCTTTCTAATCAGTAACTGTCGTTTGCTAAACACGATGAATAGTTTCGATTTTGCAGTTTGCTTCTAAATGGCTTTACAGTAAGCAAGCATTGGAAATCTTTAAGCATTTGCGGTTGAATTATCTTAACCATATATACTCATTATGAATAGTTTCCTACAGGTATGTACATTTTTAAATAAAAACGAAACTCAAAAATATGTACTCTAACATAAATGTAAACGAAACTTAATCTCACTTGTGAATGTATTGTTTTCAACCAATACAATGTGACTGCCCAAAGTATAGCGAATAAAAATTTTACTAGCTTAATTATGATCGGTTGGATAGTTACATTAAATTTAAAAACTACAAAGTTCTAGGGAACCGAACGCCGCTTTTGTATACCAAAAAAAAAAGAAAGTAAGAAAGGATCCATGTTTTAATTTCTATTTACGTTATAATTATTATGTCTCTTGTTGTAAAAATTTTTCTTTCTATTTGCTTATTAGCCTTGGCAAATTGCTTTTCTCCGCCGACAGAGCAAGCTTATGACCCTTTATCTTTAGCAAGTAGTAAAAACGCCAGTAGGCGAGTTGCACATTACCCGTTTTATATCCAAGCTTTTCCATATGACTTTAATTGCAATGGAAATCTTTCGTTTATACAAAATCCACCTCCTACTTCAGGACGAGGAGCCTATTCAAGTATGGCAAATGTCAGTTCGTTTTTGACTGTTCCTACAGATAATACCAGTATTACCTGTGTATATGGATCGTGGTATCAACCTATCTGCTATTCAGGCGACTTACCTAAATGCTTTAGCATGTCCAGCGGTACAAACATCGTTGAGGTTACCATGAATGATTCTTCTCATGCTTTCAATTTCCACAACATTACGTTTTATTATTCAAGCAGCGATCACTACTATGCGCTTACACCGTCAACCACGTATGCATATTTAGAAGACGGTCTTGAGAAACCTAAAAATGATTCATACGCAGTATACAAAACTTATTTGTACTCTCGTAGTAATACAACATACAGATTTGAGTATTTGGATGCGGAATTAGTCCATGACAAACGGAGATGTGGCTCAGCGTCCTCTCTCAAACATAAACGCTTCGAAAATGAAAGAACATTTATGGACTACTTTTATAAACAAAAGATATACACTGAACGAGAGTCAAATCTGCATTTCGTTCCACCTAAATTAAAGCCTATTTCTAATCGAAAAGAAGTGAGTAAAATTCGATTAAATTCAACTTCAAACTTTGTTGGCCGTGACTATCCAATTTGTGTTGATACGTCGTCATCCACTTCTCCTCGGATGAAAAATGGACTGCTGTACATCTGCTTAGCGTTTGGGTTAATAGCGCTATAGAAGTTTTGCTAGGGTACGAAAACTTCAAATATTAACAATCATTATATTATCTGCTGCGTAAGACAAAGCATGACTAACAGGTAAAAAGTTCTTACGATCCAAGTAAAATTTTATGGTTCCTTTAAATCATGCTGCTATTTCAAGCAAAACATATATGCGATTACATGTTTACTGTATAAACGAACATTGGATATTGAGGTGGCTTTACCAGAGTCAAATCATTTAATCATATTCTGAACATTTGATGTTGGTACACCAGTCTAACAACTATCAAAACATAAAATATTGTCTAATAAACGGATTTTTCAAACCTCATAATGTTAATAATAAGTCCGGACTAAAGAATATCTGCTATATAGTTTCTTGATAATGCTAAACTCGTGCGTATGTATTGAACTACCTCTGTAAAATGATATTGTGTACATAGACTCATTGTTTTTGATGGGTTTCTTCTTTCAACAACTAGCATTATGCGGTACTGTAATTTTTTTAGTTTTTGTTTTTATATATACAAATTGAATACCTAATCAAAGATTAATCATTATAAATCCCATCAAACATATACAACCATAAAGAATCACTGATTTTGTACTTTTTTATGCTTGTAATACATAACTAATTTCTGTACTAAACTGTCAAACCAACACCATTCATATACAAGCTTGACAGGTTGATGACGCTATGCTACGCATTAGATGCCTTGATTGTTTATGTTAAACTGAAAGGTTAAGAATCAAAGTCACTCCAAATAGAATTTAGAAGACATTAGTAAAATAGCAACGTCAATACAATGGCTGCTATTATGTCCTTGACGGTAACAAACTTGGTACACATCAGTTATGTCAGCAATGGGGCATGCGACAGGAAAAGTATTATTAAGTCGAATCTCATATCCAGCTGGAGATACTTGTTTAGCTTGAAAACTTGATATTGCGGATCCAGAGGGCTTGAAGAGGAGAGCACCGTTCTTGCCGAGTGAAGCGTGTTCATCGTTAAAAAACAGTTGAGTTCTTCAGTGTGAAACTACCAGCTCCAACACCACTATCTGCGTAAACATATCCATATTGACCTATAGTTAACGGATTCATTGGAACATTTTGCTTACTAAAACAGAGGGCTACCGAACTAAATGTTTGATTAAGGAATCTGTTGGCGCACAAATTGAGGAAATTAAAGTCAAAGTCGTGATGCTAAAAAAAGATAAATAAAAAAGACCACAGACAATGACAATTTTATTTTAAGTCTTATTTAAATATATATCCAGAATATATTTTGTAACCTGAGTAACTTTAATGAAAGGTAAAATAAAGTTAAAGCACTCGGTCAAATGTATTCAGCGATAAGTTGCAAAAGGAATCCAAATCCTTATATACAAAATCTAATGGAAAATACACTCGTCTTAAAAGTGTAGATCAATGGCTACTTTGATCATCCTTGAGTATATGTAGCAGGAAAATGTCTGCGGAGATTCTTGCCTGTACTAGACAGAACTCGAAATGCTTAGTTGGATAAATCTAATACTGAACAACAAAATTAAATCTTTCGACAGTGGAAAATTCTATCATTAATGGATTTAATCGAGAGTTAATTCATGTAAATTTTTCAATCGACACAAGCTAAAGTACGGTACAAACAACGTACAGAAACGATTTGCGAAATCCTTTTTTCTTTATCTTGCAGTTACAGGTTCCCCACTATAATTTTTATTTATTTTATAAATAAGAAATTAAACTGTAGTATGATACTACATTCATTCATGCATTGTTCATAAGAACTGTCAAGGCAAAATTATCATCAAAACATAACGGTCATAACTTCCAGATTAGATTCAATTAATGGCAATTTGTCTTTTCGAGCGAGATTCTTCAATCTTTGGCAAGACAATGCTTAGAATACCGTGGTTAAATTGAGCTTCAATGCGGTCGGCGTCCACCCTGTTTGGAATGGTGATTGTTCGAGAGAAGGAACCAAAGCGACGTTCCGACCATCTTTGGTTTCCTTTGTCGCTTTCGCTCTTGCGTTCGTTTACAGATTCACCAGAAATCGTCAATTTTCCTTCATCGTAATGAACCTGTACATCTTGCTTTTTGACACCAGGCAGTTCTACATCCACCTCGACGGTATCTTTGCCTTCATGAACATCAATGGCCGGTGACAAATCACCAACACGGTTTTGGCGTTGGACACGAGGAGAATAACTCAAAAAGTCAGAAAAGACGTCTTGGAAGGGGTGCAATTCAAAGAAGGGTTGGAGAGACATTGTTAATAACGACTAGCAATAGCAGTTGTCAATTTCAAATAGCAGTTAAATAATTTAATACTGTTTGTAGATGTTGTCGATTGACTTTTACATGCTTCCAATTTATACCTACTCATCACGAGCAACTAAACGGCCTAGCACTTTCTAGATGCTGCCTCTTGGCCACCACTGGAATTCGTCGAATTTCCATGCTATTCCTTTTGTTCTTTTGTACAAATTCTGTCATTTCTTTTTCTCAACTGGACATAAAAATGGCTTTTTCTTTTCTTTGCTTCTTTTTCCTTGTACTCTTTTGTTTACTGCAGCTCTCCTCGTCATTCTAGTTACCTCTAGAAGAATCATCACACATTCCTCTTTTGTACGATACACACATCAAAGGATCAACAAAAGTACCGACATTAGTACCAATCCTCATCCTAACGGTAGTGCTGTTACAAATTCTAGTGATTTTACATGTACGAACAGATGTCTACGGCCACACCTAGGCGAAAACACCAGTTCCCGTCCGATCACTGCAGTTAAGCGTCTGAGGGTCTCGTTAGTACTATGGTTGGAGACAACATGGGAATCCGGGATGCTGTAGGCTTTTTCTTTTTTCTTTTGTTTTTTGCTTTTACGTTTTTAGCTCATTATTACCAGCTTACGACAGTAACGATCAAAAGAGTGCTGGTCAAAAACTATCTGTAAAGAAAATTGTGAGCTACCAATTTTTTGATGGTTTTATTCGATGTAAATTTGATTTAGCGAATACTGCTTTGTCACGACGGAAAGCCAATTGATGATTGTTTTTAGCGTCCTTTGTAGTTAAAATTTATGGTTATTCACCACACAGCAATAAAACTAGTCTACGAGTCATACGTATAATGTATATGTATATTTAGTAAATGATCTATGCTACAAACTAGAAAAAATAAAAAAAGAAAAAAATCCTGCTTTCGAAGTTTTATTTTTTTTTATTATATGTTTCCTATCCTCGCTGCGCGACGAGAAAGACCGACCCGAAAGGTTAGTAACGAAATCCAGAATGCGTTTTAGGTTTTATTACGTCTTTCAATATGCACAGAAAAAGTGCTATAATACAGCAAGTCATGGTAAATTGTTGAGCCCTTCGGATAGCTAAAGTGTAATCAGCTAAGATTATCCTCTGAACAGCCTTTGGTAAATCGTATAATGAAGACATGGATTCGGTAACGTCATGTATAATCGCATTAATCTGATTTTGAGTGAAATCAGTGTTTTTTGATAGGTCATCGAATACTTTCTGCCTAAGAGTCGACTGAATAACCGTTGACAATCCTCCTACGCCAAATAATGAGCCGATACTTCTAATTAGATAAAGAGTGGACGTGGATGTTGCATGTGAATCTTGAGGAAAAGCAAATACAAATGAAAACAATGAACTCGGAAATCCTATACCTTGCCCAACGTTTGCTGGAATTAAAGACAGACCTAGCAACAATGGTGGCATAGCAGGATAGACTAACAAACTAAGCATATAGCCTAAAGACATAAGTAATACTCCTGAAAATAGCAATTCCCCTATAGGCACACGCTGGTGCATAAGGATACCGCAAATTAAGCCTCCTATAGGTGTAGATAAGGAAGGTAAAGCAAGACGAAGTCCTGCTTTGGAAGGGCTATCTCCTAGTACGAGTTGGAACAATAAGGGAAGAGTAAATAAATAAGCGTATCCTGCTAAGCCAGTGAAAAACCCTATTGTCAGAACCAAGATGCTGTACAACCCTTGAAGCGATTTCATTGGAATGATCGGTGCTGCTGTTGTGGTGAATTCAACATATATAAATGCAGAAAGAAGTATTAATCCGGTGATAAGTAAAAGAGTCAGTAGCGAAATTCCGTTGTTATCCGTAAAACTTGTACCAGCAAATGTTAAAACCAACAGCAATGCCGTCAACCCACATACCAAGAGAAATCCTCCTAGGATGTCAATCTTCCTAAACAAACCGCAAAAATTATGCAGTTTTTTGACCCCTCGTTGATTATTTACGAAGAAATACCCCACCGAAATGCTTAACAATGAAAAAGGAACTTGGACGAGAAAGCAAAATCTCCAATTAAATAGCTCAGAAAGTATACCCCCAAAGGAAGCACCGCAAATGGCACCGAAACCTAATATTAAATTTTGGAATGCTTAGAACAATCCCCGTTTTTTAGTGGGAATGATATCTGAGTTGATAATAGTGGAAAGAGTAACCAATCCTCCCCCGCCAATTCCCATAAAGCTCCTTGCACAAACTAATGAAAATATTCCATTAGTAAAGTAACACCACACACAACCCAGACAAAACAAACTGGATGCCATAAGCAAACACGCTCGTCTCCCCAATATATCAGAAAACGATCCGTATAAAGGCTGGAAGGTAGTACTGGTAATAAGATACGACGTGGTTATCCAAGAAGCCAAATTAACTGCACGAAATTCTTCACCAATTGTAGTATAAGTAGAAGCTGTAACTGTCCCATCGAACCCAGCAAGAAATACGTTTAATAAAAGCGAAGCTTCTATCCAAATCAAGTTTGGGATTAGAAGAGGTTTTTTAGTGAAAGGAGAGACATCTACACTAAAATTATTTTTAGTCTCATCTTCAATCTCGCTGTCTGGTTCGCTTGTTGGATCAATAGAAGAGATTTCAAAGGTAGTTTGCCGGTAGGAACTTGAATCCAACAAACTAAATGTTTCCGAATGAGACGAAATTTGCCCGTTTCGATCGTTATATATAATACTGTTCATAATTAATGAATAAAAATATATATAGTAAGAAAGAACTTTAATAACCAAAAATTCAGAGAAACGTTCGTATGGCTTTTTCCGGATTTATATTTAATTTATTTTTTTTTTTTTTTTTTTTTTAAAAAAAAAAAAAATTTAATATATCTACCACAATTCAATCTGTCACAAGGTTCTTTACTTCAGTAAAAATAAAGAAACAGACTTCATGGTTCACTACCATACAAAGAGGTGCTTACGGCTCCCAATTTTTTCGTTCTACTTGCATTTTCGTATTTTCTTTAGAACAAAGAAATGTAAAGATAAGCACGCGATACACGATATTAATTATATGATCTGATGAGATAGATACGATAATATTTAATTCTGAGAAACGAAACTCTTCATAGACGAGTTTGCTCATCTAACGATGAAACAACGAACGAGATAAGAAGTGCCTTAACCTTTATACGATATTAGTCGTTGCTTGAAACAATAATTATACAATACTAAGGCTTCATTAAAGAAATTCCAAAGAAGCGTAGAACAACTAATTGAGAGATTTAACTGAACCAGCTACATTCAACTTCACATCGACTATTTAGTGAAACAGGTCGCTGAAAACTATTATTATTCACTCATTTACTATCAAAAATTATTCTACTATAAGTAAAGCTTCTTTGAAGCTGATAACTAATTTTCCAACTTATCGTGTATTCCCATAACGAGAGAAAGACCAACTGTGACAAAATTATCTTGCCATCTCGAAGCGAAAATTGTTTCAATAAGATCCAGTTAATTTAGGAATGGCAGTGAATCTAACAAACGAAGAAGGATTTTTTTTAATCCAACAATTACAAGCTATATCCGTTCAAATGAGTGAATTTAACCAAGTAAGGATATCAGGAAAATGAATCAAAGGGAAATCCACGAATATTATATATAAGAAGATCCATTTGTTATGAATTAACTGATCTGTCAGAGTTACCGGGAAACAAACCAAACTATATTGGAGGTTATTTGATAATGAAATATCAGAAATTTATGACGCTGAGGACTACAAATCAAAACATTTTAAGAGAAACCTACTGGAAGTCTTTAAGCTACTACTACTAGTTTTTCTACTGAACGAGAAAAGATTGCATATCTTTAACACAACCCCCAAGATTATCATTGTGGACAAATTGCCCAGATCGTGAAAGAATCCGAAAGGAATAAAGCATTCTTAATGTGTATTCAAAAAAAGTTTCTCAAAAGTTAAGCAATGAGTCTTAGTTATACATTTTACGAATTTCTAGACAAATCAGCTATTTACGATCTTAACTAGGAAGATTGGAAAGTTGGCTCATCAAATTGCATCAGAAAACACTCCTAAAGTTCATTACCTTTTTCTTACATAAAGTATCAAAACGTAAATAACTTCTGAAAACGATATCGAAAAAGGAAGTCTATGAAAAGCATTAAAAATGAGTAAATATCGATAGTGATATGTACCACACCTCCAATGACAAAAGAATTCAAAACCAAGTAAATATGTAGGAGGAAAACCTTCGATAAAAACAGAAATAAGACAAAACTAAAAACTGGCGAATGGTTAGAAAGTCATTCAAGTACCAGACATAAGACAACCATCTTCATAAAGCGAACATATCAAATGGAACCGAGAACAATCCAGAGAAAGAAAAATTCCCAGTACAATAATGCGGAGCTCTCCCTGCAAGAATAATGCATTTATCGATACAGGAGCTAGTGCATCAATGCTAAGGGAAGATTTCACAAAACAAGTAGCGAAGAAGTACAAGGAATATCAAGATTCTACGAATCTAAAGCGCAACGGCATTAAAGTTAACGGCAAAGTCATACAACCGATAACAATTGATAGTAAAAATTTTCTGTGACATTTATAAATTTTTCGATATCCGACGTAGAAGTTTGCATCGGATGGGTCTCATGAAATTAGGGACCTTTGATGATATATCTGATTACGATGAAGCAAACGCCGTAAACGACGACCAAGAGAAATACCAAAAGAAGATCTTCAAATTACTAACGCCTTTAAACAAACTATTTAGCGAGAGATACAAAAATTGCACTACCTGAAAACTCACCCACTGATTTAATTTTCAGTATTAAACGAAAATTGCTAGATTACGCACCAAAGCTAAGACGTTAGAGACAAATGGATTTGACCAAAAAGAAAAAATATGAATAATTTATTTAATATATTCAAATTTTAGAGCCCATCAAGTTTGGTGCGCTCGACTCATCATCCCAAAGAGGGGAATAGGCAAATATCGTAAGGTCATAAACAGTAAACTACTAAATGCAATTACTTAAGGGATAATTATCCAGCATCAAATTTCTGACGCATTATAATAAATTAAGGAGCACCAAGAAATTCAGTACAACTTATTTAAAAGAAGAATGACATTTACTACGTATTTATAAAGGCGATAAACACAAGACACCCTTTAGAGGTTTTAAATATACTTTAATGCCGTTTGGGAAAAAAATATGCCAGCAAACTTCCAAAGATATATTTGCAAAGTGCATTTCCCATACCTAGGAATTTTTATTATCATTTACCCGAACGGTATTTTCCTCATTAGGAAAGGAACACGAAACACACTTGCGAAAGGTATTTCAAAAGTCCCAAGAAACAAATTTGTATGAAAAGTTCAATTTTTAAAAAAATTCTAGGTTTTAAGTTACAAATTCTCAGAAAAAGGAATTCAAATTGATCCCGAAAGAATTCAAGCTATTTCAAAGCGGGCACCTTAATACACTACGGCGTTTACAATTCTTAAATTCGTAAATTATTCTAGACAATTTATATAAGATTTATCAAAACTAGACCATCATATGATTTAACAAAAAGAATCTTAAGTACACATGAACTTGCCGTCAAAAGAAAGTTAAAGAGATTTAATGAAAGTTAAACGTAAATTAAAGAATGCTTCTATGCTCAGACATTTTTATCCAACCAGCGAAACTAGATTGGAAACGGATGCCCCAGATTTTGTCATAGGAGAAATACTATCAATAAAGAAGAACAAAATATTTTTATCTAGTTGCTTCCCATTCCAAAACATCCACTTACTGACAACGTATATTGCTAACATGGGAAAAAGAAGTGTATACTATCATCGCAGCTCTCCGAAAATGATAATTTTCAGCAAGTATAGAAAACCTATTTCAAAAACTAACCTACCATAAAAATCTAACATCCATGTTTACATAGATTTGCACAGATACTCGGTTTAAAATACATAGATTTGAGAACTAGAACTCTGTAATTTCGAAATTCATCATCGACCGGGCCGAAAAAATGTACCAGCAGACTTAATATCATAGTGCCCTGATTATTGATAAAGCGAATTAGTGGGACTGATCATCTCACAAATGTTTCGACTTCATACGGAAAGAATGCCCCAATCACAAAAAGTATCAAACAATTCTTGATGGAGAAATCGATAATTCTTAATAAATTGTGATAAATCATAACATTATTAACGAGCAAGGAAAAATTTAGATGTCAAATATTAGAGACGAACTCAACTGATATATTACCAAATTCATAATCATCCAGTTAAAGGACATCGTAGAAAAATTCTACCGGCAAGGAATGACTAGTAACATCCAAAAATATGTAAAGAATTGTCAACGTCATAAATTTGAAAATTATCAACGATATAGTCCCTTGCAATCAATACCGGTTGCAGAAACGCCCTTTCGACACTATTCAATGGATTTTGTCACTGGGCTACCAATGTCTAAGGTAGACCCAATCTTAGCAATTGGTAATCGATTCAAACAAATGGCTTGTTTCTTTTAATAAAACCATTGTAGAATAACAAATTATTAACACATTTGAGAAACACACTGTATCAGTATATGGCAATCCGGCAGTCATAGTTTCTGATCGCGGACCCGCTTGTTTATTTCCGATAAATGGAGAAAATACCACAAGGAACAAATGTTCGTCATGCGCCATCTTTAAAATTTTATTTTTAAACAAATGGAACTCGTCAACCGAATCGTACAAACATATCTTTGATGTTATATATGAACGAAATTTCACAGAACTGACAGTCTATCTAAAGAAAGAATAGTTACGTTATAATTTATTTGAGCGTTCTGCAATTAAAACAAATTTCGTAGAAGCTGCATTCGGAATCAAACCAATTCATGCTGAATGGGATATGCAAGTGTACATGATACTGGCACATATACCCCATTCACGTGGACGCAACCTGTTGGTTTGGTAAGAAAAAACATTAGAAGAGTGAATAGACTTTATGCAAAATAGTGTACTAAAAACCGGAATTACATCCAAAATTCCGACCTGGTGATCAATTACTCATTAAAAATGGCAAAATAGGTTTTTTCATAAAACTAACAAATTAGATTCTAAATGTGTCAGTAAAATAAAAGCTAAACATTAATTGCAAACAACCAGAAGCTACAGTTTCCTCAAGAAATACGCAGAAGGTAGCAGGCATCATTTCATGTGTTCGAACTCGAACCATATAATAGATGAGAATGCCAACGATTTTCCTAAAAATATTACTATTAATCATATACTTAATATTTATAAGAGGGATAGCAGATTGCTGTTTAATTGTCTCTACGGTACTAGACGCAGATGATGATTTTTCTTCACTAATTTGGATCCGAACTAACACTGTTCGAAAAGAGGTAACCAAACAGTTTACCGTATTTAATTAAAGTTCTTTATCATAGACCGCAAGGAAAACAAGATCTTTCAATTCTAAGAAGTGAAACATCTTGGGAGGGGAGGTGTCATTACGTTTACAATATATTACTCATAATGTAATAAAATAACACTTAATGTATTATCAATAACCTTATTATAAAAGGAAAAATTCATTTCGTGCGATTGAAAAATATGAATAAGTCTAGAATTGAGATGACTCATAGAATAAGTTATCCTAAAGTAGTATATATACATACCTCTAGTTGGAAGTTTGCATCCTCAGATTGGAAGATTCGACTGATCTTGCTAAATACAAGTCTGCATAAGTTATTTAGTGTATCAAATCCCTGGAAGCTATTGCTCTTTATTGAAGTAGTACAAACCAAAAAAAATTGAAGTAATTTCACAAAATGTACATCCATTTTCCTATCGATTTGTTTATTTTCACAACGAAAGAGTCCATTATGGCAAAATGATTTTATTTATAGTTTTATCGTATAATAAAACATTTCTTTGCATTGCCTATGTTAGACATTTGACCAAGACAAACTATCATACTTTTATTTGTACCGTTTCCTCCAAACTGTCAATGGAAATGTCAATTCAATAACAATACAAATGCGGCGTCTTAAATTGGCCCAGAATTTGTATAGAACTGTGGGGACTAAAAATCGGAGACTTAAGTTTGTTAATATTAGTATTCTACTTTTGGCATAGCCTTGGTTTGATTTCTTGAATAAAAACTCAAAGTAATTAATTAAGTTTTTTTTTTTTATATCCTATTGATACGAACGATTACTTTGGTATTTTCTAAAGAAAACTTGTGCTACACTCTAACCGCAACCTATTCGAATCTGAAAAAGCAAGCAATACTTTGGGAGTACCTCCATCAACGGCAAAACAACTCAATTCTTAATATAAAGGTTCTTGTTTCTACAGTAAAATCATCAGGTATTTATGGCCACAAATAGGCGAAAACACCATTTCCCGTCCTATCACAGCAGTGAAGCGTTTGGGATGTCGTTAGTACTGTGGCTGGAGACAACATGGGAATTCGGTAGGCTGAAAAATTTTATTAATTTCTCTAATTTATCGTTCTCATTCCTATTGTTTGTAGTCATTTACTATTTCTTTTATGGATACACGTCATGAATAGGTCAACCCTTATTTTTGCCTTGTTGTCAGATGGCATATAAATTTTTGTCAGCTTTCGCAGTAAAGACTTGCAATATAATCAATGTATTTCATTTAAGTGAGTATTAACAATGAATTACTGGCCCTACGTTATTGACGAAAGAACGAAAATTAACTTAGCAAAAGATGTATGTAAGGAAAAGTGAGAAAAGTATGTATGTTATTAACAAGGCTTTATTAATATAGGAATCACAGAAAGGTTCAACTGAAGGCGATGAAGAAGTCTCGAATTTAAAAACTGCTGAAGAAAAACATTGGTGGAAAATGAAATTGAACAGGGAAAATTTTCTAAAAAAATTGAAGGAGAAGAGAGATCGTGAAAGAATTCGAACGAAAAAATCAATGGAAGATATGGGTTATTACTTTTATTAATGTTTATACACGATAAAAATTGAAAAAAAAAAGTAACTAAGGATATTTTAATAATGAGTCTACCTGTTGGGATGCTTGTGGGGATATGAAAGGCTTTAATGAGAGTTTCGAATCGAGTTGGTGTATGGTTTATACCGTCATGACCTATATGCGAGGACCTTATGTCGATAGATTTAGTATATAACATTAAGGATCCATTAATAGCATGTCCGAAACAAATGGAATTCGAGAAGACGGCTTAGGAAGATTCGTCTACAGAGTGGCGGATGCGACTGATGTATCTGAATGAATTGTTTTGCAACTTGCTTTAATTAGTCAGGTCCGTAGTAGTTACCATTCAAAACTTGAAGTGATGCAAAGAATCCAATTTAAAAATGTTCTTTCCATCTTACACTTGTAAGTTAATTTTCACTGTAAACTTGTTCGACTTACGTTGTGTTATTTTACTTCTTAAAATGGCTCTCTACTAGTTAACAATTATTGTCGAAATCGATCCATTATATTCACTTTAATAAAGGCATAAATAGTATACATAGTGCATCGGTGCTTAAAGTTTTGCTAATGTTTATTAGTTTTCGTAGCAGCCGTTATCTTGATTTTCGATAAAAATATTAAGAAAGTAGAAAAAAAATTAAAAAAATACAACTCAAGATATAAGAATAACAAATAAATAGTGCGAAAGAAAAAAAAAAAAAAGTTCAAACTTTTTCTTCGTTGGACTTTTTCGGGGGTACTTTTTTGAACTTTTGTTCCGTTGAAACGCTCTTAACGAAGAAGATGGCAAGTGTCCCAACGGCCATAGCAATGGTTGTAAAGAGCCAAATAGTCTTATACGCAGATGCGTATGTTGTAATGACACGATATCTCTGGTTCTTTGAGAGATGTTGGATTCTATCATATGGCATCTTTGCAACCGAACTATCTCCATGAAAGGCAGAAGTCACCCTCTGGCTAAAGATTACTTCTCCTATGGTTATACCAATAGCACCTCCAATGTACCTGACGAACATCAGGGTTGCAGTTGCTATTGGGGTTAAAGAAGGAGGAAAAGATGCCTGCATGACGATGAGTAAAGGCAAAAACATAAAACCGGAGCCAAACATAAAGATAGTTATTAATCCCATAGGTTTGGAAAATGGTGAAAAGGCATCCAAAGAGATTAGACTTCCTAGACCTGCTGTACAGACGATGCCTCCTATCGAGAGTACTGTCTTAAAAAAAGGAAAGCTTTTGAGCAATGCGCCAATGATCGCGGAGCTAACAATTAAAACGGCGGCACCTGGTAAAAAGTGAACACCGGACATTAAGGGATCATTGCCACGGACCCTTTGATAATACTGGGGAATATGATAAGAAAATAAGTAATCATTCATGTAAAGAATAAAAGAAGAGATCATAATAATGATACCATTCATATTTTTGAAAAGGACAGGAGGTAGCACGGGATTTCTTTTGGTATGAAAGTCGTACACCATAGCAAAGATGATAAGAATGCCACCGATTATAATATAAGGCAAGACACCGGGACGAGCCCAATGGCCGGATTCACCACCCAAAGAGATACCCAAAAGAAAAAGCACAACACCGGTCATAGCGCTGGTAAGACCAAGAAAATCAAAAGTTTTGAGGAAGGTAAGGAAGGACTGTCGTTTAACGGGTAAGACTCTCAAAAAGATAACGATTAGAGTAATAGCAACACCGCCGACGGGAAGATTAATGAAGAAGATCCAGCGCCAAGTGGTGTTTTGACAAATGAGACCACCGAGAACAGGACCAAGGACAAGAGCAATACCCCAAGCGGAAGAAGTTAGAGCGGTATACATTGGTCGGGTTTTTAAAGGAGTGATTTCGGAAATAATAATATTGGTTAAAGAACTAATGCCTCCACCCCCAACACCCTGAATGGCTCGTGAAATAATGAGCATAATCATACTTTGACTACCACCACTAAGAGCACTGCCGAGCATAAACAAAAAGATGGAGGCGTACAACATATGGTTGCGGCCCAAAATATTTGAAAGGACACCGATCGCTGGCATGACAGCGTTTGTTGACAAAGTATAGGCGGTACTTATCCAAAAGGAATGGGAAGTATCATGGAAATGTTGGGTTATGGTAGGAATAGCAACGGTAACGATTGTATTATCCAAAGCAGCCAAAAAAAGACACAAGACGAGAGCTGGGACCACCAAAACCATTTTATTCTCAGGAATCAATTGAATTTCTTCCTTGTCTGTCACCAGATTCACATCTTCTTGTTCACCTTCACGTGAATTCTTTTTGATTTCCACATTGGTGTTTTCAGATGAAAGTTCCTCTTTGATAATCGACGATTCCGACAATGGCGATTCCTCGTTCACAATCTCAGCGTTCCTCTCTTTCTCTTCTACAATTTTTGGCGTAGATGATTTATGATCGAAAATTTCATTCTCCTTTGTCACTTCATCCTTGTTTTCTTCCGTCCCGGCATTTTCTGGTAGTGTGACGATTTCATCTAAGAGAGGACTGTTCTTCTCTTCGGCGCCTTGCTCGGACGATGCCAACTCGACGGCATTTGGAGGAACGGAATCATGCATGTGGTGGTATGGTGGGTGGGGGTATAGAAACTGATGGTATTTTAGGGAAATAACTGTGAGATGAGAGGAGGGTAGTAGGGTAGGTAGGTAGGAAAATAAGTTAGTAAGTAAAGTAAAGTAAACGAAGGTATTTTTTTGTGTATATTAAAAAATAAGAAAAAGAAAATAAGAAAAAGAAAAAAAAACCACAAAAAAAGAATAGTACCCACGATGGATAGGATCTCAATTATGAAAACTTCCAAAGAGCAAAGAAGAAAAAGGAAAGAATACAAGGAAGAAGACTAATTCAATAATCGAATTCAACAAATTGGAGATTTCAAGAGAATGTTTGTTGAGGCTAGAAATCCCAAGGTTGAATCATTCGTACATAGAAATAACTAACCAAGTAAGTAACTAACTAAGTATATATATTTATATATAAACAACAATAGCAAAAATAAGCGTTTTACGAATCTTTTCCGATTTGTTGTTTTTTTTTGCTCCCTTGGGTGTTCCTTACGACACACACACACACACACACACACACAAACAAACAAACAAACAAACAAACAAACAAACAGAAAAACAGTAAGAAAACAAACAAAAGAAAAAAGAAAAAAGAAAAATTCCAAACGAATTCTTCTTCGGCTAACGTACTTTTGATCCCCTTTCTCGAGTACAAAAGACGACTTTTTAAAAAAAAATCCCTAAAGCCTTTTATTTTTGTATGCAAAATTACCCAAAACCTCATAACAAGTGGGGAAGTCGGAACATCTGTCGGAGTTGAAATTTTCTCTATTAGAAATAAGTGTATGGTAGACGAATGTATTCTAGGTCATAGTTGAACTCATCTCCTATCCAATGGGCATTCCTATTAGGCAAGTTTGGTCCAGTAAGAATAGACTTGAGATATCCGAATTTGTCATTCCCAACGTGACGTACAATTGAATCTAGGTTAGTCTATGGTCTAACGCTTGTTTTTTTTTTTTTTTTTTTTTTTTGTCTGGAGACTCTTCGAGTCTTTTCTCTGTTTGTTTTCTTTGTCTATTTGTTTACTTTTACCGCCAAAGGAAACTCAAACTCAAGGGTGAGTCTCCTTTTTCGTCCAAAAGTTTATAAAGTGTCCAAAAGGATAAGAGAAATTGAGTAAGGGAGCTAGCTAGTTAGCTAACTAGTTAGCTAGCTGGGTTAAGGGAGATGATTGTCCAAGACTCATCACTCCTAAGGGACTACGAGTTGTGTGTTGTCATAGTATAGTTAAAAAAGAATAGTGCAAATTTCGATTGTCTCTTTACTTTGTTTTTTATTTCTCTCTGTTTCTCACGCTTTCCAATCTGATAAACTAACTGACGTGGATCGAATATCTCTTGATAATCATCAAATCTTTGCTCTCTCCAATACAATCACTTTTGTTTCGATTTCGACTTTTCCTTTTCCATCCTTGTTGATTCACATCTTTGTATATGTACATATGTATGTAACACTTTCTATTCTACATCTGTCTAGATAAAAGTGATAAAAACAGAATCATTTTTTAAATGAATTTATTTTTAACACTTATATTAAAGTTAACTAGATTTAGCAATTTTGTTGTACAACCATATTTAAACAAACATGTATTATTTTGTCATAATTCTCTGTCTCTAAAATACATTTGCTGACATCGCACACGCCAGTCTAGTTCTATGATGCACACCAATATGGTCTGTTCTGGTAGACTGTGTCAAAGAGAATTTTGCTGGTAAAGCAGTTATAGACAGGATAAGTCCATATGTGAATGGGACATATATGGTCTGGGTGGACAGTGGAAACAATGTTGATATGGAGATTGATGATACACTGTTGCAAAACATATCATCATGCGTTCAAGAACGCTATTTCAATGCTTCTGTTGATGTATTTTCTCACAATGATTATGCCATGTTTTCTTCTCATGACTTACCAAGCGAAATAAAGGATCACTACGATTATTTTGGGCATGGCTACCCGGAATCTTACGGCCCATCACACCCAGAGTCTGACTACGGCCCTGATGATATGAGCAGTTATTTCAGACGCGCAAAGGTGCCAAACAATTTTGGCAACCCATATACGATAGGGACACTTGTTTCTAATCTTCGTGAACAAGCGAAAATTTCAACAATGTATCCTTTGTTATTAAACAATTTTGTTGTTTGTACACTGAGTGAATATTGTCCCTGTTGAAATTCATACGTGAGGATATTCAATCATCTAAATCACTATAAAATGCTACAATGCAAAAAAACCGCTTTTATACGTTTTCATTCAACTATTTTTCTTTAGCCTATCCATAAATGATACACAACATTCATCATCGATTCCAAAGTTGTGTTTGTTTTTCTTTTCTTTTAGAGAATAAACCACTGTACGGAAAGGGGATAAATCCTCCTTTGTATCTCGTTGACTATCCCTATTTGATTTGCCCTCATTATCGGTTTCCAAGAATTTAAGCAATGCGACTGATATTATAATAGACCCTATATTTCTATGGAATTGCTTTCAACAAATTTACTAAATATTCTTGCGTATCTCGTGAATTCTATTCTATTCTATTCTATTCTATTCTATTCTATTCTATTCTATTCTATTCTATTCTATTCTAAGAATGCACTTCACAATTCGCTGACGAGAAAATGCCTTTTCTTGCTTCTATTCTTTCCATCAATACTTTTTCTTTAAAAATGAGGTTTATCTTATGTTACTAAACATTCCCTACGAGGATTCCGTGTGTTTGTTCTTTCACTTTATGAAGTTTATACTTACATTTGTTCCGTCTCACTATAATAAAAACATCAGTTGAAAAACCCAACTGTACTTGAAAAAACAAATTCATCTACTTTAAGTTATTTCGAGATCCTAACTGTTTCCTATATTTTTAAATAGCTTACAGTTTCAGTTTCTTCTTTTTTAATATTCATTTCTATGCTTATTTTCTACCGCTTTATAAATTTTGGTTTTCACCATCTTGCCGATAAACATGGCGGCCTCTAAGTTGTTTTAGTGCTTTCACAAACAAAATTATTTTATTTTTTTTACAAAAGTATTCATAATTCCTTTCTTAGATAAACGGCATGTAAAGAGGGAATAAGATTTCTTTTTCAGTTTTATTTGGTTCTTCAAAGGTTTCAATGTGTGTGTATACCAATTGAATTATTAGAAAAAAAGATATATTTATTTTAAAAATAGTTCTTTTATTTTATGACATCCAAGTTTCTATATTGATTTGGAACCTTCAAGATCAGTAACCAGAGATGATGAGACATTAATCCCGCCAGCGTACAGGCGAATCTTCCACTCAACTTCCAATAGTTTCTTTAAAAAAATACTTATTATATCTTGCTCTTGATGTACAAAAGAATTGACCATTTTTCTACTTTTTGGAGATATATCAACTAGTTTTAGGAATTAAAGCAGTCCAACGAAAGAGAAATGTTTCATTTTAATTAGTGAATAACTGCCATTTCAACAAACAATATATATTCAGTAGCTCTAATTTAAAACTATTTTTAGCGTTGCTTTTTCTATTCATTCATTCTTTTACAATCTGTTATCCAAATAAGAGAATGGTTTATTTCTGTAGTCAACTACTTAAAGACAAACAAATGATACTAAATTTTTTCCTTACAATTATTATTTTCCTCCATTGTTCCCTGTTTACAAAATGGTTCGTTCACTCATATATAAACATAATTTACTAGCATTCCTTAAAGCAAATATTCATCTATAGTGGGATACAATAACTTCTGAATCCAAACTGTGTAGTTTAGTTATTAAATGCTTTCTTTTTTTGTTTGAAAATTTAATGGGATAGAAATTCTAATCAAATAGAATTCCCTTTTTGAAAATTAAACGATATTATGAAAAGGACTCGAGATACAGGTTACAGTATAGTTTTTGAATAAAACCAACCAGTTGAAAATAAACTTTGTTTTATTTGTATAAATTTTATTTACTTGTGCAACATCATTTGAAGAGTAATGGTAAAAAAGTCATTTATGATGATGATATAGGGCTCTCTCATAATAGAAAATAAAATGAAAAAAATCTTTTAATACTTCTGTTACATTCCATCTATTTTTTTTAACCACAGATTGTTTATAAACCAAATGTAAAAGTCTTATTCAACTCTTGTTTTCTTTCTATGAACAAGTTGAACGCTCTTGGATATAACTTTCACTTTTTATACCTAAAAGGTAACTAAAAATTTATACTTCAATACTTTTCGAGAAAAGCTTTTGATTTTACTTACACCTAGTTTTGAAACGAATGCAAATGGAAAGTAACTTAGTACAGTCTACCATTTGGAAAAAAGAAAAATCATATCAGTGCAAGCTTTTATAAAGGAGGCTATGATCGTTTTATCGCTACTATGCTTATAAAAGTAGCCAAAAGATGAATCAAGCCACTGTTGAATGAGACAAAACATTTCATTTAATGACAGTCGTTAGCTTGGTTTTCATTACCAAAACAAAGCGATCTATAAAATAAGTATTATATACTAACAAAAATAAAAAAGCAAAAAAGGTTAGAGAGAGTCAAAATTTAAAATCATAGTAAAAACAAAAATATAAATAACTAATAAACCTCCAGACTAAAAGATACTTTTAGTACTCGAGATGAAACATATCGGTTATGTTTTGAATAGAGTAGCCTGCATTAATGGCGAGCATCAACATGTATCTTGCTTTCTGAGGATTGTGGAAATAAGCGGGAATACCGTTGTAGGAATAGTCAGAGAATCCGTCCATAGTTCTGTGACTATAAACTACTGGGATGCTTTGATTACGGATCAAACCATCAATCACATCGTTACCAGGGTCAGTCCAGGAAGCGGCACCCATTCCAGCTAAAACTAAACCCTTAGCTCCAGAATTTACGGCAGCCTTTGCTAAAGTGGGATTCAGGCCTTGATAACCATATAGAATATCAACCTGGGGTAAGACGGTAGTGTTTCTTATATCGAATTGGACTTTAGCAGTAGGTGTGGCAGGGCTATAATAGAAATGAGGTCTTTGATCCACAATCATGCCAAGGAATCCTGCCTCATAGGATTTGAATGTGTCAAGTGTATTTCCATTTGTTTTGGTGGTATAAAAAGCAGATCCGATACGATCGTTTAATAAGATCATTGTACCTCTTCCAACAGATCTATCAGAAGCGGCTACAGCAACTGCATTTAACAAATTCATAGGACCATCAGCACTGATTGCAGTAGAGGGTCTCATTGCTCCGACCACTACAATCGGCTTTGTGGTATTGACAGTCAAGTCCAAAAACATTGCAGTTTCTTCTAATGAATCGGTGCCATGAGTCACAACGATTCCGTGGACATCATCCTTTGCGACTTCATTTATAACCAGCTGAGTCAAATTCAAAACATTTGCAGGTGTCAAATTTTCACTACCAACACTAGTCACCTGAATTCCACGAACGTTTGACACATTTTTAATGTCAGGAACTGCTTCAACAAGAGTTTGAATTCCTACTGCACCAGCCTTGTAATCGGCAGTCTCAGCATTGGATGCAGCAGATCCAGCGATCGTGCCTCCCATTGCAAAAATGGTTACATTTGGTAGCGAGGCGTTAAATGAGATTAAGTCCGATGCATTAGATTCGCGTTTATAAATCAAAGTGGGATGACATAACGAAACTGAAAAGAAAAAGAAAGCAATGATACAACTCCACATGTTACAACACAAAGTCAATAGAGTATGGAATAATTCATGCAAAATAACAGTTCTATATATATATATTTACAAGAGTTCTCAAGCGAAATCGGAAACTTTCCATATCTTATCTCATCTTGCTCCACCGGTGGACGTCGGAAATAAGATAATCTATCCTTCTTAATAATGCCTCTATGTATGAAGGGATCAGAAAGGAGCATCTTTTATCGATGAATATGAATTCATCTTATCAATTACATGCTCACATGGAGCTCCTTCATAGAAAATGCAATCCAAGTGTTGTACCAAGCTAGGAAAATGAAATGAAACTTGTCTTTAATAATTTACTGTGTTTTTTCTGGAAGACGGATTGCCCAAAGATTTGCAGCTCCTCTCATTTATCCAGATTCGTTTAAAGAATGAAGATTTATTCTCACTAAACCTAGTATCTAATTCAAACACTCTTCCGGAAATTCTTCTTTCGGAGATCCAGCATATACTAGTAGTGTCCACAAGTCGAGAATACTAGGGGAGACTAGAAGCGCTCACACCAGTTTGTTTGTTTTCTTTTTACTAACAATTATTTCTTTCTTTTGTTATTTTCCTTATTTTCATGAAAAACTATTAAGATTACAATTCTATAAACTGATGAAAGCTGTCAGCAATGTTGAGCTACGTACATAAGTCGATAATTCGGTTCAAGATATTGATCGCAGGAATAGCTTCCGCGGGAACAGGAGAACATGATATTTTTAATGGTAGATATAATATTTTCTCTTTCTTAATTACTTCTAGATAATTTATAATATCGCCGAATTCTTTTCATACTAATGGAATTTGTTCAAGAAGTAAAAATATAGAAACTGTAGATATTGTCTATTTGTCAGATTATATTGGTACCTAGAACAAAATGAAACTACAGTCAGCATTTAGTTTTAAATAAAATCCATTCTCCGAAGTAAAATAAAAAATCAAAAGTCATGTTTTCGATGCTTTACTTTTTGTTTATTTGAAAACCTAGTGATTATAGGTCCTTGCAAAGACAACCGTGGGTCATTCTCTTTAAATCTCTTTTCCAATAATTTTCTAATTTAATTTATTAATGTATTTTCAAGGAATTGAAAGCAAACACTTGATAGGACATACACAACTCAATAAATTAGAATACTACAAGTCTTGTTTTTCAACATGCACAAATCGCGAATCTTTCAATATTTATAGATTATTTGACATATCAATTTTTTCCAAATTTTCATTACAAGATTTGTTTTCAGTAACTGTCGTTTGATGGAATATTTTTATTATTTGTAAATTCAAATATTTATTTACGAACAGTAAATTTCTTTTAAGCTTCTAATAAGCTTCGGCAAAGGAGTCTTTTGGAGAGTAGAAAATTGTATTACTAATATAGTAAACGTAATACACATATAAAGAAGGCGTTGGTCGTATACTCAACTTGCACTAAAGATTACCGTCACATCGTCAATACTATGAGTTCGAATAATGCTATTGTTTTAAAGAAATATATTGATCCTACTGAAGGATACCCTAAAGTTGGAGAACACTTTGGTTTGGAAGAACGCCCTTTTGACTTGGAAGCTACTAAGGTTGATGAAGAGCATCCTTTGCTTTTGAGAAACATTTACACTTCTATTGACCCTTATATTCGTAATCGCATAAGAAATCCTAAACGTAAGAGTTATATACCACCTTTGAAAATAGGACAAGTGATTCCAAACTTAACACTTGCTGAAGTGGTAAAGTCAGCAGTCCCTGAACACAAAACAGGCTCTCATGTCATTTTCATGAGCGGCTGGGAAGAATACACATTGGTGCCCAAACAGGCTATGGGCATGGTCCAGTCTGTGAACAATCCCTACAACTTACCTTTGATGACCTTTGTTGGTGCTTTAGGAATGCCCAGCCAAACCGCATACGTTGGACTCAGGCATATTGGACAACCCAAGGCCGGTGAGACGATCTACGTCTCTGCCGCTTCTGGCGCTGTTGGTCAAGTTGTAGGTCAATTGGCAAAATCCATGGGCTTGTACGTTGTAGGAAGTGCTGGATCGGACGAGAAAATTGCTCATTTGAAGGAGATTGGATATGATGCAGCTTTTAACTATAAAAAGGAAAGTGTTCATGAAGCTCTTCCTCGTGTCTGTCCTAAGGGCATCGACATCTACTTTGAAAATGTTGGAGGTGAAACATTGGACGCCGTTCTCTTGAATGCAAACTTCCACGCTCGCATCATATTTTGTGGTTGTATTAGTGACTACAACAATCCTAATCCTTATAGTTTAAAAAATTACTCTCAAATCCTTACCAAGAGTATCAAGGTGGAAGGCTTCATTGTCATGAATTTGATTCCTTTCTATAAAGAGGAATACTTCCGTGAAATGCCTAAACTAATTGCAGATGGAAGGCTCAAATACAAATATGATGTTTACACCGGTTTGGAATCTATCCCTGAAGGTTTCCTTGCTGTACTTCAAGGTAAAAATTTTGGAAAAGCACTTTCCAAGATTGCCGATGAGTAGATTATCTGGATCATTGGCTTTTAACCTGATAAACGCTTAATGTCAAAAAATAGTATGTATTGCTTACATTTTACAAAGGTCTTTATTGAGTTGTCCTCGCGTTGGCTCTGATAGATAAACACGAATATTTTTTAATGAAAACTTCCTTTTGTAAACAAAAATCACTAGTCTCTTTACAAACTGTTATTGCAAAATCCCAAAATCCATAAATTTCAATGCTACTACTGAATTGTATCCTATATACAGTATTGGAAATACACAAACCCGAGTGTACTAACCCTCACAAAGATACAATTCTGCCTCATTATATGACCATCTTGAATGTCGCTTTGATTACGACTTGTTAGTTTTAAACAAACGCATGTCTATCTCTTATCTTTGCAAGTCAGACAGCGCTATGTTCTGTTTTGTTTCCAGTAAGTAAAATGCGTGTCATAAACTGCATAGCTCATATTCGATTTAAAAATAATACATTTATCATTTTAATAAAATGGATTATATATTGTTATATATTAAAAAAGTTGTTAGACAAAAAGAGTCAAAAAAATACAAATAAAATAGTAAAAAAAGAAAGACTTTAGTAAAAACTTTATTGAAGATTTTAATATAAAAATTTACACAAAAACCATCGACAATAGAAGATTTGGCTGATTTAGCTGAATATTTTGTTATTCCTAGCCTAAATAGTGATTCACATGCCTATAACCACTATTCTTCTAGTAGTACTAAAAATAATACTGAATGAAGTTATAACTGCATTCTTCATAAATTCCTCTCATATTAAGAGAGATCCAGTCTTCGTTACCCTTTTCTTACAATGAAAACTTGCATAATTATTAAGCTTGTTAGCATTATTCAGCATTATTCAAAATTTAACCGTAAATCTAATAAAATTTACCTCTCTGCTTATAGAGAGGAGTCTTCACCATAATCGACATAATTTCAAATAAGATATCAGAGGCAGCTAATGTAGTAACTTCAGCAAAGTCATAGGCGGGTGCCACTTCTACAACATCAGCTCCTACAAGCTTAATTCCATCCAAACCTCGAAGAATTGTGCGTAATTCTCTGGTGGTCCAACCTGCACTTTCAGGCGTACCCGTAGCAGGAGCATAAGCAGGGTCAAGTACATCAATGTCAATCGATAAGTATGCTATTCCGTCTCCTACTCTGTCTCTAATTTTCTTAATGATGGCGTCCATTCCAATCGTGTCAATCTCACGAGCTTCAATAATTTCGAAACCGCAATCGGCATCATCATCATAGTCCGACAATCCAGAAAGCGTTGTACGAATTCCACCATGAATATTCGAATTATTGGAAATCAGTCCCTCTTGGCTGGCATGATAAAAATATGTGCCGTGATTAATGCTACCAACACTGGATTTACCACCTCCGAACACCTTGGGTTTCCAACTGTCCAGATGACTATCAAAATGTATGATTGATATAGGACCGTATGCTCGAGAAACAGATCGAAGAATTGGTAGCACCACTGTATGGTCACCACCAAGGGTAATCACTCTAGGCAAAACACTTCCGTCTAGCGCATAACCATCTCTTTCGGAATAAGACGATGGCTTACGGGTCAGCAACTCAAAGTGACCACTTTCAATCTGTTTTATAGAAACAGCGTTGTCGTAGCTTGTCAAAGGTATATCGCCACAGTCCACAATTTTTGCCCAATTGTTAAAAGGATTTGTCTCCATTGGTACATTATAGCCTCCATAAAGATTCAAACGTCGGGAACCTTCGCGGATTCCACTTGGTCCAAATCTAGCTCCAGGGCGATAACTTGTTCCAGTGTCGAATGGTGCTCCAATGAAAGCTATGTCAAAAGATTTACTTTTATCATTCAAGCATTGCCAATATGGAAGACGACCGAAAGTCGATATTCCAGAGAAAACAGAATCAGCTTGAGTTTCTCCATCACCAGGAAATTTATCGTTCTTTTCAATTCCCTTCGTATGATGTTGCTCAATGATTTTGGGATGCGCGTTTATCCAACGGATAACGCTTGCTAAAATAATAAAAACAAGACTTGGGGAAGTCATCAAAATAATGTTTAGAACAGTAATACACTTTAAGAGTAGCTTTCAGAACGTTATTGTAAGGTATTTATAGTATTGATGATTTGTTAGAACTGCATACTATATCTCCAAGGACATTTTTCGAAACCGCCGTGGGGATTCTGTTAAGAAGCTGTTACATAATTTTCAGTTTCGTCATCCAAAATAAACAACAAAATATAGTGAAATAGATAGAAACAAAAAAAAGAAGTAGAATGATTCTTGAGGTTTGGATTCTAAAATTGCCTATCAATAATTCCTTGGAAATTAAAAAAGATGAATGCTGTCTATAAATTCATGGATTTGTGAGGAATTTCGGGATTATAAATACATTATAAAAAAGGTCATCATTTTTTTGTTAATAAAAATACTACATATTCCAAAACAAGACTGCCGAAAGTTTTTGTAAAGATCTTTTTTGAAAATCTTCTTCCGAAGTAGGATATACTTGAAAAGAATTTGTGACTTGAATCTTTGCTTTGAAAGAAAACTTATTTGACAAGATTCGAAAATTTTTTTAGAACTTCTGAGATAAATAATATTTAGGGTCGTTTCGAAGCTTGTTACAATGAGTATCATCGACAAGCAAGACATAAAAAAGATCGAAGTCAATGACGAAATTGAATTGGGAGAGAGTAAAGTAGCGGATAGGGACGATGAATTTTTGATTAGCCTTGGGTATAAACCAGAATTCACTAGGGAATTTTCGTACCTTAGCATTTTTGGACAGTCATTTGGATCCATGGGACTGTGTCCTGCTATTTCAGGGTCACTTATTTTTTCGATGAATTGCGGTGGAGGAGGCATGGTATGGTCTTGGATTATTGGGTGTTTATGTCTGGTTCCAGTAACTATATCGCTTGGAGAGTTAGCTTCGTCTATGCCCACTTCTGGAGGACTCTATTTTTGGGTATTCAAATTAGCACCACCGGCACAAAGACTATTTCTTTGCTGGGCATGCGGTTACGTATCGGTTCTTGGTTATGCTACAATTTATGCTTCAACTATTTATTCTACATCTTCTATGATTCAAGCACTTGCTATGATTAACAACCCACTTTACTCTTCTACAAAATATGAGCAGTATGGAATTTATGTAGCCTTACTCTTGGTGACATCAGCCACAGCTGTTATTCCGTCTCGTGTTATAGCAAAGTTGAACATTTTCAACATAACGTTTCAGCTTTCTCTATCAGTTATTTTCATTTTAGCCCTCGCATTCGGTTCCAATCCAACAACAAGGAATCCGGGAAACTATATATTTGGTGATTTTAAAAATTATTCAGGATGGTCAAACACGGGATGGGCCTTTATGTTATCTTTCACTACTCCTGTATGGGTAGTTAGTGGGTTTGAATCTAGCGCAGTTATTGCTGAAGAATCAACAAATGCCGCAAAGGCTGCACCTTTTGCTATGGTTTCTAGTGTTATTGTAGCTGCTATCCTTGGGTGGTGTATTATCATAACCATAGTAGCTACTATGGGAAACAACTTTAAAGGAGTTTCGGGATCTTCATTAGGCCAGCCTGTAGCTCAAGTACTCCTTAACAATCTTGGAACCAAAGGAGCTAAAGGAATATTCTCCTTACTTGTTATAGCTCTTTATTTAAATTCAGTTTCATTGGTAAGTATCATTGATCGAGTCGTCGCTTCTTGTTTGAGCCGTTCATTTTATGCTAACATATTTAAGGTAATCGCATCATCTCGAGAAGTTTTTGCCTTCTGTAGAGATGGAGGAATCCCGGGGAGTAAATTTTTTAAACATCTGACTAAACAGAAGGTTCCTTTGAATGCGATTCTCCTAGTGTTCCTTTATAGTATTTCAGTTGGTCTCCTAATCTTAGTTAATGCTAGTGCCATTTCTTCAGTGTTTAACCTAGCAATTATTGCGCTTTATATAGCCTATTCGTGTCCTCTACTATGTCGATTCATTTGCAAGAACTTTGAGCCAGGTAAAATTTATTAAAAATTTAATTTATCTGCTAATACTGTCTGTATAGGTATTTTTTACGCCGGCAAGTGGAGCAAGCTCCTGGCATCATGGTCATTACTTTGGATGTGGTTCATGATCATAATGTTGTTATTCCCGGAGTATCAAAATCCAAGTCAAGCTCAAATGAATTGGGCTATTGTGGTTCTCGGTTTCGTGATGCTCTTTTGCATAGTATATTACTACATACCAAAGGTCGGTGGAAAGACGTTTTTTAGGGGACCGGTCTCAACCCTTTAGGTACAACATGGGTCTCTTTTTAGTGTATCACTTATTGAAATTTATGATCCAGATTTTAAAGTCACCGCCAAACGAAAACTTTGTGCAAAAGAAGATGGTCAGCACAATCAGTTGTATTATGTTTTTCTATTCTTAATAACAGATATTTTCTGTTACATTTTGTTGTTGTTGCTGTTGCAATCAATCCTTTTATTGTTTCGTAAGTAGTGCAATGATTGAATTCTATTATATTCACCTCGAATTTACCCGATATTATAAAGCATTAATTGCGAAATCACTTTATTGTAATCTTTATTATAAGTTCTAAAACTAATTTATGCCATAGCTTTTTGCTTGTCTGACTGAAGACGATTAGCTTATCAAACATTCTCCTATCATTGCTGATTTAGCGGGCTGCAGTGATTCATAACGTAAACGAATGAGACTACAAATTAAACGGGTTTAATTTGTTCGCTGTTTGCGTAGTTATTTAATCTTTGTTTTTTAACGTCTTGCGGTGTGAAGATTCATTTATGTCATTACTATTATAGATCTTATTGTGCTCCTCGATTAAAACATACATTTATCAGTTTCTCCAGCTAACAGTTACCATACAAAATTAGATGTATGCTATAAACGCGTTAACTAAGTATTACAGATTCAATCCGTGGATGTTTGTAATTATCAGCGGGTAAACTGCGAAAAAAATGATTACTTGAAATGTGGATTCTTTGCAAGTGGTACAAAAGTTGGAAACGTTACAAAGCTACATAATACTTGAATATTGAGAGAGAGGAGATGGTCCAAAATAAAGCGTGTGATCTTTGTAGGCTGAAGAAAATCAAATGTAGTCGAGCCCAACCAAGGTGCCAGACTTGCACGCTATTTCAATCAGAATGTCACTACTCAAATCGTTCTCGTCGAAACAAGTTGGTTCAAAAAGACAAGGAAAGAAGTTTGCTAGACATTTCATTACCGAGTTCTCTTTACAGCTCTCGTATTAGCGACGACAGTCCAGAAATCATTGACTATTCAATTTCTGTTAAACAACCTTCGACCGCAAATAAAGTAAGTTGCAAGACATGTACTGGTGAGCCTCGAAACGACATAGAAAAGGTGCATACCCGCCTTAAATTTCTTGAAGAAAAGGTCGATCTATTGTTGGATATAGCCACCGAAAACTCCGAAGCCAAGAATGAAAACAAGGTCATTGAGCTCCCCTCTTTGATTACTCAGATTAGAAATGCAGAATCTATTGTATTCCAACATAGACCAAAAAATTTTATGGATGACTCACACCCTCATATTTTGAATATGGAATGCTTATTTCCACCTCTATTACCTAGATGGGATAATGCATTTCAAGAGGTACCTATGAGAGAGACTGCACTCGAGTTGATTACATCTTACTTCCAGCATGTTAATTGGTGGTGGCCTACATTCATATTAGATGACTTCATGTACGAGTTTGAGAGCTTTTATCTGTATGGGTTTCACACTAATAATGCTTGGCTAATCTCTTTCTATTCAATTCTAGCCCTTAGCTGCATTCGAAAAAGGCTCAATTCTTCAAAGAAACTTTCGGAGGCTTTTTTTTCAACTGCCTGGGTATATGCCCAAAATTTCGATTTCTTCCTTTCTCCTCAAATCGATAAAGTACAAGCATTGATTGTAATGACTCAGTATGCTGCCTATCTATCTGATTCTTCTTTATGTAGGGCTTTGTGTGGTCAGGCTTGCCTGATGGCCCAACAATTAAATTTACACAAAAAGCCATCTGACTCTTTGAAGCCAGAAATAAAAGAATCCTATAAAAGAATTTTTTGGATGTGCTATATTTTAGACAAAAACATATCGTTGGTTTTTGGGACGCCCTCAGCCTTTCATGACAACGATATAAACTGTGAACTACCGGACAGTAAGTTTGAACATTTATTTGGTGTGCACAAAGGAGGAGATTCAATATTCATTCCTACGGTATCATTGACAATAATTCAAAGTGAGATCCGAACTCGACTGTACAGTGTAAAATCTCCTAAGCAAATGGCAGCAAGGGAGAAATTTGTCTCTCCCATACATCAAAAACTGATACAATGGGAAGAAAGTCTACCAAACGAGATAAAGTTGTTTCAAGAAATGTTATTGAACAATAAATTTTCCTTAAGTATATCACAAAGTGATCGGTTTGAATATTTGACTTTTGCAGTAATGGAAGTCTCTTTTTCCTATTTAAATACTATAATTGTGTTACATAGTTCATGTTCTCAGAAAGAAAATCAACAACTATGCATTAAAGCAGCACGTGAAGCGGTTAAACTTTTGAAAAGCAGGCTCAATGTCGATCTCAGGATCAACGTTAAAGCAGATCCTTTATGGATGTTTCTTTATTGTCCTTTTACACCATTTCTTGTGATATTTGATAATCTCTTCCTTGACACAGAAATGGACTCAGAGACATTACTAAGTGATTTAGAACTTTTGCATGTCATATACGACTTCTTTCTAGAAATGGGGCCGATCAGCAGAGTGGCCTTGAAACTCGTTACAATAGTTGAGAAGTTTCTAAAAGTCGCAAAAGAAACCTTTTGCGCAAAAAACTCCAATATTACAGAGACAGCTATTAAAGACACCGTTGAAGGGTTCGAACTGGACGACTTTAACAATTGGGATCTCGACGGGATATCCAGTTTGTTGAGAAATTTCTAGTCATTGACGAAAAGGTTACTAGTATTCCTTGAGGATTAGATAATCGTTTTATTGACTTCATAACTTATCATGCAAAAAATGAACCCTGTACTTAGTGACCAAGTCACTGTGAGTTCCTACCGAGTAATGCACTATATTCATTAGGCTCGTCAGAACCTATAACTGCCTTCCTTGCTTGCATGTACCAGTCGGTGGCCATAACGAATTTCAGTTCCAGGATTCCAACTAAGGATAATGCGATTACCTGACCAATCCAAAGGCCAGCTAACCCCTTTCCGTGAAACGCTAAGCTAATACCTAGAGGTAAAGAAAACAGGTAATAGGCACTGATATTTACCATTGCACCAACTTCTTGTCTCTTTGTTCCTCGCAAAGCTCCTCCCATTGTACCATTCAAGGAATCTGAAATTTGAAATATAGCTACTAAGGGCAAAACAATTGCGACTAAATTAATGACATCAGGATCCTCCGTGAAAAGCTTTCCAAACACTTGCCTTAAAGCAATCATAATAATCATAATGACAGTCCCTAATGTAGCACCGACAACAGCTGCAACTTCAGCTACTGAAGAGGCACTGTTAGGTAATCCCGCACCAAGGTAGTAAGCAATTCTATTCGAGGTTATGATACCGAGACCAAAAGGAATAGTATTAAGTAATTGGTCGGTTGTCATTATAATCGATTGAGCCGCAAGCGGCACAGCACCAAGTTTACCAGCCATGAGTGCTACAATTTCGAAAGCCCACCACTCTGTACCTACCATAATTATTCCTAATAAGGATAATTTAAGAAAGGGAAAAATATTATCGATACATTTTCTGTTCCAACCACCCCAAGCTTCTGCTCCTTTCACGTATTTTGCATACTGGGTTAATAATATAAAAGAAAGCCAGTATGAGAAGCCGGTTGCCAATGGAGCACCTTTTAAACCTAGATCATAGTAATGAATAGATATATAATTGAGTGCAATATTAAGGGGCGAAGTAACTAAAAGGACATATGATCCAGCCCTAGTAATTTCCTGTGTCTGTAAATACTTTTTTAACAATTCAAAGCATATATATCCTAAACCTCCTGGAATAAGGTATCGTAAAAAATTTTGAGAAGCTTCGGCTAACTCTGGAGTTTGATGTAGGAATATCAAAATAGGTTTGGAGAACCACCACACTAAACACACTGGTAGATATAAAAAACTGAGGATAATGATTGCCGTTTGAAATAAAATTCCCAATTCATGCTTCTTTCCAGCTCCCCATAGATTGGAGCCAAATGTGTCAAAAGCGGTTGTTCCGCCTAGTGCAATTAACCAGCCAGTGCTCATTGCAAACATATAGGCAAAGGCTGCCACAGAAAGTTCATTTGCTCCAAGTCTCCCTGTTATAATAACTGAGCAGCTTTGTAAGGAATTCTGCAAAGCGTATCCAAGTATCACCGGAGCTGAATTTGCTAGAAGGTATTTAGTTTCTTTAAGCGCTATTCCCATAATGAATATGTTACTTATTTAAGAGTAAAAGAATATAATTTTTTCTTAATTAAGATGTATTTTCTTCCTTGATGTTAAGCATAAAAAATCAAGATTTTTTAGTAAAGTACGAGGATAATGCAATGATAAATTAAAGAAAGAATTGGCTTTTTTATACTATAATTTTGCTTTGTTTTTGATTTGGTTTTCTATCTATTACACTATGGCATAAAGCTGTAAAAAGCCCATGGTAATATGGGGATTTCAGAAAACTCCACGCAAGTGCTTTGTACCTATCCCGAACGGTACTATGCGTATATACTATGTGGTCGGAAAACCTGATGAGTATTGTTCTAAATTACTTTTATTTATTATCTACTAGTGTAAATAATCGCTTTTGGATTTCTTCTTATAGGTTACAAAAGCAACAACTCAGCAAATCGATAGAATCCCAAGATTGAAAGCTAATATACTCTTCATCTTTATTTTTTTTATTTTTTAGAATAAATCTGTACAATAGCTTCTATTATAGACTACAGTTGCTTGTCTTTAATTAATCGACTTATACCTGAGCTTGTCGTTTTTCTGAAAAAATCATATTTGCCAAATTACAGGTTGTAATTTTGTTTTTGAGATCCATGTTTATTTATACTTTTTCTTCGGCGGTCTTCCTATTTTGAACGCCGCGAGGTTAAGTAATGACTAAAATCGTATACCTTTCAGTAATAAGGCAATGATTGAAAATAGAAGCCTAAGAGGAAATTTGGGAAAATGTCTGAAATCCGTATGAATCGTGTATTTCTTTGTCATTTTTAAAAACTATCAATCCAGGAAGGATTATTGTCCGCACGCTTTTTATAATCTCTAGATATTGAATCTTGTAATTACTCAGTTTACAGTATGTTAATGTTCTCTTTACACTGTATGTCAAGTTCACCAAAAGAAAGTAAATAAAACAAAAAATGCTAATACCTGTTAGATCGGGTTTATCCTATCTGATCGTTCTATTTTTGTTATAGTCGGCAAGCCGATAAACTGCACTATTATTATAGTATGTTTGGTAAACAAATAATCAAGAGCTAAAATCGCACTTAACTTATGATAGCGCTTAATACTTGTCATTGCTATTATCTATGTACGATATTACTCATTCATTAATACAGGTGTTCTATGACAATAAGGCTTCGTTTATGTAAATAATAAACAAACAATTGTTTGAGTCGAAAGAAGATAGTAAAATGTAGACAAAGACGATCTACGAATAATAAATTTGCAAAATTTACTTAAGAAAGTAGAAATAGCAAGATTTCACTAATTTAGTTAAGTAAGGGCTGCTATAAATAATGTGATTAGTGAAACAAATCCTTGGAAGGTTTGGAATCCGACATAAATAGTAAAAAGGCATCCATTGTGACATTTCTTTACGTAGAGTTTATTAAAACTATAGTTGTAATATTTACTGGCAACTTACTCTCATAACAATTAAGATTCAGCCTGTGACAATGCTATTATCTGGCTTTCTCGTGACATTTATAGAACGAGTAAAGCCAGCCTAAACCATAAAATAATAAATGGATAAAATAATAAAAAAGTCATAACTAAATCATAGCAAATGCTTCTCGAAAATAAAAATGATAAAGTCTTTAGTATACAACAATTTAGCATACACAACAAAGATTTTTGCAATTAATAAATGCCAAAAAGCAGACTCACATTCAAGATTAGCAGAAGGTTCCAGAAAAGGAAATTCCTGAATAAATAGCTTGTAGAGGCTTACATATTTCCCTGTTTCCAACGTAATCCAAGATAGAACATCACTTATCCTGTACCCAGCAAAGCCAATCGTCGACCCATCCCATTAATCATTAATAAGATATTCCCAATATAAAATATGACTCATGCTATCACAATTCCAGCAAGCAAGGAATTAAACAACTACGGCAATGATTACTCTCTTAGTAGGCTGAAGCTCTCATTCACCCCATTTAAGCTTCGTTCTGTTGCCTTTCGCTATGTCACTTTAAGCTGGCGGTAGGCATAGTAATTTGTCGACTAACAAGTTATCTCTTACCAAGTAGCATACTATATACTGAAGTAACAGTTTAGGTTGACTGAAATAGGAAACAGCATTCTTATGAGTACCGAGCCATAAACTCGACAAGTGTATCTCCATAATTATGTTCGAATTTGGAAGTTTTAAAAGTAGATTTTCGTAATTTCCTATTCACAATCGACCACTGCCGAGTTTGAGCTTCTTCCTCTCATTGCCATGTTTAAGTCAATACGATAGCGTTCTTCCTTCTTTTTGCTTTTTCTTTCATGGTTCTCCGTCATCAGATATGGCACTCATATTTATATTGTCATTCTCTTCGAAAATTTTATGCATAAAGACATTTTGAAAGGAGATATCAGATGAAACAGGATTAGAGTAGAGATCGCTGTCTTTTACTGCGTGAAATATGTTTCCTTCTTACTTTGGGAGTATCAAGTAAAATTTTATCAAGCTCCTATATATCGGGAATAGGCTCCAGAATTAACAGAGCAAAATTAGGTCGGCGCTATACTAGATGTTTCTTTTGATGTATCTGATAACTATAACACCTTTATAACTTAAACAAATCCTTATATCCTCTAAATATGTATAGTAAGCGGACTAGTTTATGTGATATTGAAATGGAAAAGACGAAAGAGGCGAAAACTGGAGACGAAGAAAATATCATTACCGCAGACGTACAACCTAACGCAACAGATGGATCTTTTGTTTCATTTACAGATTTTAATGCCGAAACGGCAACCCTTCAAGGAAAAAATCCCGAATTAAAGCCCCGCAAATCGTGGAGACAATACTTGCAAGTAGCAGTTTGTGGTATCGGACTCTTATCAGATGGATACTGTCTCAGCAGTATTGGTGCAGTGATTACTATCCTTAAAAGCTTATATCCAAGGGAAAGCAAATCGCATCAAAACATAGAACATATTAGCATGAGTTCATACATCGGTACAATTATGGGACAATTATTGTTTGGAGTCTTCTCAGACGCGGTTGGACGTAAAACTGGAATGGTCACAGCCACAGGTATTTTAATCGTCGCTACGGCCCTTTGTTCTGGAGCTTATGGTTTACACGGGAGCATTAACAGCATGTTTCAAGCTTTGATAGCTTACCGCTTTTTCTTGGGGATTGGAGTCGGTGCTGAATTCGTTTGTGGTTCTATCGCCGCTTCCGAAAGTTCTAACGAAATTCGATCAGGAATTCGTCATTCTATCTTTGTCATAGTGACTGACACTGCTACTGTTGTTGGACACATTTTGGGTGCTTTGGTACCCTATATCTTGGTGGTTATTTTTGGAGAAAACCATTTGAGGATTGTTTGGAGATTATCCATCGGTTTTGGTGTTATTCTTCCGATTGTTTTTTTAATACTTCGACTTCGCATGGTAGAAGTCAAAGCTTATGTGTCTCATCGTATATCAATGAGAAAAGTTCCTTGGCGTCTCGTTACTAAATTGTACGGACCACGGTTACTCTTGATTTCTATAATTTGGTTTGCTAATGATTTAATTGTTTGTGCATTTTCTCTTTACTCAAGTTCGATTGTAAAGGGGTTATTACCCGAAGATGCTTCAATGGCAAAGACGTTCGGGTGGACAGTATTAATTCAGAGCTTTAGTCTGCCCGGTTCATTGCTTGGTGCATACTTTAGTGATGTACTTGGACCAAAGCGTTGCCTTATTGTTGGAATGATACTACAAGGAACCGTGGGATTGTTTATGTCAGGCTTTTTTCATCAGTTAATTCATAGGATTGCTTGTTTCTGCGTACTTTACGGGCTCTTCCTAAGTTTTAGCGAATTTGGTGTTCTAAGCAACCTCGGACTCTTAGCTGCTAAGACCTCTCCCACTCCAATCCGAGGTCTTTATTACGGGATTGCAGCTACAGTTTCTAGGTGTGGTGCTATAGCAGGCATCTATGTATTTGGGGGCAATCAGTTCCAAAAATATTTCTATGTCGCAAGTGGGATTTACTTCTTTATAGCTTTTCTATCTTTCTTTCTTCCGCATGTAAATCAGTCCTGTGTCGAGGAAGAAAACGACCGGTTAATGAAACGTTGTATACTTGAAGGTATCGATCCTAACTCGTTTCGCGACAAGCTTGATTTGTAATCTTCTCAATCTTTCTTCATTTTTGCCTGTTTTCCCTTTATACTATTTTACGAAGAAGAAAGAGCGTCTTCATGCCCCGTTGTTCAGTTTATATGTAATTTTTATGCTTGTTTCTATCAACCTCTATCTTTTTCTCTCACTGTTTACTTATTCATACCGGATTTTATGTTATTTAATATACCAGTCACTTATACATGTAATTTGATACGCATCAAGAATATGTATTCCTGTTTTAAATTGGATTTTTTGGAAAATTCTCATTCAAAATGGAAGTGTACGTCGGTTTGGAAGTATGAACAACCTCATCAGTTACCGACCCCGGCATAAATGTTGTTAATGATTTATGCCTTTATTTTTCACTCTATCGAAGGGCATAAAAGTTTCATGTCACTACCGTACTTGGACTACTTCACTACGGTGTAATAATGAAACAAAGTTTGCACCCTGAATAACCTTAGACGCCGTAATGCACACGAATATATAATAACAGTACCAAGTTCTTGCTCACGAATGTGGACTTGCGTGGCTCCTCAGCGTACGTAAGTAGAATATAGTCGAAGCGGTGCCATAAGCACGTTAGTTATTACCATTTTCTTGCTATTGTTATCATAGCGTATGGATTTCCCTAAAAGTAATGAATAGCCAAAGACATTATTAAACGAAGATTTTTTTTATTCACTGTATATATATGGAAGATTTACGTGTTAAATGTCCAGTTTGGAAGAGATGTCCGATCTAGCTAAATAAAATTAGTGTACAACTTATAGAGTGAGCCAGATGATGAACACTATCCCTATTAATTCCAAGTAATAAAGGCATCCAATTCAAAATATAATCGAAGTTAAAGCATTTTCTCAGAACAAGTGGGATCTAATCTATAATATTATGAAGTTAAAAACATTTTCTTCAATACAGTTTATACTTAGGAAAAAGTCTACTATATTTGTGATATTCAATAAACTAGTCAATGACAGTGACTACTCTGTCAAACACTCAACTTTCTCTATGTTGGGTTGTTATATCGAGATAGTGGATATATTCATGTAGAAATGAAGAAAAATAATTTAAACCTAAAAAAAAGACGCACACACACACATAGATAAAAATGAAAGGAAACTAAATGAAAGTGAAGAAAAAAACAAATGATAAACAGCAGTAAATGAATGATGAGTTTCCAAAATATGAGCCGGGGGAATGAAACACTTATAAAGACCGTAAAATTTATTTTTTTAGTTTTGGAGAATTTCAAACTGATCGTTAATTCGCATAATCAATATTCTTTCGTAAATCGGGATGAACCCCTTCAACTCTGCAAGCCTCGAAGAATCGGTCATCTTCTAATCCTACGCAAGACTGGTCCACATTTGGAAGGAAGCAAGAAATGAAAACTATGAAAATAGCTATCCCACTGGCTGCGTAAAAGTACCTTTGCAACTGATCCCCACCAAACACGTATATACCAACTATAGATCCAAGTCTTCCAACAGTCACTGCAATCCCGCAGTAGAGCCCACGGATAGCAGTAGGCGAAGTTTTGGATGCCAAAAGTCTAACGTTACATTTAGCACCAAACTCTCCCATACTCAAAAAAATCCCATAAAGTACACAGAATCCAGCAACCTTATGTACTAATTGATGCTAGAAGCCAGACATGAAAAACCCTACTACTCCTTGTAAAAAAGCTCCGAGCATAAGGCAATACTTGGGTCCAATCACATCGCTGAAATAAGCTCCCATGAGTGATCCTGGTAAACTGAATGACTGAGTCAGTACAGTCCATCCAAAGATTCGAGCCATAGAAGCATCTTTTGGTAATATTACTCCTTTGATGATAGTGCTTGAGTAAAGAGAAAAAGCAGAGATAATTAAACCATTCGCAAACCAGATCATGGATAATAAAACCAACCGTATCCCATACATCCTAATTGCAAGAATCCAAGGTATCCTTCTTACAGAAACTCTGTGAGAAACGTAAGTCTTAATTTCTTTCATGCGAATTCGTAAAATCAGAAAAAAAATAGGGATGACAATTCCACAGCCTATTGAAAGACGCCATACAATTCTAAGGTGTTTGTCCCCAAATATGCAAGCCCAGATGTAAGGAATCAAGGCGCCTAAAATGTGTCCAATACAAGTAGCAGTATCAGTTACAATAACAAACAATGCATGGCGAAGACCGGAACGGATTTCTGTAGAGCTTTCAGAAGCCGAAATTGAACCACAAACAAATTCAGCGCCAATGCCGATTCCCAAAAAGAATCGATAAGCTATTAAAGCTTGCATCATACCACTAATACTTCCATGATAACCATAGGCACCCGTACATAAAGCTGTAGCAACAACTAAAAACGCGGAAGACGCAACCATGCCAGCCTTTCTTCCAAGCGCATCCGAGAAGACACCAAACAGAAGTTGCCCGACAATCGTGCCAACATATGCAATCATACTAATTTTTTTTATCGTATGATGTGCTTTTATTTCTTTTGGGTATAACTTTTTTAGGATAGTCAAGACAGTACCAATACTACTCATACAATACCCATCTGATAAAAGAGCGGTACCACAAACCGCTACTTCCACATATTGCTTCCAGGTATTGTAATAAGTATTACTGTCTTCTGATTGCGCCCTACAGTCGCCTTGTAGTCCGGATCCTTAAAATATTGTTCTTTCCCTTCTAGTGACAAATCAGACGTGCTGGAGTTCTCATCCTCCAAGACCTTTGAATCTTTTTTGGACATGGTATCTTCAAATCAATAATAGAAAATAACAGAAAAGATGAGAAAGGAATAAATGAATGAACAAAAAAAGGATATAATGAAGAAAGTAAATATAACAGCAGGTGGATATAAATCTAGGTTGTCCAAGTGAGAAAGGTTGAAGGTACAAACAATCTGATAAAATTTTATCAATATATAGTCAAATTTATCAGTCCCGCATATGATGTATGTAACATATTTATCTACCGAGTTGTTACCCGTTGCAGACCTTTGATCATAGTAATTTCTTTTCTTATTTTGGTAAATTTACTTCTCTTTATTTATTTAAATATTAAATAATTACTTGGAATTTTCACCGTCAATGACTTACATGTTTTAATAAACTGTCGCATGATCCGGGGTAAATTATCAGATCATACTGAAAATTGCATGCGCTTCTTAGTGACAAGGTTTGGAGTCGTGACTTTCCAAACCCCCGTTTTGGTAGATACCGATATCGGTATAATAATTTTGTGATCTGGACGTTGTTTACATTCACTAAGTAACAACCAAAAAAAAATAAGAGCGAATACAGCAAGCGTGTGCGTGCAGCGTTGCTTCTATACATAAGAGCGATCGAGAGATCTCAAAAAAACAAATAGTACTTAGAAATTATAAACAAGAGTAATGGATCCAGTGATCTGTATACATAGAGTGACCGGACAATATCCAAGCAAAAGAGAAGCTTAGCCAACGTGAACACGGAATGATTTGACGTACATCTAAAATATTCAACTTGGAATTTAATAACACTATAGATAAAGCTTTAAGCACATGACGAAGTCTACGGCCACACCTAGGCGAAAACACCAGTTCCCGTCCGATCACTGCAGTTAAGAGTCTGAGGGTCTCGTTAGTACTATGGTTGGAGACAACATGGGAATCCGGGATGCTGTAGGCTTTTTACCGCTTCGTTTTTAAATTTTTTTTCTTTTCTTTTCTTTTTTTTGTTTGTTTCGTTTGTTTGTTGCTCTTTGTTAAAGCATATGGCTGGCGTTTGGGTCGGCATGGTCCTTTAATTAAGGTGATACTAGTGATTGCAAGAAGCAATGGTCATCCATGATTCAGCAATTCACTGAATTCATTATCAATTAGAAATTAAAGTATTTTATGAAGATTAGTGATTAAAAGCGCCTGAAGAATAAATATGACAAACAAAATGCAAAGATGAAACACAAACATAAGCATACGCGAAAGCATGAAGGGAATAACCAAAACGATTGGGCAATATAATAAATAATGCTTTACTCCACGTACAAATCAACTCCCACTGTTTTCCACATCCCTAGACTGACCAGGTTCCCGGCGTGACCCTGGAGATTGCTCAGAATGTTCAGTAGACGGTTGCTCGAAAGTATTATCACTACTATTATTAAATTGATATTCAGGCTCTGACGACATGCTGTTTCATGGGATACAATTATCATCCGTCAAGTCGTTTCTTTCTGACGGCATTCTGAAGCCTAGAGCACTAATAATCACAGAAAAAAGCGAAGAAAGAAATGAAGATATTCCAGAAAAAAGCGCACTAATTCCAAAAAAAGCGAGGAAAGAAATAAAGATATTCCAGAAAAAAGCGAAGAAAGAAATGAAGATATTCCAGAAACAAGCATAGTGGTTCCAGAAAGGACTAGAGGAATCAGTGTAACGATAAAATCCACCAACACTAAAAGCATCCCATTAGTAAACAACTTTAAATTACAAATCCACCAATTCACTTACATGAACAAAAAATAAGAACATGTAGAAAGTCGCGATGACAAGAACAACTGCTACTGTAATTTGAAACCATAACCATACAGATTCTTTCATTGATTCCTTTATAAAGGGGACAAGGTATTTGTAAGAAAAGATAAAGTTCAATATAATTGAACCATTAAGGCACCAACCAAGCCGAAGAGCTTCATTCTCTTGTCTCCGTTGTGCTTCCGGGATTCTCGCAATTTTTGCCGGCCAGAAAATTAACCACAGTATCTCCTTACAGACCCGTAAAGAATTCGAGGGACCATTTCCTTGCGCCATGCGACTAGAAGCTTCTTGATGTCGTCTTCTTGAGTATGATGGTGCTGGATCTGGATCGGACTGTAAACGTAAACTACCCTTCTCCATATTGTCAACATGAGAATATGGGATTTCGCTGTATTTAGGTAAGCAGTTCTCAGAACTTGTAGAAGAGCTCAAACAAGCAACTTTTGCTGGTTCGACAGATTTTTGATGTCCTTTCTTTTCTTTTTCATTCATTTTTGTTGTAACATGGCTGTGACTAAAAGAGTTTCTTAACCACCTTTGCTTGATCACTAAGTTACTGCGAAAATTATGGATTACAAAGTAAAAGGACCAAAAAGCGTACAATTTCGAAATTAAAAAGATTCCATATCAATTTGCTTTATACATTAAAGTAGGAATGACAAAAAGAGTCTTGAAGCCCAGAAAATAAGCCCGCAATGGCAAAGACTAGAGCTTTGCAGAGGTGAAGCTGTCATCCAACCCATTTGAGATCTGGGTGATGCAGTTCGTTAAAGAGACTTATCGATAGCTAGTAAGCGCACGCTATTATATGTGTATATAATATGAATGAATGAATGAACTATCGGATATAGCTTTTGTTGGTTTCTATCGTATAAATAACATAAATTTAATAAAGACGAAAACAAAATTCACTTGTCCGTACAAATTTTGTTTACCATAGTTCGACGTCGCATCTACAAACTTTCCATGTGTTTACGGATTTGAAAATAAAACTACGAAAATGGAGAGTGTTGTAGCTTACTCAGAATCCGTTTCCCCACAGTCATAAAACCTTTTAAATCAAAAATACGCATTTTCAATTCCTTTTTCACATCATTCAAAGCAAACAGCATGGTTGTTTTGCCTAATATTCCTTTGTTTACTATTTGTAATAAACAGTGACTCTTTTGGATTATACTATTACGAGAAATCGCAACGAGGATGTGACCAGTCGGTGACATAATGTCGCAGCTTTTATGAAACGAGACATGCGAAAAGCCACTACCATGAGTTTTTAAACTTGTATCTTTGGTTTTAAAGAAAAGTTTCAGCTGTAAAATTTGGTTGCTTTTTGGAACAAGCTCCAATTCCTATTTTTGAAGACTCTGCAACAATTGGAACCAACTCTTAAGAACTTTTCTTGGTGATTCTAGTTGATTTCGTTTAGATTGCAACTGCAGTTGTTAGTTTGGGATTTAATGTGGCATTGCAAAAATGAAGAATAAATACACACCTGTTTCAGACTCTGAAGAGTCTTTGAAAACGCTCACTGATGAAAAGGCAGACACCCGTTCTTCAGAGGGTACGCCTCCTCCGTATTCAGGTAAGATTCATTGCAATGGAAAGGTAATGGCGTTTTTTTATGTTCCCTGTTTGGAATCCAATTATTCAAATTTTGACGGAGAATCCCTTTGTTTATTACTAGTTGGGTTTGAAATGAATAAACTTGTCGACGATTGTCAATAAACAGGGCGAATACCTTCATTCTCTCGTATACAACGAAAACTTCAATTGCTAATACATTCATTAGCTTCAAACAAATTTATCGATTTAGAAATGGCTGACGGATCCGCTCAGAATTCCGCCCAAGAATCTGTTGATAACACTAGGTCGGACCCTTCAGCGAACAAAGAATGTTGGAAAGACTTTTTCGTAGGACTAATGACTATTATAACAATTTTATATAATCTTGTTTTTCTAGCCATAATTTTTGGTTACAAGGTTTCTCCGTATTCAATAGCTTTTTATTGGCTTGCTGCCGTTTCTATTGGCACTATTTTTATTTTCCTATTAAGTAAGTTAAGAATATCTTGTTCTCGAATAACTGACCTATTTTTAGCGATTCTTGTAACGTATCCAGGATGGTACAGGGAAGCTGGAAGAGCAACAAAGAAGTGCATTAAGAAATTTGGAAGAGCAACCAAAAAGGTTCTGAAGAAATCTGGAAGAGCAATAAAGAAATTCACACCAGCTGTATGTAAAGCCCTAATTATACTGATAAGTTTGAATGGAGTCGGGGGTGGTGCTTTGAAACTAGCAGGAGGCTTCGAATATATACATTCAACAGCTGTGTTAGTTGTTCTGGCCGTATTGAACATATGCTTGTTTGTTCTTCTCGTTCGTAAGGTTTTATTTTCTATGAACCTTTCTAACCTCTTTAGGAAACCCAATTGGATTTGGAAATATGACAGTTATCGTTCCTACAGTAAGCGAAATTTAGTTTTGTTAACCTAGAATTTTTCATTAACCTTTCAGAACAACAGAATTAGCAGGAATACTCCACCTCGTAACGAAGAAACCGAACTTCAGCCTCTTGCTGAGCAAAGCTCTGAAGTTTGAATGTGAGTGTGAGTTTCACCGAACCTGCTTTCATTTTGTGTACTTCGCCTTCGACCCTTCCTTGGGATCATCCATGTCAATTGCAGTTCACCAAGATCCCTGTGTTCGTTGTCACAAAAGCTTGAATCTGATAAATCCAGCAAACTTTGATCGCTTTAGTAATTCACTCTTTTACGACTTTTCTAATTAGTTCACAGCACTGTTGTTTATGCATCGTTCATTTTCTTCGCAGTTCGAATAGAACATCCTTTTTAATGATTATTTTATGATTTTGACAACGAATATTCCATGGCAATGAGCTATTGTTTAGTTCAACACCGAGTCGTGTAATTGATTATGTCTTAGAGTTGACAAGGATGAATGAGAGTTTCGACAGTTATTATTTTCATTCAGTATAGCAAGCACGAATCTTCAGATCAAAAAGATCAAAAGATCAGATATATCTTAATACATTGATTAAACATTCATTTAGAGAGTCAAATCAACGGAAGATGAAATATTGCAAGTAGAACCCAATTTGTATAAACTACATTCTCAACCCATAAACCCAAACGCTCATTTTAACACTCATTCTGATGCTTTTTCGACAACAATGTGAATCAAGAAAATAGAGAATGACAGTTTGTATTCAAATCTTATTTTTATAATATGAAGGCATTCTCCATTCTTCCGTGGAAAACAACCAAAATTTAGAGCCGAGTAGAGATGCTTTTAAACGACATCAGATGTAATAGAATACTGGACGAATCCTTTATAGAGAAGTAGCTTTATAGACGACTACAAACGTCTACGGCCACACCTAGGCGAAAACACCAGACTAGTTCCCGTCCGATCACTGCAGCATGTGAAAACATTTGACGGCCTCGTTAGTTTCGTTCTATGGTTGGAGACAACATGGGAATTCGGGGTGCGGTAGGCTTTCTACGTTTCCTCTTTCTGGATTTTTTTTGGTAATTTAGCTACGCATACATCCTGTTGCATTGAGTTTCATTTTGATTATCTTGATACTCTTTTCACTTTGGTATACTTCTGGCTGAGGGAAAGCTAAAGCAAAGGTCATTGTTGATTAAATTTTGATTTTCATCATCGTTAGCTCTATTTAACAAAGTAAAAGAATCATGAATAACATTAATTTTAAATAGAGTAAATAACGTCCAACATGTATATTAGATTGACAGAACCAACTAGAAAGTCAACAATCCAATTATCTCACCAGGTCCTTCATTTTTTTTTCACTGCCAAAAAGTCAGAAAAACGCGTTGAAACCAACATGGCTTCAGTGACATCGGCCTATAAAATGTGTTTACGTAAAGAAGCTCAATAGAAATAAATACAATGGGAACAGAAAACAAAATAAATAGATAATGAAAGAAGATGAACCTTTTAGACAATACATGAAACGACAGCATATCATCACAAGAATGTTTCATGTATGAGATTCGTTTCCGATGCTTCTAGCATCCCTAGACTGATATTGTTTCTGATGTAAGCCTCAAAATTACTCGGAATGTTCAGAGGGGGACAGTTGTTTGAAGGTACTGTAGAGAAGATCATTGGACTGATGTTCAGGCTGTGATGGCACGGTCTTTAGTGGGATATAATCGTCAAGCGGCAATTAGTTTATTTCTGGTAGCATTCCGAAGCCCGCAGCACTTGTAATCCAAGATAAAGCCGAGTTAATCCCAGAAACAATTAGAGAAATCAGAAGAACAATAAAATCCATCAACACTAGAAGTAAACAGTTGGCAAACTTTATCAAATAAATATTCAATCTTCCACTTACCTGAACAAACATATAGAAACACGTAGAAAGTCGCGATGACAAAAGCAATTGTTACGGCGACCTGAGAGCTTACCACAACAGATCCTGACATCGACTCGTTTATAAAGGGGATAAGCTACTTATTAGTAAACAAGAAATTTATAACCGGAAGAATAAAGCAGTTCATAAGCCGCCTTGCTTCACTATCCTGCGTTGTTGTGCTTGAGGATTCTCCCGATCTTTGTCGGCCAGAAAATCAGCTAGATTAAGGGCATGGAAAACTTTTGAAATGAATCGAGGGATTCCATTTCTGTAAAATATTAGCGGCATTTGAAGATGGGGTTTTGAGTTTCCTTTCAGAATACAATGTAGTTTGGAAACAACCTTTCTCCAAATCATCCAAACAAAAGTAAGATCTGTCATTATGTGACGGAAATCCAATACTGAGTGCCGTAGGAAATGTCCTTTCAGCGACTTCTAGCCGCTTTTCTTTCGTATCGTCGTCCATGTGTGTCAATAGAAAGACCTCGATCAATGATTAATTAGGTAATTACGAATTATAATAAAATCATAAAATAGAGAAATTAAACGACAATGACAATGAGCACTACTGTGTAAAAGTAAAACCATCATTCATCCACATAGGCTTCGTTCTGTTGTACTTCGTTGTATTTTTTGCAATCAAGTGGCTAGGTATCGCTAATAATACTTACGAGCTATCATTGGGGAGGTAGCACTTTTGGCTTTACGGTTGCAAATTCTTTTGATTTCGCCTAAACAAAAAAAGGATATGAAGTTTCTTGTCGTTTTTACTTAGAACTACTTTTGTTTTGCTTTTTACGTAATTTTTAAAATTTATTTTAAGATTTTACCATGTAAAGACGAGCAATGAGACTGCGAATTGAAAAACCTCGTAAATTACTCACATAATCAACTTGGGTTCAAGGAAGTAAGAGTAATCAGTACTTAAATTATATGTACATCTTGTTTTTATTTAATTTTTTTAAAAACCGTTTTACCTAGCTTTTCTCAATGAAAACTCAATCTAGGAACACCATGAACTTCACGCAGGATGTCTGGTTACTCACCACTTGGCTACCAATTTCAAAGCAACAAAAAAATACTTCAAGTTATAGAATCATAGGACAATAGAGTTAGTGAAGTTGCAACTCTCACACTTTTTGTAATACGACTGGAACAAGGGCGAAGAAAGTCTTAATGTTAGTTTCATTTAGTACTTCCAAATTTTTTTCATTCCCTTCTTTCCAAAGACCGTTATTATTTTAGTATTCGCTAACATTTATTGTTTTTAATCTATAATAAGCTTATGCTTGTTCGTCCATTTTTATTTTCAAGACCTAAAGAAGCCTTTGTGAAAGTTTACACTTGTTGAGGAGGCTAAAATATTTAATATTAGTGAAGTAAAGTAACCTGAAAACATTACTGGAAAATGAAAGCACCATTGGTATTTTCATGAAAACTAATGCCTCTTGAAATGTATACTTTTATAAAAAAATAGCATGAGCAAAATCATTACCATCATATTATGAAAATTCTACTCAAAAATAGATTGCAAAGTTAATATGAAGTGCTTATCATAAACTTACGAACTATTCCCAACTACCCGTCTTCAACATTATTAAAAATTGATCCTTTGACTATTTGAAGCAGTGGAAGCCATTGTTTTCTTCTTTTTCCATCGCACATTAATGACAATGATGAGGATGATTACAAGTTGAGTAAACAAAACCCGACTGACTCCACTATTGACGAACGGATCTAAAAAAGAATTGTACCTTTGATGAAAAGATGATTCTTTTCGATTTATCTCCACATTCTTTGTGACTATTGATCTTTTGTTGGAAGCCGATTATCAATTTGGGACAATGGAAAATTTTGTAAAGAAGAATAGGACCTTGAACAAAGAGCGCATATGGTCGATAACTTCGGAAATTGTGAAGAAAAGGTATAAATACAGGTGAAAATGTAACAAAAGTTCAATATTCAGAGCTTGATTTCCAATCTCATTAAGCCATCTTCTTTACCTTTTTTATTTTTTGGTCTTTTTGCCCATCGACAAACATTAACAACAACAACAAGATGGACGCTATCAACAACAGTTCTAACAACGGCAACAACTCATCTCTTGTCAACAATGCTCCTTCCAAGCCAACTGTAACTACTAGCGGCGCTTCCTGGTACCAACCCAAACCTCCTGCCATGTGGTATGGCAATCCTCCTTGTGTTATTCTCCTCTACTAACTTTTCTATTTTTTTAGTGTTATTGCTTAAGCGACATAAATTGATACTCAGTATTTATCTTTTTGTTGAAATTTCCAAAGATTCTATATGTCACTTTTCGTGGATATCTCTAACTAGCCTTTGGGATACCCAGCTTTTTTAATGTAGTTGTCCGTTATTTATAAAATCTTTTTTTGAATTAAATTGATGTAAACTTTGAAGTTTTTACCACTCACTTAAAACAACTTGAAAATCAGTGTAAGGTTGGATCATCTAAACATTGCTCATAAAGTGGTACTAGACTATGACTCTGATTTATCTTTTGTACAATCTTCAGGTTGGACTTGACCCATGCTACTTACTTACGTTCCACTTTGTTTTTATTCCATTCCATTTTTATTTATTGTTTTGCTCATTTCTATATAAGCGCATTAACATCTAAAAATTATTAAAAGTTCTGTTGAAGAAGAGAAAGGGGCAGGCCCACTAAAAATATTAAATCTCATATGCAATCCAAATAGAATCAATACAGCAAATGAGGAACAAGGAAAACTTTTGATGCGTACGTTTATCCTGCAACGTCGAGTGTTTTCCTCGGTTTTTTTTTTTTTTTTTTAAAATAAATTAAACTCGTTTGAATCACTTTTTCTTGGGGATTATCTTTTTTATCGTAGACTTGAAGAAAGCATAAAGTTCGTCTTCTTCTGTGTCGTCGTTTGCTGAACGATTCGAATAAAATCTTCGACCATGATCCAAATTTACCACGGAAGGTTTCTTCCAAAAAGGTCCACGATAATAAATCTTCGCCGCACAATAAATAATAACAATAAGGACAATAGACAAATAAGTAGCGAAGAAGTTTCTAGCACTGCTTGGCTTTCCTAGAGGCCAAACAGCGAGATAAAATTCAATAATGCAAATCAAAATACACCAAGAAATCCCCCAAATCGCACTGAAGGGATAAAACTTTGACTTCCAGGGCAACTGATCTGCCGAGAACCCTTGAACTTTCCATGCTTTTCGAAAGCGAAGGTGAGCTAGGAAGATGCAACCCCAGGAATACAATACACAGAGAGACACCAAACTTTCAAACCACTGAAACACGGTAGATCCAGTTTGGTTTACGTTTAAATATGCTAAACCACCGGAAATCAGAATGGTGAACAGGAAACCATAGAGTGGTCGTCCTTGACGATCGCAACGTAAAAACCATTTGGGAGCCATCTTCACTTCAGCAAGACCCACGAGAATTCTTGGAGCCGTATATACTTCAGAATTAGCGGCAGAGAAAACGGAAATAAGGATGATGGCATTCATAGCATGACTAAGTCCAGGAATGCCGGCATTTCGAAATGCGATGACAAAAGGAGAGGCGTCAGCACCTTTTCCGCCAAATATATCGGGAGAATGAGGAGATATGATGATGGTAACCATCAATATACCAATAATGTAAAACAATCCAAGACGAAGCCAAATTGAGCCGACGGATTTGGGAACCGACTTTTTGGGATTTTTTGCTTCCGCGGCAGCAATGCCCACCAATTCTATACCGGACATGGAAAAGACAGCATTCGGCATAACGTTGAGGAAACCCTTAAAGCCATGTGTAAAAGGTGCTTCACGCCAATACCGGAACCCAATACTACTGCCCTTGGGGCCACCACCGGCAGAAATAACGATGGAGGTAATGATGATGATGAAGATCCATGCAAACTTGATAAAGGACATGATACTTTCGGTTTCAGCATACACCCGTACTGGGAAAGCATTCAAAACAACCAAGATGAAGAGAAAAATGGAAATCCATCCTGCTGGCGGTACCTTGTCGGTCCAAAACTGCATAACAGTAACGAGACCAGCGAGCTCTGTTGGAATGCCCAAAGTATACAACAACCAAAAGGCCCATCCGTGAGAAATTCCGATGGAGTGATCAACCAAATTCTGACTCCACCGTGGAAAAGCCGACGGGACTGGATACATAACTGTGAGTTCACCAACCGACTGCATCAAGGCCCAAGCAATAGAAGCAGCAATCCAAAAACCAATCCACATCCCAACCGGTCCAGCAGTTGTCAGATTGGCACCGGAACCTAACCAAAGAGCTGTGCCAATGGCCGTTCCAAGTGAAATCATATACAAGTGTCGAGAGCTCAACTTACGTTTCAATCCTGAATCCGCTCCATAGTCTCCTTCGATCCCAGCTTCACTTGACCGAGTACTACCGGACAGTCGACGCTCTACCGTTGACAGTTTTTTCTCCTGGTCGTCAACTTTTGGATCCACATCCTTCTCATCCCATCCTGTGGCCGTCGATTGCATGTCTGTTTCAAGACACGAAAAAAACGGTGATTCTAGTGATGTGTGTGTGTTTTGGTTATCTCCACACCTCTGTTCACGTTTGGGGGTTCAAACGTTTTTCTAGTAATTTTATCATTTTGATCATGATGTGCGATCTCTGAGGGATTGAAAATTTTGCCAACAAATGCTGCTCAATCACGTAATAATTCCCGGTGGCTATCAAATCTTCTATTATAAACCTGTTAAGATTATATACACAGTATGGGAAGTAACATTGGGTTCATTTAGGCCAATGGAAACCCATGGCTATTTTTGTGTGGTGTTTTAACAGTGTTACTATCTTGACTCATCTTTTGTCGTTAGTTTTCATTACTATTAGTGCGTCCTGTCTTGTTTGGTGACTTGTTTAGTGTCTTGTTGGATGTCTTAGTCGTTGAAAGGTCATGTCTAGGAACTTGGTGTCTTAGCGAGACTCGTACAAAACTATATGCAGTGGTGTTTGTAGTTGAAAAATGAAACGAAACCTGCCTCTGAGATCTCGTTTGACAAGGAATTCCCTCATGTACTGTGTTGCATCTCACTCATGAGATTGCTCTTGTGAACTGGCATAGAACTGTCTCTGTTTCAGTTAACAAGACACTTGTTTGGATTATGGTATTGGAAAATATGATATCATACTATTCCAAGAGAAAATTTTTCTTCTTATTGACAAATGGTGACACTTAGAAGAAAAACGAGGTCGTTTGCGTGATTTGGCCAAGGTGTTTAGTAATGCCGAAGCTTGGTGAGTAGTAAGAGCACAATTATGGATCATTCTCGTCAATGGTCGCTAAGTTGAACTCATTCTTGAGAAACATCACGTAAAGTGAGGTACAAGTCGTTATGGGAAGGAAACAAAGCAAGGCGAGTGAGTACATTGATAATTGCTAGTTTCATGTTGAAACTTTAATAAATATGATATGGTGAATTTGAGCATGAAATTGAAAAGTTGGTATTATTAATTCTTTCTTTTCCCAAAAAATTGACAAGATTGAGACTCGGTCGGTATTGTGAATCTTTTAACCCTCGATGAAGTATGGAAGCTGATGGTTCAATACGGAATTCAACAACGGTATCTCATGGACAACCAGTTTCTCCAAGAAGTAGTACATTGTATGAACCCTTTTTACAGTCGAAGGACTATGCACCTTTACAATATACACAGTGTACTCCTGAGAGTGGGTTTCCTGTCGCTTATGGAAATGCAACAGCGTCCTCAAAGGAGGAGAAATTGATTAGTGCTGAGCAATTAGAAGATGGAATAGAAGGAGGAGGAGGAGGAGGAGGAGGAGGAGAAAGGAAAAGAGAAAGTAGCGTAGGAGATGACTGGAGGGGGAGTTTGTCAGATTTGTCTATACAGCAGATGAGTTGTTCTCCCAACGAAGCGACATTGAGGAGTTCTTTTGATGGAGTCGTTGGGGTTGTGGAAGACAAAGAAAGGCGAAGAAGAAACACTCTGGCTAGCGCTCGGTTCCGACAACGAAGAAAAGCCAAAGAGCAATACCTTGAACAAACCGTACAGGAATACGAAAAGAAAATCAAACAATTGGAACAGAGGATTTACGAACTAGAACTAGAAACAAAATGGTTTAAAGATTTAATCCGTCCTGTCCGTGTTGGAGATGTGGGAAATGCAAGAACAAAACCTAGTATTTAATATGTGCACGTTTTTCTTATTTTGTTCTCTTTTGTCGTTTCGTGTCCAGGCGTTTCGGAAATTTACATTACGAATCTTATGACAGACCGATCTTTTTTTTTTATTTAATGTTATTCTTATGCTAATGTGAACAGTATATGATTCTTTCGCTACATTGCTTATGACCTTGGCCTTTTTCATGTATTGATGTGTATGTAGTGAGTGTGTTCGAAATATATGTATTGGAGAGAAAGTTATCGTTTCCAAATTTATTTTTCTTCTTTTTCTCTTGTAACATCCTACTTACTATTTAATGTATACTATTTTGACTTTTGCTTTTTCAATCCCCTTATTTTCATCTGAAAGTTACAATTCTATACAAACCTCTCTAGTCTAGTGTTGCACTTCAGTTTAGCATACTGGTTTCGTTTGCACTTAATGCGCCAAAAAATAAATAAATAAACAAAAATTGGGTTCCTGTAAGCGACGCAATGTTCAGTTTAGTAAAACAATTTTTCTGTAAATGGCGAAGTAAGAGCATTTTTTCCAAAACAATCAAAAAACTTTGTAAAAATTGGTTTTATTTTCCTGCTTCTGAAAGAAATATGGCGTAATTCTTTGTAGAATTCAGCAACACTTTCTACCAATCTTTCTCATTGCTCTATCCTAACCTCGCGGCTTACGTGCTGCTTGTCCTAAGATCGCGTAATATGTTGCTTGTTGTACAAGATGAAATAACTAGTCATCCAAACATGCATAGATGTATATAAATAGAGGGTGTAGTCTTGTACTGAGGTAGTACATAATTAAATCATTGATTCTATTGAAAGCTACAGAAAAGAAAACGAAAAACCTCAAACCTCGAGTCCGGTTTTTTTCTTCCCTTTGGTTTGTTTTTCTAGTCCTAGCTAAAGTAACAGTTTCCGAACCGAAATTTTCTTCGTCTAGTTTATTAGAATTCCTTCTTTCATTTCTTTAATTTCTTTCTTTTTTTTTTTATGAACTTTGACTATTGCATTGTCTGTGGAAATGATACCGATGACCATTTGTACTGTTGCGATCAATGTAAAGCCCATGACTCTACAGAGCACAGAAGATCGACCGACCAAAGAATGTCAGTGGAGCAAAACTTTCAACTGCTCTCTATGGAACACTTGAGTTACTTTTGCAAACGACCAACAGTTACTCCTCAGTTGGTTCGTGTTGCCATGTAATTGAGATTGAAACGATTGTCTCGTAATAATATCGGATGGGTTCATGTAATATGAGATGTAACAATGGAAATTCTCATTCAAGACAAGCCGTGTTTCCAAGTTCTTTGAAAGACCATAAAAGAACATATATATACATATGACGAAACGGGGAATCATGAAATACGAATCGAGCAGTTACAATACGCCTGCGCTTGTTTGAATCTGCCCAAATTGACATGTCTTTGTCTTTGTCGCTCAGCTCATGGTAAAGGCTATTTACTTTTTGAATTTTTTCAATACCAAGTTTCCATTGACGAGTTTGATTAATCCTTGCATTTTTATTTTATTTTATTTTATTTACTATTACTGTTATTATTAATTATTCTTTTTTAGTCACAAATAGCCTCCATACAAAATAAAAGATGCTTTCTTCTATTTCTATATACGAAATTGTAAATACAAACATAGAAACACTTTTCGTATCCATAGACACGATCACCTTGAACCTCTTGCTCATTAGCCAACTTGCACGTCTTCTTCCTCAACACATTCTTACCCAAGAGTCACCAAACTATTGATCTCAATGTTTAACAAAAGCAGCCATGTAAACAAACAAACAAACAAAAAAAACCGTCTTTCTTATATCTTATCTATTCCCCTCCCCGATCAGTCCCTACAATTATCTCGTGATATACCGTGACTGCATAAACCTTTAATAACAAAAAAAAAAAAAAAAAAAAAAGAAAACAAAAAGAGACACGTGATAACCATGGATAAACTTTCTTTCTTCAATCGCAAATCACATAATATGAAATAGCAAAGACGCGATAAAATTAAAAAGTTTGCAATATCTGTTTCACAATTTAAATCACAAATTTCGTCGCGTGTATTGTCGCGTGTATTATCGCGTTTATTAAAATTATATAAATATCCTTTGGATGCTAACAAAGAAGAAAAACTGTCTTTTTCATATTTAAATAAAGAAAAACAGATGTTTAAAGCTGACTCCAAATTGGAGGTTACGAATTCATCGTTCTCCTTAGATTCAGAACAGGACGATGGATCAAAAAAGAAAGATGAGAAAGATTTGTACTCTTCCTTAACAGATATTAAGGAAGAAAAAATATGGGAAGAAGAGGAAAAAGAAGAAAATTTAGATGACGACCTAAAAGACTTGCCTGTTGAGGTTCGAGAAACAGTGAGTTTGGAAGATGACCCTACAGAACCAACATTAACATTTCGCTATTTTTTAATGACTTTAATATTTATCCCTCCCGGTGCATTTTTAGATACCATGAGTTCTTACCGTACAAGTTCTGCGGCCTACAGTGTGTTTTTTGTTCAAATCGCCAGTTACTGGTTGGGAAAGTGGCTCGCAAAAGTATTACCCAAAAAGAGGGTTCCTCTCGGAAGACTCAGCTTCAGTTTGAACCCTGGTCCTTTTTCTATCAAGGAATGCGTCTTGGTCACCCTCTCGGCTGCATCAGGTGCCACTGGCAGTCAAGGTACCACTAGTATTTCTGTTGCCGAGTTATTTTACAATGAAAAGGTGAACCCAGCAGTCGCAATCTTTTTCATGTGGGCAATCGTATGGACTGGATATTCGTTTGCTGCTATTGCGAGAAATTTTTTGTTGTATGACCCCCAATATCAATGGCCTCAGGCCCTTATGCAAACATCACTTTTTGAAGCATTTCGTAAAAGCGACGAAAACTCAAAATTGGCTGCCAAGAAAATGCGAGTTTTCTTTATTGGATTGATAGGATTGACCATTTGGCAATTCTTCCCTGAATATATTTTTCCTATGACTGGGTCTTTGGCATTTTTGTGCTGGGTAGCCCCAAGAAACAAAGTAGCCAATTTCATTGGATCAGGTATGGCCGGCATGGGTTTCTTGAATTTTACCCTTGACTGGAGTAATATCACATCAAGTATTATGATCATGCCTTATTGGACCCAAGTCTTGAAGTTCTGCGCATTTGTTCTTGGTGCTTGGATCCTTCTTCCCGCGGCCAAGTGGGGAAATCTAGGATCATTCAAGCATGGGTTAATGTCCAACAACTTGTTCTTAAAGAATGGTACCGTATACCCAGCAACTAGATTAATGACGAGTAACTTTACATTTAATGAGACAGCCTACCAAGAATTGGGTCCTGGATATATGGGTGTCCAAAAAATTTGGATTATGTTTTTTGACTACGCTTCTTATATTTCTGCTATTTCTTGGATTATCTTTTTCGGGCATAAACAAATTCTGTCATCGGGAAAAAAATTTTACCATCGTATGCGATACGGCGGTAACATTAGCAACGAGTATACTGATCGCCTCAACAAAATTCAGAGGTCCTACAAAGATGTTCCTCTCTGGTGGTTTATTGTGTTGTTTGTCATTTCTTTTGTCATTTTAATTACTATCTTTGCTACGGGTAATATGTTTCTTCCTTGGTGGGCATACATTGTGGCCCTGGGTTTTGGTGCTACTATCGTTACCCCCATGGCTTGGCTGTATGCGCTCAGTAACTTTCAGCTTGCAATTGGTACGTTTAATGAACTCATCTATGGTTATATGATTCACGCAGTTTCCGGCTTCAAACATCCTGCTGGTGCCTCAAGTTACGGCGCTGTAGCTGGTGACGCATGGTATCGAGCTCAATACATGCTTCAAGATCAAAAAATCGGTCATTACATGCATATACCTCCTAGAGCAGTCTTTTTCTCTCAGATTTTCGGTGAGCTTTTGGGGGTACCGGTCAATTACGGATGTCTTCGATGGGTCTTGAACACAAAAAGCGCCTACCTTTCAGGTAAAGAAAAAGATCCATTGCATCAATGGACAGGTCAATCTTTGATCAGCTATAATACATTGGCAATTCAATATGTCTTAATTGGACCAAAGAGACTTTTCAAAGAAGCTATGTATCGTCCTTTACCATATGGGTTTGTTGTGGGTGCTTTCGCACCCGCCCTTTTCTACCTATTATATCGACTTTTTCCTAAAGGAAAATTTCATTTGTGGAATGTTACCATCTTTTGTTCCACAATGTCGAACTTTTATGGTAATCTTTCCACGGGATACCTTTCGTCTTTTATTGGAGGAACCATTACCAACTTTTACTTTTACCGTTATAGACACGAGCTTTGGAGAAAATACAATTACATCCTCGGTGCTGCTTTTGATACAGCATTTAATCTTGCCATGCTTTTAATATTTATTTTCTTCAGCTCTGGAAAGCAAATTGCAATGCCCAACTGGTGGGGTAACAATGCTGATTCCGTTGAGAGATGTTTTGCAACCTACTAAGTTTCCTTATTTAAAACTGTTTAATAATAATTTAATAAATAAAATGATAATAAGTACCATAGAATCGTTTTACTACTTGATTTAGGCATTCAGTCATAAACTTCTATGTTTTGAATGAAGTCCTCGCCGTCCCCTATGGATGTAAATGAAACATTGTAAGGTAGTATTCCAATCTTTTTATCAACAATTTTTCTTAGAATTTGTCTTTGAATTACTTTTTTTCCTTCAATGTACACCATGCAATTCGACAACGTTTATCAGCTTCATATAAAATATGAGTTGTTTCTTTGGTTTGTCGAAGCTTCAACTAGAATCATATTGACGATATTAAAATTTTCGTGCTTATTTATCTATTTTTTATTGTTTAAATATGAAAACTCAATGAAGTTGAACCTATTGCAATCTTCTTACTGGACTCGCTTCATTTGGTAATGGCTATAAACAAAGGCATACTGTCACAGATGAACTTTTTCGTTATTTTAAAACAAACAATTCAACAGGAAAATGGATGTACGTTTTCTGAAATTACTTAAAATTTTTTGCTTTGTACTACTTCAATAAAGAGCAATAGCTTACACTAAATAACTTATGCAGACTTGTATTTAGCAAGATCAGTCGAATCTTCCAATCTGAGGATTCAAACTTCCAACTAGAGGTATGTATATATACTATTTTAGGATAACTTATTCTATGAGTCATCTCAATTCTAGACTTATTCATATTTTTCAATCGCACGAAATGAATTTTTTCCTTTTATAATAAGGTTATTGATAATACATTAAGTGTTATTTTATTACACTATGAGTAATATCGTATAAAAGTTATGACATTCCTCTACTTGATGCGAATTTCAATAGATAGTAAACTAGAAATATAAGATTGAGTCACAATAGACTTATTATCAAAAAATTGTCGTTGAATTCATCAAAACAGTAGAGGATTTTTCTAATATTTATGGGAAGAATTTTTAATGAAGAAAACGGAAATCCAATCTTTTGTTTCCTTCATCCGTTGTAGTATCGAGATATATTTTTTTCTCCTCTTCCGTCATTCCATTCCATATTTTATCTCTTTTTTTGTTTATATGGACATAGAAGAATTTGGTAAATAAATAAATAACAATGTTCAGACAAGTAATGGCAATGAGATCGCGGTTTCCTCGTCGATAGCGAGGAGCATCGTCAGCCCGATAAATTAAAGAAGACATGATGCTACCGATTTGAACTGAAACATTATATAGGGATGCGGAAACTGTGCGAGTGCGAACAGAATTTGAATTTTGAGAGTTCCAACCCACCTGTATGGCATGTGCGTAAGGCGTTCCAACAATCATGGTAGAGAGTACATACAATACCCATTTACTGGTTGATGCGGGTAAAACATACAAGGCAATTAAAAGAGGTAATACGTAAAACTGTGGACCCATGCAAACAAGTGTTTTCTCACCAACCATTTCACTGAAGAAAGAGATTGCTAACAAATTGATGATTGTTAAGAATGTCGATGGGAGAACCAACAAGTTGGATTTAACTGTCGAAAATCCAAGACTCTTCAAGTTCAGCGTTAAGTAATTGTTTGGTGGAATATACGGAATATTGAAACAAATCCCAATAGCATACAATGGCCACAAATGATAATCACAAATGGCTTTCCAAAACAGTTTAGGAGTTAACGCTTGGCGGTTGTGCATAGTACCCTTTGATGGGTCATCTCTCAATACCCGATTGACAATGATTTTTTCCTGTCGTTCACTAAACCAACCCTTTTTTCCGCGAAACCAAGAAGCAGTGGTAGTGGGTCCAGAAGGCATCATGCCATACGAGAGCAATCCAATGGTTAATGTAATGAGACCTTGAATCAAAAAGAGATAGCGCCAGCCAGAAAGCCCATGAATACCACCCAGCTTGAGAATTCCGACAGCAGAGAAAGCAGCAAAAATATCGGCAATGGAAAGGAAAATCCAAAAGACGGAAAAACGAAGGTTTAGCTCAGAACCAGTGTAAAAATATGAAAGATACAAAACTACATCGGGAATGAATCCACCTTCTAAAACACCAAGCAATGCTCGGGTCCCATAAAAAGAAGCTTTGTTTTTTAAAAAGATTTGAAATATAGTGACAATACTCCATAAAGTAATTTGTGTAGGAATCCAACGATCAGGACCAACACGTTTACTGACGAGTTGTGATGGTAATTCTGCAAGTAAAAAGGAACAATAAAAGACAATCATTCCATTGTTGTAATCATTTGTAGTCATGCCTAGATCACCCAAAAAGTTATCACTTAGGGCTTGTTTGATATTGGCACGATCCAACTCCAGTGCGAAGAACATAATACACGTCCAAAGTAAAATGAGCAGGTCCAATTTTCTAACAAGTCGTTTTTCTTCTCCCCATTTCCACCGGAAACCTGTGTCGAACCGGTGTATACTTTCATAGGTATCAATAGGGTAATACGCTTCACGTAGGGTAGCATCATCGTAAACAGAGTACTGAGTAGCGGTTGCATCATTAGATATTTTTTGCTTTTTTCCAAAGAATAAGGAGTATAAAGTACTAGGTGGGATAGGTGGTCCCAACTCGTTATCCACGTCGACTTCATCAACCTTTGCTTCGACATCTGTCGACTTTAGTGTCCATGCATGAGGACCTTTTTTATCTTCGTTGTCAGAGGATTCTGAACTTCGACTTCCATATGTATAAGTAAGACGATTGTCTTTTTCTTCGTTGCTCATGATGCTCTCTTGCTCTTTTTTTTTGGGAAAGGGGGGGGGGGTATATAATTAAGAATTGTTTCCTGTCACAAAAGTCCAATCGTTTTCTTTTTTTTATATATTTATAATGTAAAGATTACAGTCTAAAAAACGGAGAGGTTCACGATCGGTCCGTAGTACTCTTCTTTCTTTTTTCTTTTTTGTTTCAATTCCTTACACGCAAGGATAAAAGAATGAACCACAATATCAAAAAACCATTGCATTTCACCTAGTATATATAGTCGACGGTGTTGTATTTTCTCGATTATTTAGATATCTTATCGTATTCATTGAACAATGAACAGACTTAGAAATTGCTAAATTGCTTGTTTTTTTGGCGAAATTGACAAAGAATACATAACCTCATTGCTACAATAGAATGGTAAATATGTGGAGAGAATTAGGAATGCGATCTGGAAAATTGTACTATCTAACGTACCAAATAGCAAATAACGCCCAGGATCGCGAGAATTTTTAACGAATCTTACTCTTGACTCAACCGAGATAGGGAATGACTTGCTATCTAACTTCATAAGGCTATCGCTATAATGGACGTAAACAATACGGTGGGTGTTAGAAAATGAAATTTATGGAGTGAATATTTCGTTTTTTTTTTTTCTTTTTCTTTATTTTTATTTTTTATTTTTTATTTATCTTTTCGTTTTTGTTGATAGTTTTCTTGCTTGATGTGATGGTGTCTTTTACAGTTGTAGAAACCGAAACGACAGTCCTTTACGTAAGAAGCTTGTAGCTCGCTAAAAATGATGTATAAAACCAATGGGCGAAGGTAAGGACGATGATGTCTCAAAGTAGTGTATTCATACTATACAGCTCTTTTTGTTGAATAAATGTTGTTTCTATTGACATGCAAACGTCAAAGGTCCCTAAAAGACTCGATGAAATATATACATATATACCATGTTAAACATTAAAAGAGCTTGAGGTATTTACTACACACGACAGCATCCACGCAGTATGGCTTTTACAGAATACGCAAAACAACTGTATTCCAAAAGTACACCCGTGAACACCTCTCCCTCGGAACCGAAGAATGTGCCCGGAAATAGTCACTGCTCATCTCTGCGTGCTGAGAACTGAAGAGAATTCATTGTATAGCGACGAACATCATACAATCAGATAATCAGATGCTGGAAAAGAAAATCGCACTCATAACTAGTAGCTGTCGCAGTACACGGCTAAATCCATTCATTACTGACTATGTACGTTCTGTCATCGCATCATCCAATTTACCAAATGGAATTTCTGTACATACTGTGGATGTAAAAAATTTCAATTTACCAATATACAATGAACCACGAGTTCCAGTTTCTCTGCCAAAACATGATCCAACTTCTTACTATCAACACGAGACTACTCGCAAGTGGTCTCTGGAAATCGGAATATACGATGCTTATATATTCGTGACTCCTCAGTACAATTGGAGTATCCCAGCGTCTTTAAAGAATGCAATTGATTTTCTCTTTCATGAATGGACTGGAAAACCCGCTGGCATCGTTACTTATGGAGGCCACGGAGGCTTAAAAGCAGCTTCTCACTTGCAGGATATCATTCGCGGCTTGAGAATGCAACGGGTTTCTACAACACCTGGGTTGACCATCACACAAAAAACCCTGGACGATTGTATAAAGCATGGTCATCTTGACAACGAACTAATACAATCCTGGATAGGGAACGGTTCTGATGAAGTCATCCGAGAGATGTGGGCAGAAATCCTACAACTCTTGCAATTAGAGCCTTAAAATAAGACCAATTCTATACTGCCGGTAACCCGCTTTATTATTGCAATACATACGCTTTCATGGTGAATCATCTCAACCCGAGCTTTTTTCTTTTTATTTTTTATTTTTTTTTTTTAAATTAAAAAAAAAAGAAAGTACCAACCAACTGAATGTCATTTTAAGAATCTCATATTATGATTGAAAGAATATCTTTCGCGTCTAAGAGGAAATCTAATACATTAGGATGAAAAACCGGCGACCCATACTATTTACAAGTATTTTTGTAGCGAATTGAGACCTACATTATCTTTTTTCTTTCTTTTTTTAGCAAGAAAAAAGAGAAAAAGAAACTATAAGAATAGTATTTACCCCAAAAATTCCGCTTTGTCTAAAAAATTTGCTGTCACCTTTCTTGTTGCACATAGAAAATAAAAAAAACATGCTGATATACAATGGCTTAAACATAAACATTGATATCGAAATTGGAAAAAAACAAGGAAAAATATTATAAAAAAAAAGGCAAAAGAAAGGACGAGCAAAGGGAACACTCATCATCGGACGTTGTAGCCATGTCCCCATGCAGTAGCGCCATCAATAACAACACAAAATGAAAATCCAATAGCAACACTCAAAATAAAATAAATGTATGCTCTTTTTGTAGGCATATTATAAAGTTCATTCACAAACGTAGATAAAGTTGTCAAACAACCGCAAAACCCGTTTTGAAATCCATACAATACGCTTTGGGAAACGGGACTACAGTGAGTGATGCGAGGAATCATGTATACTATAGCAATGAGTAGCGTACCCAAGAGATTTGCCATCAATGTTCCATAGGGCATGTAGTACTTTGGCGAGTTAAACCAGCGTGAAAGGTACAATCGCAGAGTTGCACCAAACGGAGAAAATATCAAGCTGAAACCAATACCACGGTGAGTAATATCTTTCGTATAAGCTGTGTAAATAGATATACCAACGAAAAATCCAACAGCCAAGAGAAGGAGTAATCCTCGAACAATCAAGTGTGTATGCATCGGAATTGCTCGAGCGAGTCGAAAACCACCAATTTTCCAATGGGTTGTTGACTTTCCTAACTGCTTTCCAAACAACAATGAAGAAAAAGCCATCGATATTGTCAAAGTGAACGTTGAAACGACAGCCAAAAACGAATCCCCTCGTCCTCTGGGTTGAAACGGATCCAGATTAGCCATGGCCGTAAACATCTCCAGCATCCATGAGGAAAACGTAGTTAAGGAACCGCAAAATCCAGTGGTGATTGCTAGTAAAAGTACTGCATTATGTTTTGGTCTAGGAAAGAAAACAGTTTCCGTCTGCGCAAATCCCATAATTATACATCCGACAATTTGAGCCCAAACGATTCCAGTAAAAGGTGTATTAGGATAGGTGTTTAGAGCAGCCAAACCCAGTCGAGCTAAAGTGCCCAGCATGGATGTGATAACGAAATAAGACTCTGTCAATAACATCCCCTTCGCTGTGTAAATTTACTTGGAAATAATTAAAGAAAAAAAAAGTTAACCTTATATATACAAAAATGCGAGTATTATATGACACTTCAGAGTTATAAAAAGACAGATGGTGAACCGCCCTTTCCAAAGAGAACGTTCGTTAAAAAGAAAAATTTAAAAGATAATTATATAACTTGAGTATATTAAATTTGAAAAGGTGTGTGGCAGCACCTTTATTACCCACTAAAGGTGATCATGCAAAAAAGGGTGGTGTTTAAGATCGGTCTCGAGGTTAGTCTGAGAAGTACCCAAACGCCCAAAATTCCATCGAGACTCAAAGAAGTTGAATATGAACAGTAGTAACACTTTGTGAATATAACGTGTCATTACAGCATTTGGATACCTCGATAACAGTCTTTATGAAGATGAGGAAAAGAATAAGTTGAAGTATATATACGGTTGCAATTACAATACAAACAGAAGCTATCAATATGAAAAGCACGTAACTTGAGCGACTTCTGAAGGACCTTCGCCATTTGCAACTTCGAAATTCGGTAGTTTGGTCTCTGTTTGCCAGTAGTTAAACTTGTTTGCGATTCAATCACATTTAGAGTATAGCGAGCCGTCCCTATTATCTAAAATGTATACCGGTGTTAGTTTACGGAAGGGAACTAATAACAACATTCAAAAAGAATAGCTGCGCTAAAAGCGGTGACAATTTCCCTGCCTCAGAGCAAGCACATTTCTAAATACAAGTTTACAATGCAATACTTGAATCACAAGGAAGCCCTTTAAGTTCAGGATGAACATATTCCGAAGTAAAACAGCTGAAAACTTATTTATTTTTTAAAGGATTATCATTCCTCAAGATTCGCGACTGCTTCAATGTCTGTTTAATTAATGTTCTCTATAGCAACTTTTCTTTCGTGTTCTCTGGAAACTCTTAAGGAAAGGTGATAAACACCTATTCTTGGACAATCGAAAACTCAGGTAGACCTTCTATCGGGAAAGGAGCAGGATAGCGCTCATCGGATGTTAAACTTGGTTCAAAAGTCCTTGACCAAAATTTTATAAGGATGTAATATGCGTAATGGTTTAGCCATGTATGGTTATCTAAATCTCTATTTCGAAATAACCATGTACAAGTTCTTCAATATCCTGCCATCTATGAGTGTAAGTCTCTTGCGATAACTTTGTCTGTTTAGTAGTGACAGGATTTATGTTTAATAAACGTGTTATTAGTCGAATAATTCTTATGGAGATATAAAAGGCTAGTAGCAATAAGTGTTTGATTGCTATTGCTTGAATCAAGACTAATTTTAACAAAAGAATCCTCTCTTATTCTCATCTTTAGGTCTTCTTATGCACATCTTTAGCTTCATGTTGCTACCGAGGTTTTATGCCTGATTATAATAGGAATTAGACTTTGAAAAAGAAGAATCGAAAGGACGAATCGACTATCAAAATCGTAGGTAAGGTTGAAGAAAATTTTGAAAATGAGGCGAACCGATAAATAATTTTGAAGCATCTCACCATGATGGATCTTGCTGGTATCATCAATCTTGGACTGCTTGGATGGGGTGGTGCACTTGCATCTGTATTGATTGGAGTTTCAAGATTCGAATTATAGCATTTAGTATGATGAGGCTTCTAGAAATTATATTTAACTGGAAGAGTTTTTTTAAAACTGTCAGATCGAATGGTGATAAAGCATTCAGGGTTGTAGGCTAATACTACTTTATGAATTGGACACCCCCTGTTGACGAATGAATATAACCCATTAGCAATATTTTTTATTTTGGAGCAGGAAGTTGCGGATATGGAGCTACTTTGCTTTGCTTTTTTGCCTTTTTGTGTTATTGCAGTTATAAGAGTAGAAGCTCCTGATGAAACTGAGTATTTACATGCTCTGTCAAAATTTTAGTTCTTGTGATACTTTATCTTTTCGATTATTTTCGCAGCAGATGGTCTAGTATATCAGAAAATAGCATTGGATAGGTACTGGCACAATCCTGCAGATGCTCTTCATAAATTCGAGGTGTAGCCTCCGTTTTACCTATCGTTCTTCTTTTTATTATGTTTGTAAATCTATGAATGTAGCTGTTACACAGAGAAAGAATCCTGAAATCGCGGTACTACACGCTATCCGGCATAAATTTTGGAGGATTCTTATCATGTGCGTTGGATAAGTATTTCTTCTGGACCAGCTTGTTATTCTTCTACTTCGCCAGATTCTTCCGGAAATACCAACTGTGATTTTAAAAATCCAACGACAAAAGCGAATTAACTGGATGCAATGGAGCAGCTTATTCAACTTATTCCTTTTCTTTTATATCAATTATTAAGTAAAAAAGTTGAGACTTACATTAGGTTGTGTATAAGTTATATCTCTTTATGGCTCACAAACAAAAAGCACCTCACATCTTGTGCTATTTGAAAGAACGCGGAGTACCAGTTTATGCGATCGATTTAGTAATTTATTTTGTTTGTTGGAATTGGTGAATGTTGAGTCAGAAAGCGTACGACTATAATATGAATAAAAGCGGCGTCTCAGCTTTTTTGGTTTGGTTTGGTTTTGCAGCTATTGTTTTTTTGACATGAAATCGAGACTGAACTACACTAACTCTACACATTGTAGCTTGATTTGTTGATTCTTACATTCTTCTTTCTTTATACCCTATCATTTATGTTACGTCGAATTGCTTGCGAACATCCGGTTTTAGAGTTCTTCCAAATTGACCTTAGCGTGAGCCGGAGCCCTAAACCTCGAGAAAAATCCTGGATGGAAAACAATGAGAAGTCATTGAAATAAATATCTCTAATGTTATACTGAAAAGTGTGGAATACATCGATGATTTTGTTTTTGTGCTTGGCACAATATAAATAATAATTTTAAGAGGGTTCCTGATTAAATTTTTCATAGTTGTTTTTCAATATAAGACAATAAAGTTATATCTGTTAATTGATCCCATATCAACAAAAGATGAATTTCAATTTCCACCAGCTTTTTTTAAACAAGAACAAGAATAATGATGGTTGACCTTTATCTGGCGCTTTATGTCCTTTGTTTTGGGTGTGTTATTTCTGAAGGTCACAAGATATATGTCTAATATTGCTTAAGCTTGTACTCTTCATAGTTCTTCCTGCGCTCCTCATCTCTGTCAAAATCGATATGATGATCGTAAATTTCCATCGTACATCTGTTGCACTGTTAGTCTTAAAGTAACAAGTAGCAAAATCATCAATTCTTAAAAGTTTAAAAAACCTATATTCCTAGGGACTGACTTCCTAAAGTAAAAAATAAAATTTTGGAATTCACTATTAGTTTTTAATTTGTCAGCATTATTCACACCTCTTGCCTGGCTATACTTACCGCTAATCTAGTAGTTATTTACACTAGGACATATATCATAAAACGATATATTCTACTACTTTGGTATTAGTAGCTCATTACAGTGATAGAGGTGGGTACTTAAACTATACAAAAGACTTCCCAGAACTGGATATAACGAACAGAGCAGGGTTTCAATACTTTTAGAGCTTAAATGTTGAATAAGTTTTTGTTTACCTTCCTTTCCGAACAAATGTAAGGACCCGAAGTCAGTGACGTAAATACAACATCAAATGCATCTTTCAGATAAGTAAATAGTTGTCTTTCCGACTTAACCTGTTTTTGCCACTACAACTAATGATAATATATATATATCTGTCATTGCTGGAAGATTATGTAGAAAAGAATACAGATATTTTAGTATGGCTTTCGGTACGGTCTATGGTTCTGTGAAATCTCCTCGTGTCGGCATGGTCCTTAGTACTGCCGCAATGCTTGGGTTGGGTGTAGAGAACGCTTCTAATAGCTTACCTGGAGCTTTTCCTAAACATTTGGCCGATAAATTCCCCATACAGAAGATTCCTGTGTTTGTGGGAGCCGATGGAACTTGTCTATGGCAATCACTTGCTATTGCAAGCTATTTTGCTAGCTATGATCCATTAGGAATTATAGGTGGTGCTAACGCACTTGCCAAAGCAGAAGTTTTAATGTGGGCTTGTTTCTTCAACCAGGAATTTTACGATGCGGTTATTCCTTGGGTAGCTGGGAGAATGCGCTCCATTCCATATGACCCAAAGACTGAGGAGGATGCCAAGAAAAAGAGTTTTTCGATCCTTACGGTATTCGAGCGTCAAGTAAAGGATAAGGAATTTCTTGTTGGAGAAGATCCAACAATTGCGGATGCTGCTGCTGTAGCCCACTTGTACTTCGTGTTGTCATCTGTAATGACCAAAGACGATCTAGCAAAGTTTCCAGAGATTGAGCGTTATTACAAGAATGCCTATTCAAAACTAAAGTTTGATCAACTCTGCGGTCCTTTGCAGCTCTTAAATGAGCCAGTTCCTATTCCCAAAGCTCCACCAAGTCCTATCTTGAGTAAGCGAGAATAAATGTTGGAATGATGAGAGGATGATAATATATGAAGAAAATATGGACGATTTAGATAATTTTTGGTTTTGTATGAGAGTACACGCATGAATTGAACTGAATGTTTTTGCCAAGCTTCGTTACAATGTACTTGCTGTAAGAAGGATCCGAGTATATAAATAGTTTTCTCTAAAGTAATTATAATTGTTTCATATTCTCAATTTACAAAAGCCAGTGACTGGGCAGATTCCAAACTTTCCAGATCGAAAATTTTTTTCTAGTGCTGTATGCAATCTTTTCAACAGTTTTATAAACCGTCAAGACGTCTCTCGTTTTGTTACGGCAAACCACTAGAATTGATTAAGGGCTATACAGATCACTCTTTATTAAGAGATAGCAAATGTTCAAGGGTTGTTCTTTATTTTATTTCATTTTTTATTATGTACTGGCTTATTTTGTTGTTTACTGTCATCGTCATTTTTAAAGTTGCTGGTTCAAGAACACTTCGCGTACAATCAAGCTTATTATGTTATCTTTGTTGATTCAGATCTTTCGACATCTGAAGAACCAGTTCGTGCACCTCACATATAATATCCATGGATAGTAACTTGTTTTGTTCTATGTCGAAGTCATAGAATTCTTTGTATAGTGATAAGACATTGAAAAAAGTGGTTATCAAGAAAGAGCTTCCCGGTTCTGCTATTATTTGGAATAAACCACAGTATAAACCTTTTCACCTTCAAGGGTATTCAATCAACGTAACTTTCATGCCTGCTTCAAATTTTAATGACAGGTTCCAACACCATTTATCGCGAGAATCCAGAGCTCGTGGAAATGGGCCCTTTCAGATGTTGGATCGCTTAAAATGCAACGGAGATATTGACTTGATTTCGTTTTCAGGTGGAATTCCACTTCCAAGTAAGTTTCCTATTCGAAAGTTATCGGTAAGCTTCCCTGAACTTGGTTGCTTTCAGGAGGACGAACATAACAAATACCCCAAAGAGGTTGATGTCTCGTTTGATATGAGGAACGACGCAAATACAAATGGTTTAGATTTTGAGGGAGCTTTACAGTATGGACAATGCCAAGGTATTCCAGAACTAGTTAAGTTTATCAAAAAGCATGTTGAGCTAGCACATTCTCCTCCGTATAAGGAATGGGATATAAAATTGACGAATGGGAATACAATCGGACTAGAGTACTGCGTAAGGCTACTTGTCGATTATGGAGAATCCATTCTTATAGAAAAATATACCTATCCGGCTGCGATAACTGCAATGGCTCCTCTTGGTGTAAAATTTATTTCGATTGACATGGACGAAAATGGTATGATTCCCCAAAGCTTAGAAGAAGTCCTGAAGAAATGGGACTATTCGAAAGGACCAATGCCTCGTATATTGTACACTATTCCAACAGGTCAGAACCCTACAGGATCTACTTTGTCTATAGACCGGAAAAAGAAAATCATGGCATTGGCTCGAAAATACGACATAATCATTATCGAAGATGAGCCTTATTACTTTTTACAAATGGATGCTTGTAATGCGACTACTTCGGAAGCACAAATTGAGTTGCAAGATGCTGCAGAAAACTCCGCTATCTTGTCATCATTTGTGAACAGACTGGTCCCGTCTTTCTTAAATCTTGACACAGAAGGTCGTGTATTAAGAATTGACTCTTTTTCAAAATTGATCGCACCAGGAAGCCGACTGGGGTGGATTACTGGCAACCCATTATTCATTGATCGTATTACACGAGCTGCAGAGGTATCCACCGAAAGCCCTTCAGGTATTTCTCAAATCGTATTATTTGGTATTCTGAATCATTGGAAACAGGAAGGATTTTTCCTTTGGTTGCGGGAATTACAGCATACGTATACAAACCGTCGGAATGCATTGCTTCAGTCTGCAGATAAATACTTACCGAAAAGTATCTGCTCTTATCGAGCTCCAAAGGCGGGCCTATTCTTATGGATAGAACTTGACAAAAGCCGTTATCTTTTTGATGATCAAAACAAACCTGTCTCTGAAATTGAGTTGGACATATTTCAGGCACTGTTGCAGAAAGGAGTGAAACCTGTATGTGGACAGCTGTTTATGCCTTATCCAGAAAAAAATGATCGAATTTTCTTTCGATTCGCATACTCTGTAGCACCTATCGACAAATTTGAGGTGGGAATGAAAAGATTTGCTTCAACACTGAAGGAATTCTTCAGGTTAAACGAAGATGAATTACAATCATAATGAAGAATTTTTGATAATGGAGATTAGCCTGTTGTCGATGGTATTCGTCGAGGTTTTTCACTGTTACGAATCCTTCCATGTATTAGAAAAAAAAACATATATAAAAAAAAAATAGTTGTGCGGATATTTCTCATAATGATTAAAATATCTGCCAAAGCTATATACATAGAATGATGCGACTAAGAAGCCTTTTGAAATAATGAATTCAACTAAGCGAGTTGGGATATAAGTTATTTTATTATTATAAGCAAATGTTTAATAGTAAAAGGAAGAGATTATATCATGCGTCGTTAGGATATCGAAGAGAATCATAAATTAGTAATGGCTTATTAGCGCGTTTAATCCTGTAAGTCCTTGGCCCGTTCTTTAGAATTTGGATCATAGAAAGGTTTTTCACCATGAACTCCTATTCTTAGGAAGTGACGCGTTTGAGGATAATGATCATAGGTAGCTGAGTGAGCAAGGATGATTCGATTATCCCAAGCCGCTACACCGTACGGTGACCAACGAACACGAATGGTACTGGCCGAAAGAGTTGAAAGGAGTTCGAACAAATAACCGAGAATAGCATCCGATTCTGCACGGGGGATTCCAACAATGTATCTTGTAAAACCAGGATTAACATATAATGCTTTCCAGCCTGTAACTGGATGTGTACGCACAATTGGATGTGCAGTTTCGATACCTTCCCTCCGTAAGTTCAAGCCGAGTTCCTTCTTAGCTTTTGCCTGCTGTACCCCAGAATGGACTGCTGTGAGTCCTTCCAAATAGTGCTTCAATGGATCGGAGAGAGCTTCGTAAGCTGCGTATCCAGAAACAAAGACGGTATCACCACCATATTCTGGAACTGTCAATCCACGAAAGAAGGTTGTGGCAAGAGGTTGCTTTTCATAACTAACATCTGAATGGAATCTCTCCAGATTAGTGCGGTTGTCCTCAATATCAAATGCAGTGTATCTATCGGAGTAGACCACGTGAAAGTCTGACTTGGCTGGGTCATTTGGGCGGGCGTTTGCTCCATGAACGTGAGTTACACCATAATAACGGCCGAGCTGTTGAAATTCATCATTGGTCAATTCTTCTTGATGTGGAAAGTATACAACACCTCTTTCTGCAATCAGCCTTGCTAGTTCGTTCTTTTGAGCATCGTTCAGTTGATTTAGTCGAAGTCCATGTAGAACTGTGCCAAGGTCACGAGAAAGATGCTCTACCTTTGTGACATCTCGTAGTAAATTTGAAAAGCTAGGATCAGCTGAAATTCCTCTGTCGTGGAATTTTATATCACCCAAAGCTTGGTCGTGCTGTTTAGGATATGAAGGCAATACATCAGCAAACTTATAATCTTTAGGAAGAGCAAAACGTCTTGGACCGCGACCGTCCAAGTCGAGCTCAATGAAGGTATCGCCTCTGTTCTGCTCTACTTTCTCATTATGTCCATTAAAAATGGCTCGTGAAAAGTGAGATGAAGTGCCAATGGGACTTTCATTCTTTAAATGCAAATGTTGTTCGTCGTCTGTCAATTGAATACTTGCAGTCGCGGTAGATAATGTGTATGTCATTTTGCCTAGTAAACTTCTCTTGGTTGTATCTGGGTATTCCAGCTGGAATTCTACTGCTATTTATATGAATAAATTAGAAAGTGTATGTTTCAATGATTCTCCAATGTTCGTAAACAATTGCGCACGATTGCTCATCGGTTAGTCTCACTTTCGCCTATTTATCGACATCCATATAATTATCGTTGAATAATTTATTGGATGCGTCATAACCTTTATATGATATTACTAGTTGTTTGATTTATTTATTATACAACAAAACTTCTTTAAAGCAATGAAAACAAAGAAGTTGTAAGACAAAGGAGTGAAAAGAAGACAAAGAAAATACTCTAGGAAACAATCCTGTTATCAAATATGAATATGGAAGAGACTATCACTTAATTTCGGATTGGAAGATTTGACTGATCAGGTAATTACAGCTTACATAAGTTATTCAGTAAATCAGATCCCTGGAAAACTATTACTATTCATTCAAATAGTATAGAAGTGTGCTCATTTTCAATGTTTCTTTATTCCCATAAAGAGTAAGATTCTAACTGTGACATTCGAGACTAATTCAATGGTTTATATCATGCGTAGAATGATTCTTCCTATTTTTTTTTTCATGTAAAATTATTACACGTATACTCGATCAATTACATAAACGTTTCATCTCTACAGTGTTAATCCTAAACTATGGATGTACGTGTTATGTATGGTATACTATTTCACTTCGGAAATCAAAAAAACCAAATTTGCAATACAACGGGGTTGTTCATAGTAAAAGGTTTAATTGAAACCACAAATGGTAAAATTGGTAAAGCTTTTATGAGAAACGGCTTACTTAAATAAGGCAATATGTTTATTGTGAATAGTGAAATAATTTTAAAACATCGACTTCTTAGTCAATCTTTCGAATTAATGGTATCTAAATTCATAAAGAAAACAGAAGAAAAGAATGAATATGTAAAACATATAAAAGTAAAATTTCGAATTAATTTTCGATCACAGGAACTAATCCAGTTTCGCTGACATATAAAGTCCAATAATCAACAAGCTCTTGGAGTATGTCTGGCCTTTCCAGAGAGAGGTCTTTGGACTCAGCACGGTCTTCTTTCACATTGTAGAGTCTCCATTTTGAGTCTCCACCTAAACCACTTCTGAATTTCTCAGTTAGAAACGAGAATGCATTTGAGACAGGAACGTATATAGCTTTCCAGGGTCCACGTCGTATTGCTCTTTGTCCAAAAAGTTCCCATCCTGTAAAATCTGCGTTTTCATCATAAACAGGATCACCATTGGTAAGATGGTTTACCCAAGACTTTCCTCTTAAAGGTAGAATGTCCCTGTCGTTATATCGAGGAAAAGGGTGTTGAATACCCGCGAGCTCAAGAACGGTAGGAGTAATATCCATAACTGTAGTAAAATCGTGAGAGATGCTACCAGGATTTTTGATGATCTGAGGGAATCTAACGATGAGAGGACACCGAATCCCACCTTCTGAAATGTAGAACTTACAATCCCTTGAAGGAGCTGTAGCAGCCAACGCCCATCTTGGACCATACCATATAAATGAATTTCTGTTTCCAAGATTTTCTAGTGAGTTATCATATCTTTTTCGGATTACTTCGGTAACGTTTCCACCACTCATTGGCTTGTTCTCAAGAATAGCTCCTTCCGCGCCATTGTCCGACATAAATAGAACAAACGTATTGTCATATTCTCCTTTTTCCTTTAAATACTGAACAATTTTTCCTACGTTCCAATCGAGTCGTTCAACCATAGCTGCATAAACCTCCATTGTCCTAGAACTGACTTTACGCTCTTCTTCACTCATATCTGACCAGTTTTTTTCTTCATCCGTGTATACCTCAGACGGAGGACCATCACGAGCAGTAGTATATACTCCCAATGCTTCCTGCTTTTTTAATCTTGAGATCCTTAGGGCATCTGGTCCTTCGCTATATTTCCCTTTGTATTTCTTTATGAGATGTCGAGGTGCTTGTAAAGGCCAATGAGGAGCGGTGAATGGAAGGTAGGCAAAAAACGGTTTATCCTTATCCATTTTATAATGCTCATCAAGAGACTCTTGCAACTTGCTAGCAAAATAATCTGAAGAATAAAAGTCTTCTGGGAGCTCTTTGTCAGCATCGATAAATTCGCTTCCGGACATGTAGAGAGCAGGAAGTAATTTTGCTAAATCATCTGAATTCTCTTTGTGCTTTTCATCTGACGGTTTGTAATCCTTGAAATGATGACCAGCACCTGGAAGTAAGGAAAATACTTTATTGAAACCACGAGCAAAAGGGGAAGTCTCTTTGGTCAATCCCAGGTGCCACTTTCCGGAAATAATAGTATCGTATTTTTCTTTCAATACTTCAGGCAATGCTGCCACTCGCCAGTTCAAATATCCTTCATACCCAGGATAATCGTCCCATTGATGAATTCGAGAAGCGAACTCTGCCATTTGACCCAGGCCGGCAAGATGATTGTCAGTCCCGGACAAGAGCATAGAACGTGTTGGCGAGCAAGCCGATGCTGTATGAAAATCGGTAAAGCGTAAACCTTCCTTAGCTAAGGCGTCCAGATTTGGTGTATTAATTTCTGAACCAAACGCTCCAACGTCAGACCATCCCAAGTCATCAGCAACAATAATGAGGAAGTTTGGTGATTTTCTCATATTCACCAAAGCAGATAAAAAATTTATAGACAAAAAAGGTACAATACAAATATCAATTTTTCTTGTTTACCCAAGATATGAATTTAATGCTACATACTTTTAAACTGAATATATACAATAGAAATATGCATGCATCTTATCTACTTATCGAAGTCAAATAAATGACAAATAGGATTATGCAAATAACGAATCCGTAACAAATATCTTTTCCAAGTTGCACGATATCAGATTCCAATTGCTACACATTGTTACCGCTAGAGGCAGGTAGCACGAAATGAAAACGTTACTCATCAACCAAGGTAAAAAAATGAAGTCCGCAATCTCGTACGTAAATTTCTGAACTGGTAGTAAATTGCAATGTTAATGAGAAAATTTTAAAGCTTTTTTATAGCTTCTTTGGAGGTATTCTGAGATAGGAAAAGAAGAAAATCTGCTTTAAGAACGGCCAGAAGAATCTTCGTCAGAAGCTTATTAAAACATCTTACTTTAATGACCTGATCAAACAGGTTAAGTGCTTGATACTCGTTTTTTTTTTAGAAAAAATAAGTTCAGTAAAAAGAAAAAGTATCTATAATTTTATACCTCTGGCGGTATCACTCGTTACTTTACAATCTATGAGACATGTAATTACAGGATACGGTGATGGGTTAAGAGACTAGTGAAGTGAAGGCAAAAGTTCTTGAAAATCATTAAATAACTAAAAAAACGAAGTTTTATTCTATTAAAAATAATGAAAAATGCATAAACAACAATATTGCGAGGCAAATTCATGAAACAGTGAATGAGAAAAGTAAATATTGTCATATAAAGCTGATGCTTACTCGCGTGATTGAAAATGCAAAAGCTTCATGGATTGTAGTTGGTTTGGATACTTCCAAAGAAAATGCGAACCAAGTTCGTTAACAATTAAAATGGATGCAATACAACCAGCTAGGATCCCATAATAAACTTTCGAATTCAGAAAAATTGTACACTAAAAAATTAGTTAAAGAAAACCTTAATGATATAAAATAAATAGAATAGTCGCTACTCCTCTCTAGGCATCTTTTTTACCTGTTTTTCAGAAGGACATAATATAGTATTATTATTGAATCCTTGAGTAGAGTGTCGAGTGAATTCATCGTATTTTTTTAGATTAGAAACCTTTTTTGGTACTAACGGATGTATTAACACTTATGTTTCTATTGTTTGCGAAAGGATATAGGCGTTTGTCGCGTTTGTTTACAACTAGTTACAGACATTATATAAGTTTGGAATAATTCACGTTCATTTCTTTTTATCTATTACAGCAAATTTTACCTGATTATGGGGAAAACGTATCATCCAAAAAACCAGCCTCTAACTTCACATACTGAGCAATTTGGAAGAGGCGTCAGAATTCTGAAACTTGAGTATACTGATTTTTGATTTTTATAATGGTAATTTAAAGCCCAAAAGAGCTCCAATAATTACAGTCAAAACGAAATCGACTACACTCACCAACAAAGGTCTGTAAGAGCTGGTTCCATAATTCACAGATGCATAAAAAAAAGGAATTGGAACTTTTGTTAAACCTAACCATAAAAACATTTGAGTCTAATTGTCCATTTAAATACAAACATACGAGGTTTAAAAGAAACCTGGTAATGGCTTTCCACATGTCTAAATTTATAGAGCAATGACATTATAACGTTAATTTTTCGAGCCATATATGTCTATAGAAGTAATTTGAAAGGGTGTTAATTACAGAAAAGTAAATAAAGAAATGACGTTTGTTGAACTATGCTTTATTTCTAACAATAAGTAGGTAATCTAAATCGAAGTTCATGAAAGTTGGGTCGTTGACTATCTTGGCAAGTCTAATATCATGAGACATGAAACCATTGATAGTACACTACCTAAATACTGCGATGTAGACAACTACAAAGAATAATGGAAAAATCGAGTGGTTAAGTAAACCAAAAGTAAATCCGGATTGGCTTAACAACGATACAATTTTGTTACATTTTTCAACTGAAAAAAACCTCTGAAAATAACGATAGTACGTGATTTTGAGAGTTAAAGATGAAGACTGGAGAAAGGATGATCTCGACAAGTGTAGTCCTATAACAAAAACAAATAGGAGCCTCGTGTTGTATACTACTGGTTTGTGGAAAAACCAATTGCGCAGGTTGCATAGCTTCGTTAATCTGTTGTAGAATGATCAATTTGGACGAAGAATGGCTTAAATAAAATAAGGAATGAGTAACGCTTCAATTGGTGAAAGTTTCGGTTTAAAAAGAACATAAAAAAATTTTAAATTATTTATTTGCAAGGGTATTTTTATTTTAGAAAAAAAAAAAAGGACAACAGTAGCAGACAAGGGAAACCTTATATATTATTGTTTTCTGAAAAGAATTGGTTATAGCACACGAAGAGATTCAAAATTCCTTCATATATAAATTTATAATTAAGAACCATAGCCATTTGTAAAGAGGAAACTGATGATTATGTCAAAATATTAACAAAGCAATAGTAGAGATATAAGTCACCTTTTTAGTCGACCCTTCGGCGAGTGAGGTAAACATTAGAAAAAATACTCTTGAAAAACTATCGAAGATATGGAGAGTGTATCGTAGCAATACAATCTCAAGGAATGCGAGAATGTTAGACGATCGATGGAGGGATTGCATAAGTTATCTTCAAAAAATGGGAACAATGTTTAATATGAGTCAATACATTGTTTGATAAACATTTGTATTTAAGTATTTTCTTACCAATTTTTGCGAATGTGCTTAATCTGTAATGTGAATAAAACTTTTTTTATAATTTTAATATAAACAATGAAAAGCTTGTTTCATCAAAATTATTATAACTGCTTAACTCATTGTTTTGACTTCCGTAACAATAAGAGAATTCGCTCCATATGTTGTTAGGATTCCGTATTTCGCGATTGGAATGCTTGTAAACATTACCGAAACCACAACCTTCGCAGACGAGAATGAACTCACAAGTTTTAAATTCTTGTATTACAGTATTTCTTATAAATAAAACTATTTAAATCTTCTATTGAAATGAAAAACCAAAACCTTCAAAAACCTTTTAGTGTTGTCCACATAGTAAGGAGAAATAAACAATGCCCGGGACTCCATTATTGATATAATCAACTCTTTAGTAGAAAAAATTAGAGTTAGAGTACTAAAAAGAAAAGACAGGAAATGCCATAACAGAAGAAGAATGTCACTACTCGACCATAATGTAGAGTACGAAGGCAAACAAAACGCCTGACTCTTGCCTCCTACATAACCATATTTACCAAATTTTCAACGTAAGTTTCAATTTTACTATTACGAAATATTCTACAATTATAGTAAATGTATGGAGGATCATTTGGATGATGTTGATGTAACTCAGCTGACACTTCCGAGTGGCCTATTTCATCACTTTTAAGTCGCGATATATAAGAATGTGCATCTAAGCATCTGAAACACATTTATCGTTCTTAAACTTCGACAAATTCAAATATGCCTTTGCAATACGTTATAAGGGACAAAAATGGTGGCTTTGATCAATTAAAAGCCGAGGATGACAAACAAGTACATGGCCTAAAACCAAACGAAGTTCAAGTAAAACTGAAGGCAGCTTCTCTTAATTACAGGGATCTAACGATAGCAAATGGTGTATACCCTCAAGCTTATAACTTACCAGTCGTTCCTGGCTCTGATGGTGTGGGAATTGTCGAAAAAGTTGGCGAAGATGTCAAAGGCTTAAACATTGGAGATACCGTACTTGGGAACTTTTTTACTGATTACATCGATGGAAGTCCCACCGGACATGCTTTATATGGAGCACTTGGTGGTACATATAACGGTACTTTTCGTCAGGTCGGAGTCTTCCCTGCTCATATTCTCGTTCGCGCACCTAAAAATTTAAACTTTGTAGAATCGTCTACTCTTCCTTGCGCAGCCCTAACTGCATGGAACGCTTTATTTGGATCTAACGAACACCAATTGAAACCAGGTCAAAATGTCTTAATTCAAGGCACTGGCGGTGTGTCTATTTTCGCACTCCAATTCGCTGTGGCCACTGGGGCTCGTGTCACCGTCATTTCTTCTTCCGATGAGAAATTACAGATCGCCAAAAAGTTGGGTGCTACCAACTTGATCAATTACAGGACGAACCCGGAATGGGCCAAACCTGCTTTAGAAGTTACAGAAAATGTTGGTTATCATCACGTCGTTGAAGTCGGTGGTGAAAAGACCTTGGGTCAATCTTTAGAGGTCGCAACTGTTAATGGAGTTATAACCTCTATAGGATTTGTAGCTAAGCAAGGTAATAGCCCTGATATAACTTCGATGATTGCTCAATTGCTCAATAAAAATATCCACATTCGTGGTGTTTACGTCGGACCCGTACGTATGTTTACAGAAATGATTGCTTGCATTGAGGCAAACAACATTCATCCGGTAGTTGACAAGGTCTTTCCGTTTGGTCAACTTAAGGAAGCCTATACCTACCAACAAAGTCAACAACATGTCGGTAAAGTTGTTCTGAACATTGAGGATTCAACTTGATAGAAACGAAGTGACATAATTTAATGAAGCTAATTTAAAATTGACACTATATTATGACAATAAATTAGGAAGAAACTAATCTAGATATTGGTTTGTGACACGAAATTGCCCATCATTCCCGTAATTGTAGAGATCATTTAGGAAATCTTATTAGAGAAAGAGAAATGGAGCCTTTTGTTCCTGTATTAAACAGTCTAATCCTGCTTAAATAAATGAAATAACCAGGCAAGTTAATACGGCAGGTCATCAAAAGAAATATGTGAAAACGTTTCTGTATGTATCATACAAACGAGGAATGTGTGATGATTCTTCTAGAGGTAACTAGAATGACGAGGGAAGGTGTATAGTAAACAAAAGAGTACAAGGAAAAAGAAGCAAAGAAAAGAAAAAGCCATTTCTATGTCCAATTGAGAAGAATAAATGACAGAATTTGTACAAAAGAACAAAAGGAATGGCATGGAAATTCGACGAATTCCAGTGGTGGCCAAAAGGCAGCATCTAGAAAGTGCTAGGCCGTTTAGTTGCTCGTGATGAGTAGGTATAAATTCGAAGCATGTAAAAGTCAATCGACAACATCGACAAACAGTACTAAGATATTTAACTGCTATCTGAAATTTACAACTGTTATTGCTAATCGCTATTAACAATGTCTCTCCAACCCTTCTTTGAATTGCACCCCTTCCAAGACGTCTTTTCTGACTTTTTGAGTTATTCTCCTCGTGTCCAACGCCAGAACCGTGTTGGTGATTTGTCACCGGCCATTGATGTTCATGAAGGCAAAGATACCGTCGAGGTGGATGTAGAACTTCCTGGTGTCAAAAAGCAAGACGTACAGGTTCATTACGATGAAGGAAAATTGACGATTTCTGGTGAATCTGTAAACGAACGCAAGAGCGAAAGCGACAAAGGAAACCAAAGATGGTCGGAACGTCGCTTTGGTTCCTTCTCTCGAACAATCACCATTCCAAACAGGGTGGACGCCGACCGCATTGAAGCTCAATTTAACCACGGTATTCTAAGCATTGTCTTGCCAAAGATTGAAGAATCTCGCTCGAGAAAGCAAATTGCCATTCACTGATTCTAATTCAGCAGAGACAGACTATGAAGTGAATCGGAAACTTTTAACGCACAATAATTTCGAATGACGAGACGAGTTTACGAACACACGGTTCCACTAATTTAGAAGTGACATTGTCTATATTTACGAAAAGTAATTTATGAATTAATACAAAAACTTACTAATTTTTTTTTTTATTAATGAAATAAAACTAATTGAAATACCACGAGTTGGAAATTGATTGCTGTACCTATGTAAAAAGAATCTACAAGCATGAATGGATTTTACCATAAATCCTAGTAGTATAATGCAAATGTAAAATTTCTTCTTTCTCAGTTAGTAAATTTTAGTATTTACATATATATCATTGCAAGTAAATTTCGTTTTAAGCGAACAGTATGAAGGACTGACAATTTTGTGGCGATAATCTTAAGTTAGTGGCCGTTGATTGTGTAAGAAAACAGGAAAGTAGAATGAAAAGTCAAAAGAATCTTTTCTCGCTTTCTTTAGCATACGATTACCATCTTCGGTATCCTTATTAAGACGAACACTCATTAGTTGTCTCCAAAAAACAATTTAAGACTCAGAAGATCGGTGACTTATGAAATGATTAAATTCCATTGGATTACTCTTTTAATTTCAAATACCATATATAATTGTCAACCCAAATTTGGATTTTTAAATCGAAAGGTACAATGACCTGCTTATTTCATTGTTATTTATTTATTTATTTATGTATTTATGAATGATAACCGGAATTGTATGTATAAATAAAAAGGAGTTTCTGTTTACCAAAATCTTCAAATTAATGCAAACAAATGCTTAATGCACTACTCATGTCACACGAAAATTGTACTTACGTCACATGAAAAACATGACATGAAATAAGTCTCATTCAATTCAATCAATGTGGAAATTCAAGGTCCTTGAAAAGTAATTTTTTTAGTCTTGGTAAATACATTATATTAGCCTGAGCATTCAAATCTGGGCATTGTTTGGCCTCCCTACAAAGTTTTTCCTTACTTGATATAGTCAAGGGATGATCATGGGAACAAATTCCTCCCCTCTTTTATGACGAATATGTGTCAAGCGAGAATTAGTATATAAGACCCAAGGTCCTCTTTGAACTTATTGCTTTTATACATTTGGAAAAGGATTGAGTGCTGGGCTCCATTTTACCTATTGTTCAAGTTATTCATGCTAATACTTATAAATCGAAATACGAATAATACGAAATGAAACTTTCATTGTCTGCAATTTTTCATATTACTTTGTTTGGCATCACCACTTTTGCTTTGGCTTCTTCAATTTCCGAACCGACAAATTCCCTTAATCAAACATTTAGTTTGGTGGCCCTCCATCCTTATAAGCAAAATGTTCCAATGAATCCGTTAACTATAGGTCAATATGGATATGTTTACGCAGATAGTGGTGTTGGAGCTGGTAGTTTCACACTGAAGAACTCTAAACTGTTTTTTAACGATGAACACGCTTCACTCGGCAAGAACGGTGCTCTCCTCTTCAAGCCCTCTGGATCCGCAATATCAGGTTTTCAAGCTAAACAAGTATCTCCAGTTGGTTATGAGATTCGACTTAATAATACTTTTCCTGTCGCATGCCCCATCGCTGATATAAGTAATGTATATCAAATATATTATGATCAAGGAAACGCTAGCCACAATTGCATGGGCGTTGTGATTCACGCTAATATTTTTTGAATATTTTCTTTAAAATATATCGGAAATTTCTATCTTCACTAAACTGTAGACTCGCATAATACGTTTAATGTCGTATCGAGTGGTGTCCAACCTCAAGTATCCGCAAAATTCTTTGTCTCTAGACAATCATACGGTTGGATAAATAATTTTAAAGTATATACCATTGTCTATGGTAATCTAAATTATTAGAAATCGTTGACCGTAATATACGGAAATTTTCTATTATCAATATGGCTTAATGGCTGCCGAACTTCTTAATTGGCATTATTTCTATTGTTTTTCTATGAAGTTGCTGCTTTTAGTAGAACATTTATTCTTTTGGTTTTAGAACAATACTTTTGGCTCGGATTTATCTACAGAATTTTGAACTTTCTTTCCACTACCAAAGGGAACAAACTGTTTAGGTAAAAAACTTTGACATTATTCGAAACAATAAGCTTCTCTTGAAGAGTGAAAGAAAAACTAAAACATTATGGTTATAGCCACCTCTTACTGGATTTCCCCGTCCTCTCGAAGTATAGTAGACAGAGATCCCGTTTTCATAGAAAAAATTCTACCTTACGTGAATGAATAAAAAAGATTGAATTATTTTGTGCTCAATGTTAATTAGTTGATTAGTAACAAAATTGGGGTGAACCATTGCAATTAGTTCTTAACATAATTCCGAGCATGTAAACATTTTCTCTCTAAATCTAGAAGACAAAATCATGTAATTCGCGTATATGTATTCATAACCTTATAGAATTGTCTCTACCTCAGTTTAAGATGCTCACACCTTTTATCAAAAACTACAGCTCGGTTGTTTTAACGACTTTTGCAAACGCTACCAAACGTATCATTCTAAATAGGAATAATTACCTTCAAGAATCTATTGTGGAACAAGAAGATTGACTTCTTAATGACACAATTAAATAAAAAACCTATTTCTAGACTTTAACCTGTTAGTTTCCTTAAATACCCACCTATTTTTCTTCCCCAAGATTCAGACGTATAGCCCTATCTACCAGGGTATAGGGTATATGTTACCCCTTCAACTTATAAGTCAATTATCTCTTTTTTCTAGATTTGAAAGATATATAAATAGCTGATATAGAGGATATCAAGATCCCTAAGCCACCAAAACCAATGCCCAGATACCATGCACTTCTATAGCCTCTCAAAATATCGGTTCCTTCATGATTAAGACGATTCTCTACTGTACCAGCAATCCCAAGCCCAATTGAAATAGAATAGTTCACAACTGTACTCACAAGGGAAGCAGCAATTCCTTGGTTTTCTTTTGAAACGTAGTCACTTATCGTCAAAGTAGCAGCCGGAAAACTCATATCCATACCGAATGGAGTTATGGCAATGGAAACAAAAGTCTGAGCCCAGTATGACTGATGTATAGGCGCTGTAGCTATTAAAATACTACCAGCAGTAAAAAAAGCCATGGCAATGATCATGACAAAAATTGGTCGAACCCAAGACAATATAACTCCGGTGATGGCGGCAGCCAGAGTACCGCTGACACTAACGGGTGACCACTGACCAGACGTTAATAACGGACTCTGGTTTCGTAATACTTCAAGAAAGTTCCAAAAATAATATATCCAAATACTAAAACAGCACCAACCAGCTGCTACACATAATAGAACCAAACCAGTTTCTCCAGTAAGTATATCCGGAGGTAAAATCGGTTGGGAAACTTTATGTTCTATATACAAAAAAATCGAGAAACAAAGAAATCCAATAATTAACAGTATATAAACGTAGGGAACGTGCCAACCAACTACTGGAGCTTGATTCCAGGCAAAATTAATGAGTATCAATCCAGCAACACCAAAAAACGATCCGGCGTAATCAAATTCTTTTTTTCCTGCGCACTCATTTTTATCTTCATTCCGTTTTTCTTCTTTAAAACTAGGGATTATAATAAAACTTGCCAAACAGAAAGCACAACATATTATACTCGTTGACCAGTACGCCCAAGGCCACCAAGACAGTTGAGCAAAGATGGAAGAGAAAACGGCACCCAAAAGATAACCACTCGGTGCCGTAGCTCCAAAACAGCAAAACACTATTTGCTTTCGCCTTCCCGGTTGATACGCTCTACCGAGAATAGCTAAACCATTTGGTAACAACACAGCTGGAGCAATCCCGGTTAACGCCCTACAAACATCAAACATAATAGGTGATTTCGCGTAAACAGAGAATCCTGACACAAGAGACCAGATACTAAACCAAGCATAGCCACAGACGAACATTGCCTTATGGCCGAATATATCACCAATCCTTCCAGCGATTAGTATAAAAGTACCAACTGTCAAGCTAAACGAAGCTGGAAACCAACTCAGCTGGGCTTCGTTCGTTGTCCCCAGTGATTTACCAACTATATGAAGCGGAGCAATTGTTTGACCTAAACCTGCTTGTGTCATGAGCTGAGAAGTGCTCACAACAAACACAAAAAGTATTTCATGAATGAGGGACAGTCGTGGACGAATTTGATGATTTTTCCTCTTCTTTTAAAGCTGGATCTTCGGAAATTGAATCGGTCATATTCATTGCCATCACTCTTGAAAGATCAACTTTTTTTACCAAAGTACCGTAAACTTTCGTTTTTGATAACTTCAACTAAAAATCGACTTTCACAATGCGGGAGCCTAAGATGTCACATCAACGAAGCAAGCAATTGGTGAAGTAAAAGAATCAAAACTTCACAGCTTTGGTCTTGTGTAATCATGTACACGTTTTGTAAAATTATGTATTCTCTTTCAATTACAATTTTCCTTGAATGAAGATAGAATTAGTTTGTTTAATTTTCGTTTTTTCAGTGACATTATTTGGCAGTAGTAACAAAAATTTTCTATAGGAAGTTTGGACCATTAACGATATTACGTCATAACTAGGTTTTTCAATGAACAATCGTATTTTTCAGGTTTATATTTATTTTTTCATGTTGCGTGGTCTTCATTTTCTTTTTTTTCTTATTTTTCTATTTACGAGGCATCATAATTGTTTGAGCATGCAGAATGCATGAGTGAACGTGTGATACTATTGATATACCGTTTCGTAGATGTCATCATATAGCTGCAAAAAATAAAGTACAATCTCTGGAAGACCACTTGATACCAACTATAATGACTTTCACTATATAGCACGTGCATATCCTGCAGTTCTTTTCGTACTGAACGTGCAAAGCGCTGTTTTGCTGTTTCTTTTTGAAATGATCAAGGCAAAAGCATATTTTTCAAGAGCAACTTCACTCTTTCGTTTGTTGGAGTGGATTTATGTTTAATTTTCTAAGCCGATGACCAAGATTTAGTTCTCTTGTTCGGCATGAAGGAAAAAAAAATAAAAATCTAGTTGCTAAGCGATCACGTATGATTTCAAAAATGTTGAACTAAAAGAATTTGGTTTATTGGTCATTTTTTACATACGTTACTTCGAAGGTAGCAACGTATTCTGCATATTAATTCTGTCCTAGTGATCTTGTTGGTGCATCCTTCTTCAATGGATAATATCTTCAAGAGCAAGAAGTACAATAGTTATGGAAGGCGAAAGATAAATGTAATTAATTCGAGGCAACAATCAAGGCTTGCACTGATTGTGAATACTGGTGTGTCATAACCAACTAGATAATTGGTTTTGGCCGTTTGGTCTAGTGGTATGATACCATCTTAGGGTGATGGTGGTCCTGGGTTCGATTCCCAGAACAGCCCAATTTTGTTTTTCCTTCCCCTACTTTATGCAGTATAAAAAACCAGTTGAGATCCTCTACGACGGACGGAACAAGAAGGATTCTATGAATGCGTTTGCTGTCTATTAATGAAATAGGTACTCCCAGAGACTAGGGTTATTGAGTTGCAAGAAGCAAATGTAAACACCTTCACATAGTTGGGAGCGTTGTTTCTTATATGAGACTGAAGAACACGCAAGAATGTTGCATCGATGGTGCGGCTGTACCATGGATGCCTTTCAAGAATTCGTTCAGGGTTCGACTCCTGGTTGATGCATTTGAAAAGATGTGCTCAATAATATTTAATTGTTATTTGTTTACTTTTTATTTTATTAAATATGCAGACTATGTACAATGGAGCATCGAACATATTATTTGTTTATTTTTTCTCATACCAATTAGGAACATATTTAAGTAATTCATGTTGAGTATTAAATTGCATAATTTTAGGTATCTGATTATGTGTAAATGGCTTGTAAATATTTTTTCTTCTATTCATACAATCCTGCTTGCGTTCTACACTCAAAAGTAATACCTCTAACTTTTTATTCAAAATGATGATGCTATCCAAACTGACATATTTTGCTTTTATTGCTTATTCTATGGCAATACAATTCAACACTCCATCTCCGTTTGAAGAATGGACAACTTGTGAGGATCATACAGTTACATGGGACTCGGTCGATACGGATCCGAGAATTGCTGATTTATATTTAAGTAGCTACATTAGATATCCTCCTATCAACAAATTTCTTTCTAGGTTGTCTGTCTCTGATGGCAGCTATACTGCTGATACTAAGGGTTGGCCTATTGATGGAGGCTATCGCATAAACATGAGAAATCCTGATAACTTTGACGAAATTTACGCTCAGTCAGAAGAATTCATTCTAAGTCCACCGAGAGAGTGAAAATGGGCAGATAAGCCTCCTTTTACGACTAAGTTATTCCCATCAAATCATAATAATAAGGATCATAACAATAAAGTTAAAAATATAAAAGAAAAAGAAAAAGAAATCCCGCTTCTTCTTAACTTTGATCTTAATTATGTTTCTCAGGAATTCTCTTTTCTTACGTATATAGTATAACAGTTAGCATCTGGTTTTAGTGAGTTTGTAAGTTAATGAAAAAAAACAAAGCCAGTATCGAAATTAAAACCAAGACGCTCTAATTACATGCTATTAGTTCTTGACCGATAGTTTTAATCTAAATTTAAGTTACATATAAAGAAAAGAAAAATTAATTGATTTACATTTGGAAATAGTAAAGAGAAAAACGACGAGAGATAACGGATGTTTGATATATCAACGCTTCTTCAATAGGTATGGTTATAAAATTATTATTGTGTATAGGAAGAAAGAAGATAAATATGAAAAAGAATAAAAGAAATTAAGTTTATGATAGATCGTCATATAAAAAGGAAAAGTCTGTAACATCTCATTGTCAATGTCATTTTTAGACATAGTACTGACTTCCAGGTATAAACAGCAGACATTGATGGGAAGAGAACCAGGATTTTCGAAAAGCTATAGCAGTAGTCTTAGTATTTGTTTCCTTTTCAACAAAATTTAACCAAAACCTGTTAAAGTAAAAATCAGAGCAAGAGGCGGTAAAAAACCATTTTATGATAATATGACTTCCCTTAATCGCCATTTTAGTGAATCATCTTAATAGTAAGAGAAAAAGGATTCTTGAAATGATAATCGTTATGAGAAGAAACTAACACTATGTCTACCATGCAAGCTAGGGTATTATATTTTAATAAAAAGTTATTCATTGTGGTACTACCTCCAATTATTCTCTTAATAAATTAGTTGATAAGAAAGGTACTCAGTTCCTATTTTTCTTTAAACCTCTCCAAACTAGAAAAGGTTTACTCCTCTTCGAAGGGCGTATCACAAAACATTCAATTTGCTTGATTATAAGTTCTGCTTTTGAATTGACCATTTCTTTTAATAGAATTATAAGGAGATTGAGTCAGACATTAGCTGATTTACCAAATGACTTCGTCTTGAATCCTAAATCCTCTGAATTACTGACGTTAGAATCTGTTGAGAGCGAACACATACACAATCTCTAATTTTTCGACACAATATTGTATAAAGTTTTACACTTGCGAAAAGGCCTTCTCTGAGATATGTCAATATCCGACGCTATATCCTTCATTAATCCGTATTTAAATGATTCATTTGTCGCAACTACAAAAATAAAAAATGTTGTTTCCCTTTATTAATCTTAATTATTATTTAATTAATATTTTTCAGATTTAAAAATACCCTTTAGGTAAATTAAAGTTGATTACTGTCAATCGCTTGATGGAAGGTTGAAATGGATCATTCACCCAACAATCATAGGTCAAAATATATTGTATCTTATTTATTCTTGATATATAAATTACAATATTTTTGATCAAGTTCTTTTATGGGATGAATGCAAGCAATCTAGTAGACGAAAACATGATGCTAGGTCTCAGAAGCTAAATGACACTACTTCACATGTTATACTAACTTCGAGGATTTTTAGTATAAAGCAAAATAAAATAGTTTTTTGATTATTAGGTGTACGGTTCTGGCCATTAATCTAATGATCAAGCCCAAAACAGTCTTTTGCTCTTGGAATTAGCATTTTAGCTAATTTTAGATGTTGACACTCCCTGGGTAGCATTGAAAATAAAAATATTTTTTCACTTGACTAACTTCGTATTTTGACGACGATCGAATGCATTAGGGTTCATTTTATTCAGTGTATGGACAACTCAAACAATAATATCAACTAAAATTAATATATGAAGTCAAAGAATTACAGGAACAGACCTATAGAAAATTACGACTGCCAAGCAGCGCACGCTACATCGGGTACGTCTCATTTGTACTTAAACTGAATTACATATATACGTATATTATTCGAATCAGGATTTCGACGAAACTGTAATTAAACTAAATAAACAACCGCTAGCACATTCTTATACCAATAGAAAATATTCTATTGAAACTAGCATTTAACCTTTGAAAGGATAATACAACCACTTCTTGGTTAGTTTATCCATCTTCATCGGAGATGATAGCATTTCCTATGATCAGCGAAATTACTCTATCAGAAAATTAACAGAAATGATTCATATTTCTAAATTAAATAAATCAAAGAATGGATTTCCCATAAGTAAATCAGACGTCGCTGAATCCATATCGTAAGAAGAGGTCGTACCTTCGTCTCCCCCAAGACTCAAAATATTTGCCTCGTCCAGTTTTTTATATCGTAATGCACAACATAAGTCGGATGCTATCTGTAAAGCACTTTTTGAAGCAACAGTATTAAAAGTCCTGACGACCTGTTTTAGTACGTTGTATGCCTTTGGTATCATTAATAAACTTTCTCTCGTATCCATTGACAAAAGAACACAGACTCCATGAAACGGGACGTCTAAAACATTCCACCAACCTATTCCTTTGTCGCATAAAATAAGACATTTATTTAATGCTTCATCAGTTATCTTCAAGATCATTTCAATTGTACTTTCATCTAAATGGAAACCGGTCAGAATAAGCTTCCGATACATATGAAAAGAAATGGATCCTTTTAAGAGTGCTATCAGGTTGGGCTGCTCCTGCGATAATTGAGAAATTTTTAGTACTGTTTCCACCATAGTTATCTGAGACTTTTCAATGGTTTCTTCGCCTTGAGGTAAAGCCTTAACTAACTGCACAAGGTGGTTCCCTTGAAATTGTAAATTTTCACTGTCAAAAAATAATCCAGAATTCAATCTTGAAGGCCTTATAGGGGTACTTCCGATTTCCATAGCAAGAAATTTATGAAACGCCTCGGAAACCATAATAACGTTGTACAAAGGTAAATATGATTGACTTTTGTTATTAGTGTGTTCAGTATCATTATAATTTTTCTGATTTTCCCATAAATCGATATTTGCGCAAAATATTTCAACAAGATGCATTGAAGTACAAGAGGCTAACCAAGCATCAGCTGGGTCAGCGATATTTCGCAAATACACACTTTTAAGTACAAAAATAACAATTTTAGTTATTGTGGGAGCTATAGCCATCGGAAAACTGCCTGATTTCAACAGGTTTTCAGTGAGCTCAATAAGCACAAATTCGAGTTCATTTGCCAAGGAATTGGTATGGGAAAAATACGAACCAAGCAAAATGATAATACATACTAAGGCCTCAAATTCTTCTTCCATATCTGTGCTCCAAGTTGATTTTAGTTTTGAAAAAAAGCTAGTTGCATCTAATAATCCGAAGATAGGATTTACATCCTCGAAATATATGGAAGCGTAAAAACGGCAATCGTCTTGAGACAAGATGTCTTTAATGTTTATAACTTCACTCCTTTTTGAGTAAATGCGGCTACCCAAGTTCCAGGCATATGGCTTATTATATATCGTCGAAGCAACACCCAGTCTATCACCAATGATATCCGCGAAACAAACTGGCTTTTTACTTTCTTCTTTACTTAAATTGTAATTATTTTCATTATTTTTTGGAACACAAAAGTCCCTATTCGTCATCGTATGCTTCGACGAGATACTACTTGAATTGTCTGGTTTCAGTGATTGCTTATCAAGATATTCAGTCTCTAGTTGACTATTCTGAGTCGGATGTTCGTTGTTTTTTATTACACCAGGTTCATACTGACATTTATGACGGAGTTTCTGGCAGTATGAACAAGGAAACGTACCACTGCACTTTCGTTTTTTCCTATGACAAACAAGACATGCTTTTTTCGTTCTGGTACGTTTCTGTAAAAATTCCTTCATTTTAAAAGTATTGTATCAATAAAATCTTCTTTTAAGCAGAGATAATAATCATTTCTTAATTCTTCGAGCTACGGAGGTGTGCGGAACGGAGTCGGCTGGGCACGTGTCATATTAGTATGGCTTACTGTCGTTGTCATAACCGGAATACGATATTATTGATATCTTAATATGTTGATTATATCGTATTATCAGAAATGTTACTACCAAAGTGGCAGCCGAAATTTACGCTGTCTTGCTATTGCTACCTAGTTTGCTACCTAGTGTAAAAATTAAAATGTTTATATAGTAAATCTGATATCTATTGGATTCTACTTAATAAGTTGAATGATTGTTATTAGAGTCCGGTGACTAGATTAGCTAGAACAACCCCAACTAGATTAATTTAGCCAGATCAGTTGAACCCTCCAACCAGCAGATTTGTATTTACATTGAAATATATATACTTTTTGTATTAGACAAACATATTGCTTATGACAAGTTTTCTATTTTTTAAAATATTCGTTGTTTACTTTTCGTAAAAAAGGGTCTCTTGTTCAAACATAATACATTTTTCCGGCCTTGAGAACAGAAGTAGAATTTCGTTCTTTTGATTGAAAATCTTCGAAAGTCCAATAATTAGATTATTTGGAAACTTACTAATTTTTTAAAATGTATATATGTACATATATACCCAAACTGAAAATTACAAATCTTTTGGTAGGAAGATTTGACCAATCTAGCTAAATAAATTGTCTTATACAACTTTTTTAGTGAATCAGGTCCTTAGCAGTTATTGATCTATTGCTATTTATGTTCTACTAATGTAGAAATATCTAACTCTATTAGAGTTCCTTTTAAAATATATATTTCTTCTCATACCAAGTGAGACTTCGCTTGTGACACTGGTATCCACTTATTTATCAGCAAACGGTTGTGTATATGCCCAGAAGTATCTCAAAATTTACTAATGCAGTTAGTTATAATATAATGTTCTTGGAAATACTTTTATGCAGCTACATCTTTTCGCTCCATCTTACAGAAACGTGACGTAAATCTCAATTGGTTCACGATAATTAACTCAGATTTCCAAGATATCGTTACATCTACTTTCTCCAACTGTGATTTCATGTTTATTAGATTAATTACCTATTTTACAGGTGCATAGTAATTAAGAATTCAATGACATTGATATAACCGAGAGTCTGTGAGAGATTATTAAGCATAAGTTCCTAATGACACCTAACATAAAGGATCATATATTACAGAAAGGTCACCACTATATATAGATTCTGAGAGATTCTTTGTATCTATTTACAGCATCTTAAATCGATATAATCAGTTCTCTAACATATGATGCTTTCAAACATGAAATCATATTGAGTCATCCCGATGCATATGTATGAAGGAAATATTGTCATTATTTTTCTACTGACGTTGAAAACTATGTTCATTTATAAATAACTTAGTATTTGATCGCCTTTCGGTTGTCCCAGTAAGTTATTAAATAAGGATAACCCGGCTTCTCGATTTTGTCTGGTAATAATACAAAGCGAAACTGACCAATTTCACAAACCATATTAGGTTCAAGCTATCTTTGCAATCTTGTTCTTTGCGTTAAGGATTATCTTCACATAAATTTCCGCGAAAGAAATATTCGCAAGTGCTTCTCTGCACTTAGGCTTATATTTGGTTGTACGAAGGATCATCCTCATTAATATTAGGGACTATTTACAAAACGAACAGTTTTGTTGGGAACAGTTTCGTAAGGAGTTTTTATGATTAGGCTTTTAGCATTCACTTTTTATAGGACTTAAACCAACAATATCTTTTTGTTTTGTACTTGACCGTTACATTTATCTACATTTGTTTTTCGCTTTCTTTTTCATAGCATACTACTTTCACTTCTGTTTTATTGACTATCTATTTTAGTTGACATATCATTACGAAGTCTCGCTTACTAACTATATTCGCTATAATACTTTTATTACTAGTTAGAACACTTTTAGCATTATCATAAGTAAACATTTCGCACGGCAAGATTAAAATGCTTCCATTTTCGCATTTTTTTTAAAGTGGTTCTTTTTCTTTTTTTTGGGTTCCTTTCCATCTATCTTATTGGCACAAAACTCATCAAGTTCACCTAGTGGTACTGATGCTAGTTATCGAGTAATTCCAACACCTTACACTCCACAAAATGGTATACAGCAAAATGTTTCAGTCTATGAACCTTACCGTGGTAATGAATGCCATGGATATCGTGCTAAAAACATCTCAGAGTCCCAAAAAGGTATCACCGGTATATTAGAATTGATCGGTTCTCCCTGTAATGCTTATGGTGCGGATTACCCTTACTTGTTTTTAAACGTCACTTACGAAACTGAGGAACGCGTTCACATCTCTATTCGTGACTTGAACAGCTCACAGTTTCAGTTTAGCAAAAGACATGATGTTTGGCAGGCTCCCTTATACTATGCCTCTACATCCAGCTTAAATAAGTCCAATGTTTTTTACGAGTTTTCCTTCAATGCTGACCCCTTTGAGTTTTGGATTACCAGGAAAACCGATGGTGAAGTACTGTTCGATACAAGAGGTAATCACTTGGTATTTGAAGACCAATATATTGAGTTAACTACCAATATGGTTGATGATTATAATATTTACGGTCTTGCTGAAACTATTCATGGATTTCGTTTGGGTAATAATCTCACCCGTACATTTTGGAATAATGACGAAGCTTCTCCTCTTGACCGAAACATGTACGGTACTCATCCTTACTATCTGGAACAACGGTATAAGCCTCTTAATTCCAGTAACTTTACCAATAGTAATCAGACTACTTACTCTTCTTCTTCCCATGGTGTATTAATGTTAACAGCTAATGGCATGGATGTCTTGCTTCGTCCAAAGTACCTTCAATACAGAATGATTGGCGGTGTTATAGACTTATACGTCTATTCTGGAAGCAGTAGTCCTAAGGAAACCACTAAGCAATATATTAAATCTATTGGCCTCCCGCAAATGCAACAATACTGGACGCTTGGTTACCATATGTGTCGATGGGGATACCAAAACATAACAGAAATTATGCGTGTTCGTGAAAGAATGCATAATTCTAGTATTCCAATTGAGACATTTTGGAGTGATGTCGATTACATGCACAATTTACGTGATTTCACAGTTGATCCTACATCTTACCCTCGAGATCAATTTAGCCAGTTTTTTCATGAAATTGAGTCTAGTCATCAACATTATATACCAATCGTTGATGCAGGAGTCTATGCCGCAAACCCAACTAATCGATCTGATGATACATATGGACCATTTTATGAGGGTTTCGAGAAAGACCTTTTCCTCAAAAATCCTGATGGAAGCATTTATATAGGTGAAGTATGGCCTGGTTTTGCCGTTTTTCCTGACTTCATCCATCCCAACGTACAAGAATATTGGAAACATGGTATTCAAAACTTATCATATGCATTTGGTTCAAATTCTTCTAATTACATTCCTTTCAGTGGTCTTTGGCTTGATATGAATGAACCTTCTTCCTTCTGTGTTGGTTCCTGTGGTTCTGAACTCGTTAACTGGAATCCTGTGCATCCACCCATGATGCTTCCAGGAGAAAGTAGTAGTCCGGTATTCGTTTATCCTAACATTTCAAATCCAAGTAATACAACCGAATTTTATTCAGCGTATACTGCTGTTTTAAGTCAATACCATGCTACAGCAACTACTTCATTCCAAACGGTTCATTCCACTCCCGGCCCCTTGGGCGATAAGCCTAATATCAATCATCCTCCTTATGCAATTAATCAGGAACAAGGAAACCATGATTTGGCTAATCACGGCGTCAGTCCAAATGCTACCCACTACGATGGAACACTTCGTTACAACTTATTTAATGTTTATGGATATACCGAAGGTAAAGTAACTCATCAAGCTTTGAGTGAATTACAGCCTGGTAGACGTCCTTTTATCCTTACTAGATCTAACTTTGTTGGGACCGGTACTTATGCCGCCGTTTGGCTAGGAGATAACCACTCGAATTGGCCCAACATGTACTTTTCGATTCCAGGAATGTTAACATATAATATGCTAGGTATTCCAATGGTTGGTGCTGATGTTTGCGGTTTTGCTGATAATTCCAATGAAGAACTTTGTGCACGGTGGATGGAACTTGGAGCTTTTTCCCCATTCTATAGAAACCATAACAGTCAAGGAAGCAGCCTTCAGGAGCCTTATCTTTGGGGTTCTGTTGCTGAAGCTTCCCGTCGAGCAATGAATATTCGTTATTCTTTATTGCCGTATTGGTACACCCTACTTAATCAGGCATCTTCTGAAGGGAATACAATCGTAACGCCGCTTTTTTTCGAATTCCCAGATGAGCCCCATTTGGCTGAAGCCGATCGTCAATTTATGGTTGGTGACGCTTTGTTAGTAAGTCCTGTTTTGGATCCAAATACAACGAAAGTTAATGGTGTCTTCCCGGGTAACGAAAGCACGGTTTGGTATGACTGGTATAACCATACCGCTATTGAGCATAAACCCTATGAAAATAAGACAATGGATGCTCCTCTTGAACACATCAATGTTGCTATTCGTGGTAGTAAAGTTATTCCCATGCAGCAGCCTGCATACACTACTGAAGAAACTCGTGAAAACCCTTTCAACTTGCTTGTAGCTCTTGACAAGCAAGGAACTGCCCGTGGGAGTTTATACGCTGACGACGGTGTCTCTGTGACTCCTAACGCTACGCTATGGGTTGACTTTTCAGCTAAATCCAATGAGTTATCCAGTGTCTCTTTCGGTAACTACAACGTACGAGTACCATTGGCGAATGTTACAATTCTAGGAGTTTCGTCTTCTCCCAAGCAGGTCCAATTCAATAATGAAGCAGTCATGTCTTACAACTATATAAATGAAACAAAGGAATTGATAATTACTAAACTTGAGAATTTTACCTCAATTGGCGCATTTGCAAAAAATTGGACAGTCTCATGGTGAAGTAAAGTTTTATACTCCTCATGGGATAATAGAGTACTGAGTTACTTGACTAATGCTTTATTATTGTCATATTCCATGCTCGCTTAAGCTTATAACTTAAACTTCTTGTTTTAAAAAAAAAATTAAAAAAAAAAAAAAAAAAAAAAAAAAATAAACTCTTAAGTTTTTTATTTTTTTTCAACGATCCGGAAACTTTCTTATGCTGTGTCCCACGCCCAAACTAGAAACTATAATTTCTGTTTATAGTTTGAATTCTTCCTGTTCCTACCTTCATCTTCATTTCTAAAAGAGGGAATCTGGAAAATAATTCTAAGCTTATATCTGTTTTGGTCTTACCTTTGAACGTGAAAGCACTTATAAATGCAAATCAATACTACGTCTATCATAATTATTAATCAAGCGAATAATTATTTACATGAAATTGTTTGAGATATTTGGTAATGTGTGGAACTTGATAACTTTAGTGTGATTGTTTCAAGGATGAAGTATCCATAATAATTATAATTTTCTTCTTTTTTATAAAATAAATTTGTGAATGGTTTTAACATACGACTTACACTATATCTTGGTAAGCACTGAAGCTTTTACATGTAGTCTTCTGCTATTGGGATACTTAGAGCGTAGTTGGTCAAATAATTATTTTCTAATACGTTAAAAACTATTTAATCATTTGAAATAGTAGATTTCTTAAATTTTAAAAATGAGTTTTTCGGGAATAAATACTTGAAAAAATTGCCTCTAGAATAAATATATTTAACAGACTCTTGTTATATTTTCGAATTTTCCGAGTTTATGATTTTCATAGTTTCATATCCCTAATTGGGTATAATTTACTTACGTACGACTTATATTTGCTAAACATATCCTAAATTTTAAACGCCTTTTCTACTGACCCATTTGGATCATTTCGATACCTAAAATAGAGAGAATTGATAAAAAATATTATTTCAAAAATACTTTTCTGAAATAAATACTTATCAACAGAATTGTTGTAAGCTAGGAGGTAAAAATGTTTGAAAGTATCTCGCTAACAATTATTAGGTATGATCATCTGAAACTCACTTATCTTGAGGTTCCCAAAGGTCCGGCTCTCATATAACTTTTATTTTTTCTGAGTGATTTCTACTTCTATAAGCACTATACTCAGCATAATGGAATATTAACTATAAAATCTTGTATGAAAGATGATACTGATTTTGTGACTTACATAGTAACAACGCTATTATGCCTCCTTTACTTTGTAAGCCTCCGAAGACTAAAAAAAATAAAAATAAAAATAAAAAAGGAAGCATACTTCTTTTATTGGATATTTATTTCAACATAGGCTGATAATTGAAGTTGAACTACACCTTGTAGTAACTGGCATGAATCCTTATGATTAGTTCCCAATTTTGTACTGAAAAGGCGAACGTATATACATCTGACCATTTTTAAAAATCTCCGAAAGATAAACTGACTTTTCTTCATTTTATTTTATTCAGGAAAACGAAAGATAAAATCTTAGAAATATCTTACTCATTTGCAATACATTCGATTTCTATCTTTATGTCTTTATCCTGAAGAGGAACTTCTCCAGCACTATATATAAAGTTAACTTTTTTTTACTCATTCCGCGTTTTCTGTTTTAGTTCGTTTTTGTAACTATCCAACTGTAGTACGGGACGGCATTGATTCAGGTAGTAACTTTTTGTATACCTCGTTCATTTCCGCAAAATTGTTGATATCAGCTAAAAAAATGTTGATCTTTATTACTTATTCTAGACTGCTACCTGAGTTTTAAGAACTTCTGCAAGATTTTCAATGGTAATGAGCTTCTGTTCTTGGATTCTACCGTCGATCACTTTCCCATCTCTTAACGCGGCTTGTCCGGAACAAAAAATAAGACCTGCTTAATTGCTTGATTATAAGGTCACAAATATACCAACTTTGAAAAATTTTTAACAATTTTGGAATTCATATAAAAAATAAATTAAGGTGTCTCAAGAAAGAAGAGATTTTTTTATTAAAAGAAATAGGCATTAACAGTCCCTTGGGCTTCTATTTAAAATAACCATAACCTGCAGTTTCTTGAGTTAAAGACACTAAATGGTTACATAAAACCTTCGCCAAAAAGGAAAGAACATTATCAAGGGATAAAACAAGGATTTTATAGATGCCTAGTATAAAATAAAAGAAAAAAAAAGCTATGCGATGTTAATGTCTGCAAAGGAAATCATTAAAACGAAAAAAGAAGGTGGCAGGAACTAAAAGTAAATTCAACAAATTCGAAACGCTTCTATGTTTTATAGCTCTTAGCGCAAAAGTCTGTTAACATACATGGTGGAGGGTAAGAATTTCACCAACCTTTCCAAGGAACCCAGATATCCGTAATTATGTTAGAGCCTTCCGTTATATAATACCAAGGGTACGCAGCGGCAGTTATGCAGGAATGATTGGGTATAATAGAGAGATACTGGGAAGGTTCTGGAAGAACGGCCGTTGGATTCTTTGATTTTAAAATTCCGTGCTCTTGGCTCAACCGGTCCACGTAAAAACTTTCAAATCCGGGCGTAATTACGATACCATGACCACCTTTTGGAGAAGTTTCACGGGACATTGCAATTACGCCAGCATTCATAAGTGCTTCCCCCGGTTCACCATTTCTTCCCGCATAATTACTAAGGACTTCCGCAACAACATAAGCGGAAACATCGTCCTTGCTGATGCAATTTGTAATCATTTGTTGAATATCGTTCATGGGATAATTTCCGGCATGAAGCTCGAGTTCCCCATGTAAAGATGGTAGCAACTCTTTTACTTTTGGATTCACAGAATGTGCAGTAGGAGTCGCACCGACAGATAAAGTCAAACGCAAAGAAGGTTCAATAGAAACAGCAAATCCAGCAGCAACGTTAGCTGCTTGAATTTCATCATACAGGAATCCAACAGCTGCATCAATAGATGTGGAAGCATACGAATGTCCCGCGTGACAATAAAACCCATAAAGGCTGAACAAGGTTTTGCTGGAGAGTACTTCAGATACCAAATCCTTGACAACATTTGATTTATTGTCGACACCAGCTCGATGTGTTCCCATGTCAATTTTTACAAATATTGACCAAGCCTTTATATTTGGTATCTTTGAAGAGAATTCACGTAGTAGCTGCAGTTGTTTGGGATGATCTATCATCAATCTTAAATGTGGTATAATTTTTGTTAGCTCATACAACTCAGAGAGTCTTGAATTAGCTACTGGAAGACCATAAAGAAGATCATTAATCTTTCCTTCTTGTATAAGTGGTATTAAGGAGAAAGCTTCCATCAACGTAGACACCACCACTGCTTTCGTTTTTCCATCACCTAGTTGTAATAAAGTTCCCTCTGAAGTTTTATGGGTTTTCACATGTGCACGGAAAGAAACACCAATCTTTTCTGCTCGATCTAACATGCGATTACAGTTCTGAGAAAACTTGTTTCTATCTATGAAGAAACCAGGGGTAGGAACTTGTTGAACAGTTTTCCCGACATATGCTCTTTTAAGTTCTTGCTTGTCGACGTTCAAGTAATACCTAGAACTGAATTTATTGATATATGACATGTTGTTTCACAGAATGCTCGAAAATACAATCAACTAATCGTTGTTGAAAAGTCGTGAGAAGTGTAGACAATAACTGAAAGAAACCCCAAGGCTTAACACGCCAAGCAGTTTTTGAGTTATTAAAAAGTTTTAAAGTTTTAATCTTTTCTTATTATTTGCAAAAACCTAGTTGCACTCGTATAGATTACTATAGGTTCTTGGAATTCAGAATCACTAAGTGCTTCTAACAGTACAGTGGTTAACTGATTCTATTTGCCGAGAATGCAAACGTTTGTATACGAAAAAATTTCCAACCCCCATTCAGTATGCCATCAGCTTTTTAGTTTTTACTGAAATGTAACAGATGAACAGATTAGATAGCTATCTATTCATTTCCCAATCCTAGACTCAACTTCGTGTACTTCCCGTAAATTTTCCATGCGCCTGTACTCACTAAACGTGCGGAATAAACTCTTTTAGACTCTGTAGCAGGTTTGTAAAACGGATTAGATTTATACTTTGAACTCGTAAACCGACAATTACGAAGACCTGATAGATATGTCGCTTTCACGCTAAGCATTATGCACTTGTAAGTATAAAATGTGAGAGCACACTAAAATTTTTTAGTTGAAACATTTCCTAATTGCTAGGTTTTGAATGAAATTTATTTCATTCATGAAGAATCTAAAAAGAGTAGAAAAGCTATCTTGATAGAAGCCGGTGGTTGATTAATTACTAACCGCTCCCGTTTTTTTATTTTCCTTTAAACACTATACGTATGCTAACAAATCTTAATATTATGCTGTTTGTTAGTTTGAGAACTGACACATGTAGTTTTCGTTCGTTAATGTTTCACAGACTATAGAATACCTTTTTTAGTTCTCTCTTTAGATAAAACGTGGCGAAAAATTGATTGATAAGGAATTGACTCGTCATTCCCTACTGTACAGGTTCATTGACTTCAAATCTAAATTTTTTTGGATCAACCTTGGTCCTTACCTTTTTGCATAACAAATGAACTTGTTGCTTTAGATGAATGGAAGCCTCTTCTTCTTTTTTTTTTAGGATTCTCCTATAATTTTTACAAACGAGATAAGTCGCTTCTATGAAGGCAAAAAAGAGATGTGCATACCAAGAAGAGGATGTTCGTTATTCATGTGATTATAACTGCTGTTATAATTCGTTTAGCAGAAAAGAACATGCAAGAAGGAACTACTAATCTCGTAAGTTTGCTGAAAAAATAATTGACAACTAGCAAATTTATGGAGTAATTGTCGCCGCTTGGATTTTTTGTACTGAGAAGTTGCTAACACAGTCGATCGTGGATGTCAAATCAAACTCATTTGTTTGCTTGCAATGCGGTCGTTCGTTTACTAGAAGTCATGTTTTAAGTCATACATATTCATCAAAAGGATTCAAAGCAAAAGGAACCTAGTAATAAAATATGATCAAACCAGCCTCATCAACTACGTTCAAAATCTGGTCAGACGCTTTTGGTACTCTCGAATGTCGATTGAACCTCAAGCTACTTCACATGCCGGACTTGTAGATCATATGAGGTATCCTCAAATTTCGCAATTTCTTCATGAAACTATTCCATCTTCCATCCAACAGTCAACACGAAGCCGCGAATTGACAAACATTGACCTGTTCAATTCTGCTCAAGATCCGAGCACGATTCCTAATTTTGGGGAGGACCTTGGCTTCCAACCCGTACTATTTACGAGTTCATCGTTAAAGGGAGGTCCAAACGGCTCTAATGATTCAACGTCTTTCCATGGCTTCTTATCGTCAAACATGACATCTCCTCAGCAGAATACTAATGATTTTGTATGTTGGATTTTCAAGCTAATACCCGAATCTTCAAATTCAACTAATTCAGTAATTCCCAAAAATCTTAGTTGTATTCATATTGATTTTGCCAACACCGACTCTCTCAGTTCACACTTCATAGTGGATAAGAAACTTCAGTCCAAGAATTTGATTCGTTATCAACATACCTGTTACTAATTCTGGAAATACAAGATAGTTATTTGGTTACAGATATGCTTTGCAATATTTAACACTTGATTTTGTGAATACTTGCATCCCCACTACTGGAAGGATTTTCATCCACTATGACCTTTTCTTCATCAAGGTACAATGATACATGATGAAGCACCTTTGGAAATTTTATTAACAATGCTCACTATGGGAATAAATTTTGTTGATGATTCACTAGCCTTTGATATTTCAACATTAATATTCTCAATTTATACCCACCCTGACTTCAACCCTCGTGTCTCTCTTTCGGTGTATCAGGCCCTCTTATTTATCGAAATTTTTAAAAAATAACCAGTACGGTTAAGCAACACAATTTTTCAAGAATATTTCACAGCGTGATAATAGAGGCGTGTTATTTATTGTTTTACTATTCCTTACATAACTGCTAACTACTTAGTCATTAAAAAATGGGTTTCCATTGAAAGAGTCTATGACAGAAGTAAACAATAATGATATGTTCACAAATGATAGCGCTCAAAAAAGATGGCTCCATCGGGTTCATGGAGAAGCTACGGAGAGGTACTTTCTATCCTATATCGTTTCATTATAATCAACCGTGCATGAATTGCCTTTTTTTTGTTTGTTCTAGATTCCCAGCACATGGTTTTATTTGGATATCATCCGTTTATAGATATCACAGATCTCGGGCTACCTTTATTATGTGACGGAAACCTTAGGAAAGTCGATAATTTGAATGGGCATCTTTAGTCAATAAAAGGGAGTCACCCAGTTTTTTTCTTATACTGAGAATGTTTCTAAGAAATGAAAACTGTTTACCAAATTAAATCCGTGCAATATGATGATCGTATTGCATGGATTAATTACCATAGGGTGGATACTGAGTAGGGAAAATTTGGCTATGATTTCTTTTTTCTGTAAATTTGCAGAATAAATACTGACTGCCGATATATAGGCATGGTAGAAAGTATTATGCAACTTAACAGAATCAACCTCAAGAATTGCAGGGATATGCTTAAATCTTCTTATAGATACTGGCTCCGTATTTACCGAGTTTTTTTTCAAAAAAATGGTACTTTACCCCATAATCACCCTTATGTGAGAGGTAGTTTGGCTACCTACGAAATGGCTTACATATCACTGCATACAAATGTTACTGCTATACAAAATTATGCTAAAGAAAAAGTATATTTTTCTGCAAATATACACGATAGTACTCTACGCTATATATCAGCTTTGTCATTATCCGACAACTCTAAAATATCTGTAAGATATTCTATTATCGCTCTAATAGATGCCGTTTAAGGCTGTGATATGAACTACGACGACGTTTGAAAAGATACTGGACTCCACAGGCCATGGTGTTTGTATGTAGCCACTTTAATCCTCTGGGCCTATGGATACCTTCTGGTTGGACGGTTTGAAATGCTTGAAAATGAAAATAATAAGTATAAGTCTTAACTTGATGCTTATTCAATTTAAATTGAACCTTAGCGGAATGGGTAAAGACTACGTTGATGTCCGATGTAAGACTTTGCCTCTGTTGAAGTGTGTCGTTCAAGTTTTGGGTCTCACTAAATGGGGATTATGTGAGTTCAATATAATAAGCTATTTTATGCAGATTCTAACAATATTAGTGGCTGAGGGCGTTCATGTTTTATCCGCACTAACTCAACATTGACCTGTGATTCGGAATTTGGTGTAATAAATACCAAATAATTTTAAATGTAAGCATTCTGCCGTTAGGCAGCTAAATATATGTATCATAATTTTTATGGTTTTGAACAATATGTTTAAGAAAATAGGTGTTCATTTAGTAACGCATGAAATGAAATGAAGTCTTCATAAACATTAATACATAATCATAAGAAACATGAACGTTGTAACTATACTAAATGGCTCAAATCAAGCAAACTTAATAAATGCCATCGGACATTTGAGTCTAAAGGTCCCTATACTATTTCCTCATTACTAAATTACTTAAAAAGTTTTTACTTTACCAGTATCTTATATTAAAGACTCTTATCGAAATGTTTGAGAGTAGTATTTCTATACGACAATGGCAAGCTTAATCCGCTGAAGGCTGCCGTAATTCTAAGAGCAAGGCCATAATTTGGATGAAATATATTGAGCCTCGGAACTGTTACCTTTGCTAACCTCTACGGCTACAAACCCAGAATAAGGTCTTTTTATCTGTATGCTTTTATTTCTCATGTCTATGTCAAAAATGAGGAAGCATAGTAAGTGTTATTCACGTAATTCAAAAATACGAGTGAGGTGCAAATTACCGCTCCATTCATGGTAATTGAGACTGTAATCCATGAAATGAGTGCAAAGATTTGTAAGGTAATTGTATATAAAAATAAATAATGGAAGCTACTAATCTTTTGATATAATTGTTCTAACTTCTATAAACTTTATTATAACTGAGAATACTGATATGGCATCAATGCGTTGCGCATACGAGTAACAGGTTTTGATCATTGACCATTTCTGACGGTAACCAAAGGACTTGCAATAAAATGAAAAACAATTTTGATACCATCACTCAAAATAACTTTTTGGCAAGTGTTTGTCAAAGTACTGCTCTCCCAAATGAAAATATAACAAAGGTAAAAGTTTGTACGTCCTATTCGAATGTGTAAATAAAAAGAAATATATATAAAACATAAAAATAACGATTATGTATTTTTTCGTTTCGAAGTTCAACTCTTTATCCTTTCCGTTGATCATTTCATAAAATACTTTACATAGTCGATGTTATTCTTTCCTAAATTCTAAGATAGCTCTTTCTCCTATGCTTTTCAATTTCTACGAGCATTTAACTGTTTGAGTCCAGTCGCAGACTACTTTAGGAAGACGATGAGATAGCACATTACCCATAGAATTTATGCTCAATGTCAACTTTATGAATTCCTTCAAGTAAGAATAATATCTGTTATATCCGACAAGTATACAAAACTTTTCATGATTTTCCAAATATATGGTAAGCATTCCAAAAATAAGATTCAATGCAGAAGAAAGTAGTACGTTATACACTGTGGATTATCTTCAATTTATCATTACCGAGTACGACAGATCTTAGGCTTCTTCAATTAAGAGACCATCGTTTTCAGTAAATGGATGATAATGTTACGTTCAATAACATAAAACTTCAATTATGAGTACCTTCTGGTATTTTACAAGACGAATTCTACTATGTCGTTCCACCAAAACTTAAGTATGAAAACATTACTGGATAGAAAAACTGTAAATTTTTCCCATCTTAATAAATTAATAAATGAACTTACGTGTAAATAAAGCGAGAAAAAATGTATAAATTTTCGCCATGATCTATATTAAGAAGGTAAAAGTGAATTTCAAAAAGAACCAGGGATTTTGTTAGATAACAAGGTTTCAATAAAAATGGAGGTATAGATTATGTTAACATGAAGGTTATTGATTTTCCAGATTAAGAAATGAACTATAACTATTTTATACCACGTCAATTTTTCTGCTGGTAATTGAGGACTATTCTTAAATATCCTCCAAGATAGATGAGTATTAGCTGTATTAGCGCAAACAGGGACGATCAAGAGTTGGAGAACAGGAGGTGGAAAAATAACTTGAGATGCTTCCAATTTTATGACACAGGATAGAAGAAATGTTACCCCCAGGAGACGAGCCTCCGATGGCCAATTTTTTTATATTGATCCCAATGGCATCAGCATTTTCATAACAATATAGTAGAGATTCCCAACCGTCATCTATGCAAGCAGGAAATGGGGTTTTGGGCCCTATTCGGTAATCAACGCTAACAACAACACAGTTGGCTTGTTCGCACATGTGAGTAGCAAACGAATTTTCAGTGCCAATATTTCCAAGAACCCAACCCCCACCGTGAAACCACAATAAACAAGGCCAGCCCTTTCAGGAACAATTCCATGAAAACGAAAAATTCGAAGCGATACTCCAGTAGGGGCTGTCGTATGAATTCTAGATATCACCACATCCTCTGCAGATTTCACTGAAAGTAAATTGGACTGTCCTGGCGTAACATTTTAATTATTTTTTAATAATTTCACTTAGAACATGTGCGTTTTAGGAATCGGAAGATTACTGCTTATGTATCAATTGTAAATTATACATATTATTGGTCCAATTTGTCCTTCACAAAAATGTCTAAAGGAACTTCGGTTTCTGAAAACGTATATGTCATACTTTAGATATAAAACGTGAAGAAATTGTTGAAGTTTACCAAAAGGATCTGAAAAGGTTTTCTGAGTAGGATTATAAGTTTACTTTCATTATTTTTTCAAGAAGAAATAACCCGATTTTTATACTCTAAGAAAAATATCATCCATTAACACCCCCACTGTCTTTTTAGATAACTACACTATTCCTTTGGGTGAAAGAGCCCCCATTTCGGTGGGGGTATAATGAAAAAGATGTACAATCAGTTAAATTTTAATAGATATATTGAATAAATATTCCACGTATTGAAATCTATTTTCTACTTAGTTATCCATATTATGATTTCACAGTTTAGTTACGTTGGAGAACGTCACAGAAAGAATAAATTAGTATGCGATATATTCATTGAGAAAATTTTAATAGGGTTCAAAAAAAGAAGAGTTACTATGATAAGTACAAATAATAGGAAAACGTGTACCTTTTGGGAGCTGATTTGTTATGTCTGACTGCACTACAGTTTACTAAAATAATGCTCGATAGTTGTCCGTTCTCATTTCTTTTCTTCAAATAGTCTAAAAAATTAAGTTTATCTTATTTATATCATTACTGCAATCTATGAATTCTTGTTAAAGGCCTAATGTATTTAGAAGTATATCAACGAGAGTTTTAATCAAATCCATTTCTGTACATACATTCACTAGCTAGAAGAAAACAGACAAGATAATTTAAAGACTTTCTTTTTTCAATTGGAAAACTATTGGAATTGTCAGTTGTAAAAAATAAAAAAATCTTCTTAATTTGTATAACAAGGTTAGAAACACGTATCATCACGTTGGGCTACTAAATCCTGGAGTTAAGTCATTGGACCTGGCAACTGCCTTAAGGTACTTACTTATACAGAGTCCGGTGCAAATAAGATGGTTTATCATCAAAACAATGAGTTATTAACATATGTACACGTGGTCGCCGAGTAGAGAAGTCACATACTTGGAAATGATATGTATAAACAATATGTGAAAATGTAATTATTGTGTCAAAAAATTATTTGAGAAATATAAGCACTTAAAAATAGTTATATCACGGCGTTTTTTTTTCTTCGAACTGTATAAAGTTAAATTATTTGAATAGGTAAGTTAATCTTATATCTAAATATTTTATCACAGTGCAATGACGATTGGCTTAATTAGTCTGGACTGGATTTGTTTAGCCAGATTAGTCGAATCTTCTTGACAGAAGATCTGTATTTGCATTGATATATATATATATATATATTGTATCAGACAACTCTGTTCCTTATGAAAATTTTTTGTGTTTTTAGATATCCTTTGTTTACTTTTTGTAATAAAGGTCTTATGTTACATACATTATACGATATTTGCTCCTTGCCTTTATTATAATATGTTTAATAAATCTTCGATTCTTGGAACAAGGTAGAAAACAGGAATCCATAATCACTCACATGAAACTCGTAGAATTCGAAATCAGCACCCGTTTCAGTTTTCCTTCAAATTTTTTAGGGATGATCAGATATATTTCTATTGGATAGTTTTTTATACTTGAGATAATAGCCTGTATACTTATTTTGGTTAGGAGTTTCCGTTACACCAATTATTCAAACATCGGTTAGATACATTAACATAAAATGGCTGCGTGTAAACATTTTATCCTAAATTAGTAGAAACTAATTTCATACGCATATTAAAAGAAGACTTATTGTTATTCTCTGGCTGAAACAGAAGTAATTCAAAAATATTAAAAGAAAAAGGAAGACAAAAAAAAATCGGTTTCTAAGTTCGTCTTAAGAGAACCTCAAAGTGATAATGACCTTTTAAAATTTTTTAGATGAATTTAAATAAGGAGAGAAAATAAGAGGTGATTTAATGATATTTCAAATCTTTCAGAAAGCAAAATAGATTTAGGTCCCCTTTTAGGCAGCATTTGGGATTATTTAATGATTCTATAAAATGCTATTGAAGTGGTTAATGAAGCCTTATGAATTATTTAAATGCAACACTTTTTCCATCTAACTTAACTTCACATGGTTTATACGTTCTCGAAACGATGGTAGTTAAAAGGGTTTGATAGCGTAAGAGGATGACCTTTGGATTTGCCTATTTAATATTTTGTGTGAGCGAAATAATGAAAATAACTAAATTCAATTATTGAATGGAAAGTTTTGCATTATGCTAATAACTTCATAAAAAAAGGCACTCATAGACGAGATCATCCATGAACCCATTTATACTGAATCATCTGAATCATTTAAATCTCACGATGACTACAATTGGTTTTACAATAATTGTTAAAGTTAAGTTTAGGAAAGAGACGAATTGGCAGTTAATAGTGGTATTTTACTGATATCAAGACCTAGCGATTTACGAAGTCAGAGAGTAAGTACTCATCCGGATGCTTTAAAAAACATTTTGGAAATAACTATGTCTTTACTTTTCTATACTTATTCCACCTGTTTTTTGTCATAACCAAGCTCTCAACGGGCTATTTAACTGACTTCTCTCTAATTTTTTTGTTCTTCTATTTTCTGTATTCCAATAGTGCAATTCGAATGCAAAAAGCTACTTTCATTTTACCAATTGTATGAACTCATCGATTAGCAATGGGATCTGCTGCATATTGATGCTGTTCTAAATATTAATGCTTCTGTTAAACCGAAAAGAACCCACAAGCTTTAAGGATACGATACTCTATAATTATTAAGGAATAAAAAAGAAATAGATGCTACTAAAACCCCGAAAGTTCTTTGGATTATACACAATAGTTTAAGAACCGTTTCTCATGTACGTCACTCCATCGTAACCAACGTATTCCTAATTCATTCTATCATGACCACTTTTCGTTTTACTCTTGTTTTTTACTGTATGTAATTTATTGAAAAGGATTAATTGTTGAGCTTTTTTAAACAACAAAGACTGCAAGTATGTCTCGAATGAAATATGATATCTCTAGGCAAACTAGGTAGTGGTCCATTGAAATGGCCGTTTGGTCTAGTGGTATGATACCATCTTAGGGTGATGGTGGTCCTGGGTTCGATTCCCAGAACAGCCCAAATTTTTATTTTTCTTCACTACTCTCAAAGAGTTAAAAGAAGAGTAAATTGTTTTGCACTGCTGTGCCGTAAGAAGCAGATAAAAGTAATTTTATTTGCATACAGTATGTACTTTTAAATCTTGCTCTTTATATTGGGTTTAAGAACAAATAAATAATATCGCATCAGTGGTGTAGCGGTAACATGGATGCCTTCCAAGCATTCGCTCCGGGTTCGACTCCCGGCTGATGCAGTTTTTATTTAGATTTAAATTTTTTTTCTCTATGTATACGCTCTATGTTCTATAACCGTTTTGTACTTAACCAAACCATCTGTTGCACCGCGTTTTAAAACACTGCTCAGCTAAAACACGATTCAAAGCAACGAAATATTCAGTTGACAATAAATTCGTAATGTCTGTCTTCTTCGTTTCATGATGTAAACGTTGCAAACAAGGATCAAATAGTCGACAGTGAACAGTGGACAGCGGACAATGGGTTTACAACATCACAGAAGTACAAGGAGTTCATTTCTTGTGGTATATCGGCTCCAGTGTATAATGAATGTGAACGTCTTACATCTAGCTTCATTGCAAAGAAAACGCGGATGGAATAGTTGTTTGTTGTATGATTTCAAATCCAGACTTCTTTAAAACTTACAAGCATGATATTGACGGTTTAAAGACTTTAAATACTTTTAGTCTCTTATTCCTAAAGCAGATGAAATATGTATTTTAAGTATCCTCTAAAGCAAACAGTATTATTCGCTGGAGCATGTATTTACGGACATAATTCAGTTATATAAGCATTGTTATAACAAATCTTACATGAATTTATTATATATATATATATATATATATATATATTTTTTTTTGGGGGGTTGATAGTATGTTCTTAAATAATTCCTTTGTGCTATCTCTTGCATTCAGTATCGGACGTCTTCAGTGTAGTTCTAGGAACTTGGTTTTCTGGTCTTGGTACTGGGCTAGGTCCAATGGATATATATATATTGCTGTTCCCCTTTCGTTCCCTCTTCTATTTTTCTTTATTTTTCTTTAGCGAGACTAGAGTAGTTACCATGCATGATTTTTAATTTTGGCTATAGTGAGCTGGGAATGTTTCTTGAAAAGATTTGGTTGGTTCGAAAAGCGAATTCGATCGACGTATGTTCTTGAGGAAACCACCCGGAATTTAGCAAATCCGCAATTACTGCAGTTATGTCAACGCTTGTAGTCCTGGTTATTCACGTAAGTAGTGCACAGTCATTTGATTACCCACCTGAATACAGGTAAATTATTTACGGCGTGCTTTTGTTTTATGTACCATTTATTCTGATTATTTATAAAAGTATCGAAAGGCGGTAAACTAAGCAAACTAAAAGAACATTTGCCATCACTTCAAAGACGATCCTAAAATGGACTTGCAGGTCAATGAAAGTAAGCCGATCAAGTAAAGCAGATATGAATTATATTAGCATTTTGTTAGATAAAGAAAGAATTTTAAGAAGTGAGTGTATGAAAGAAGATTTGTTAACTCGTGATTAACTACTAGACTCTCATTGACCCCAAATAAAAAAATCTCAAAAAAAAATAAAAAAAAAAAATAAAAAAAAAATTTTGATATACAAGTATAACATCCTTCAAGTAGCAATGCTGGATGCTGATCAAAAGGATTGCTTCCTTGCGTGTATTAAAATATTTTCCTTAGACTCGAATGAATGAAAGGACTGATACATATACAATAGTTCATAATAAAATGTTTCTTGTGATACTTCAAGAAAATTTCATCAGTCATTTATGACTGATTTACTAGAATTTATTTTCAAAAATTCGTCAAGCAATAGTAATGCAAGTCTTAACACAGCATCAGGTAGCAATGATGCTTAAATTGTAGGATAATGTCTTTTACCAATTTTTTTTTGCTTTTATTTTTGGTTTAAAGTATAAGACAAATTGCTAGCCGAAGTCTTGATGCATGTCAAAGCCACAAAAATAAGATTGTCGCCGTTCATTTTTCAAAACGCTATCTATAGTACACAAGTAGAGATGACATAAAGTAAGTCATCTTATGGAAAGCAAAAAAGTGAATCGTACATGTACCTAGAAATCAACCCGGGATCTGAGAACTCGTAGCTTTTATGGTATGTCCCCTTACTTATATCAGAAAATCATCGATAAAGATTTAGGTAGATGTAATATAAAAATCTCAAAATATGAAAGTAGTTTTAGTTAAGAAATAAATAAATAAAAGAGAAAGTCATAATTAAATTTCTATCTATTAGAAAGCAAACTTAACGAGAATTTGGAGATCTAACGATTCTCGTCATTTAATTCAAATAATAAAGGTTTACTGCATGAAGAAAGAGAATAGTAAGAGTATATAAATCTTTTACGTTTTAATGTTACTAATCTAGAATAGGAGAATGTCTGTTTACGAACAAAGTCTTGAAAGCTTCTCTGTCAGTGATAAAGATACAAAGGACACAACACTTCAGCAGTCGTCAGAATGTTCTGTAGTATTTCCTGATAAACACTTTTTGGTTGATTTTGAAATAGATGATCCTGAACGACCTAAGAATTGGCCTTATTGGAAAAAGCTAATGCACACGGCGCTATATGGAATGACAACTTTTGCAGCTCAGTTTAACAGTACAACAATGTCTCCTACTTCTAAACATTTAATAAACACATACCATATAGACGAGGAAGTTGCGACACTAGCTACGTCTCTTTATGTCTTGGGAATTGCCTTTGGGCCAATGATTTTTGCACCCTTTTCAGAAATGAACGGAAGAAAAATTGGAGTTTTTTTGCCTTTCTTCATATCAATAGTATTGACAGCAGGAACTGCTAGTTCAGATAATGTAGCTGCCATTATGTGCACTCGCTTTTTTTCTGGCCTCTTTGCTGGGGCGCCTATTGTTTCTACGGGTGGTGTCTTGGCTGATCTCTGGAATCCAGCAGAAAGAGCTACTGCATTGGTTTTTTATTCATTTTTTGTTCTGAGTGGAGCTGATTTTGGTCCTATCATAAGTAGCCTACTTTCAAATGGTTCAAATACTGCCTGGAGGTGGCCGTTATGGTTTATGGTCATTATAGAGTCTTTTATCCTGCTCGTTAATATGGCAGTAATTGATGAGACATATGTTCCTGTAATATTATCTAGAAAAGCGCGAAGTCTGCGTCTATCTACAAAAAATTGGGGACTGCATGCTGCACATGACCAGTACAAGCTCGACGTAAAAGAGTTTGTAACCTTTCATTTGTTGCGTCCGCTTGCAATGCTAGCTACAACAATTGTCTTTTTTATCGCCCTGTTCGCGAGTTACGTATATGGTCTTCTTTATGTTATATTGACAACAATACCCTATACTTTTAGCTTGTCAAGAAATTGGAAAGGAACAATTAGTACACTTCCAATGATTCCCGTATTTATTGGTGTAATCATTGGCGGAGTTTTGAACATGCTTTGGAACAAGAGGTATGCCAAATTACTTTCAGAAAGTGGCGGAGGCTCTCTACCAGAGCAAAGATTACCGCTGATGATGATGTGTGGTTGGTTTATGCCAGCTGGTATATTCGTATTCGCTTGGACTTCTGATGCCAATATCCATTGGATAGCACCTTTCATCGGGATAACTATGATAGGTATCGGATATTTCATAATTTTCCAAGGATGCTTGAATTATCTTGTGGATGCGTTTTCAAATTTTGCTGCATCGGCAATTGCTGCAAATACATTCGCCAGGTCAATATTCGCAGGTACTTTTCCTTTATTTTCTCGTATAATGTTCAAAAAATTAGAGTTCATTGGGGTGGAAGTTTAATAGGGTTTGTTGGTCTTGGAATGATCCCAATCCCTTTTGTTTTTTATTATTTTGGTAAAAAACTACGTGCTAAAACTCCATATATCAAGCTTGTCTCTTAACCAGCCTTCCCCTTTTTTTCTTACGAACCGATTTTGATAAGCTTGTTAATCTATAGGATTTTGCATCCAATATTAGCAATTGTGTTAAGCAAATAATAACTTTGATGATTGTTGTTTGTGATTAGCAATTTAAAGATGGTATCCCTGTTCGTATTTTATTTTGAGCGAGCAGCTTTCATTCAGTCTTATTTATGTTGCTATTGCAACCATATCTTTCAAATATTTACTGCGTCCGTTTGTTACCATACTGCAGGTTTTCAATCGCTAATTAGTACTTCCCCTTCAAATATACGCATTCGTTCACCGAACAAAAAAGCCGCAACTACCTTCAATAACGAAAGTTTTGCTACTCAATGATCTTCTTCGCTGGAATCGTTTTTCTATTATTTTCTGTTTCATTATGTTGATTATTTGTTTAAACAATTATTGCATATAAAACCTTTCATAAATAATACTACATGTAATTTTTGCATATCGTTTACAGACTTGAAGTTTCTGGAAGTTAAATTACAGTCTAATTTTTGAAAAATTATGATACTCTCTAAATTTACATATTTTGCTTTTATTGCTTATTCTATGACAACACAAAACAACACTCGTCTTTATTTGAATGATGGACAACTTGCGAGGATCACACCCTTACTGAGACTGTCGATAAGGATCCAAAATTCGCTGAATGGTATCTCATAGACCACATCAGATATCCTCATATAAGAAAGTTCCTCGCTAAGTTGTTTGTTTCTGACGGCAGCTATACTGCTCACACTAAGGGTTGACCTACTACTGGCTGAGACCCCGTAGCAAAATGAAGAACCCAGAATTTTGGCGAAGTATGCGACATAGCCAGAGGAATGAAGTTGCGGTCTACGGACGGAATAAAATGGAAAACCTTCTCCTGACAATGTTGTATACCTTATCTCATTGTCACTGTAATTGATACTGAGTATCTCGCTTTCATTTTTTAAAATTATTAATTTATTATTTACAGTTATGATTTTGTAAGTTCAAAAAAAAAGATCGGATCAGTTACTTAAAAAGAGCTATTTAATTTTCGATGAAAAGGGCAATAAAGGACAAGCGAAGACCGAGTATATTTGGTAACGCATAATTGGAAATGATTAAGCTGCTGTCTGTCACAAACGGATTCTGTTTCGTTAAGAGAATAAACAATTCAGTGGATAATAACGTTCAGCTTACAAGAAACTGTGTTTACAATTGAATACATTGGTACTATCTGAATGAACAGTAACTAGCTTTTAGAGATCTGATTCACTAAATAACCTATGTAGAGCGTACTTAGCTAGATCAGTCAGATCTTCCAATCTGGAGATTTGGCCCAGGAACTATCTGTATACATAGTATTTTAGAATTAATAAGTCTATTAATAGTTTTATTTATAAATTTTTGGAATTCATAATGCAAAATTGAGCTTTTTTCCTTTATAATAAGTTACTTAATAATACAATGGTATTATCGTATCGCAATATTATTAAGATCGTATAACAGTTATGACATTTTGAGACCGTAACCACGTAATTTTTGAGTAGTTTAGCTGTACTTTTACGAGTTAGCTTTAGTGATCAGTATCTCAGATACCGAGCTTTTGAGAAATTTACTAGTTATTATTTATTTATTTTATAAGTTCACTAATCCTTTCTTTACCAACAACAATTCGAAGAGTGAAGTGGTCTTTGCACTGATCAAATTTGACATGTTGTTATGGTAGATAATGAATGAAGATTCACATATGCGAGGAGACAGTACGCCTGTTAACGATGAAGGCGTATATAGGAATGTATACAATATTCCTCCTCCTAGACAGGAAAATACTGTTGAATTGAGTCGCTATTTGAATGACTTTAAAATTGCGCTCAATAAAAAGAATTATATCAGAAGGAAGCATTATTTGGAACAAGATCTTGAACGAAATATTTTGAAGGCCCGCGAAATGAATTCTGTAAACGAGAGAGAATATCAGAATGTTGATGCTGACCTTCAAAGTGACTTGCGTGATCTTGAGAATTTGCATATCATTGAAAGCCGCTTGGATCACTGTAGAAATGCAGAGCAATCAAATGATAGTCAACCTCCACAATGGTTTGTCAGTTTTTTAAGTGATCCTAATAATATATTTTACTCTTTAAATCGATCTATGGAGCAAAGAATGTTGACTATGGAGCAGAGATTGATGACGATGGAGCAGAGATTGATGACGATGGAGCAGCGACAGAATGTTCGATTTGATGGAATTGACCGACGTTTGGACGGAATTGACCGACGTTTGGATGGAGTTGATCGACGTTTGGATGGAGTTGATCGACGTTTGGATGGGGTAGAGGTGAAGTTGAACAAACAGGAGTATCAAAATCGCAGGCTGTATAATATACAAATGAGATCACAGGGAAGACTTGTCGATGTCGTTCCGTTTTTGAATGGCGAAGAACCTGATCCGGATTTGCCAAGGATTTGTTCAGTTGAAGATATAAACGGCTTAACAAGAGCTCAATGTACTCGCTATCTCGAAGGTTATGGGATCCGATACGGACCTAATGAAACGATAAAATTAAAGGAGCGCCTTCGTGATGCCGTTGGTTTAGAGTCATTAGGGGATAACCAGTTTCGTTTTACTGGTATAGTTTAAACAATTTTTTCTGGAGCATTTAATTGCGAAGCAAATTTTAAAGAACTATTGTGCGTATTGAGACTTTCTTTTGTTAATAACATGAACTTATGCATTCGCATAATTAATCTGTGACACATTTCGGTGTCCTTCTCAACTTGACGCTGTGTGCCATGAGAGTGTTCGAACAACTTCTAATATCTATACAGCATTCGACATAGTAATACTATCAACAATTCTATTGTAGATGTTTTTATTTCCGAGAATATATCTGACTTTGGAAATAATTATCGAATTCAAAACAGAAACGCAGTAAGTGTTAATAGAGCTGGACCTTTTTGTCATATAATCATGTCCAGAAAGCTACGTAGATTTATTAGGGTAGAAAGAGGATTTTTTTTATATAATCCGATTTCTCCATTTGAAGACTGTAACGGTTCTCTTGCTAAATATAGCTTTGCTATACTTTTGAATATTTAAATGAATTTTTCTACGTGGTTTCTCTAGCAATCATAGTGTTTTACAACAGAAACTGTATAGTTTTCCTAGAATTTGACGCTGTTTATCCTGTTAGAATATCTTTTCCCAGTATTATTGTTTCGTAAATATTCACTTTTCTGTAAATATGGCTATTTATACAAACTTACAATGACAATCTCTTGTACAGAAAGAGAGTTCAAAGTAAGATGATTTGATAATGAATTTCTATATTTTTCAGTAAAAGCTTCTGCAATATGACTAATTAAAAACTGCGAGGCATCGAAACAATTGATATCATAAAGCCTGGGTTACAACTTGGACATTTGACCGCCGTTACTTCTCCTGTGGTGGTCATTTTAATAAGGGTATTTCTTATTTTTTGTCTATACTAATATGTAGCCATATAATAGAGTAATTTAGCGCATATCCAGTGTGAATGATATTGCAGCATTGACAACAATGGATCAGACTAAAAGAGCTTGGCTTCTACCACGCCTTCTGCCAATTACATTTTTTAAAAACTTTTTTTAAAAAATGTTCAAATGCAATGCAATGAAATAATACCGGTTAATCATGAAATCCAAACTCTACGGCTGGCAGTAAAAATGTGACTAAACAGCTTCAGGTCATATGTTGGTTGGAATAACCTACAGAAGAGACCGATTAAAGACAAGTTCTTTAACTAAGAGAGAGTAGTGTTTCTAAATGTCCTTTAATAATAAAAGCAATAACGACCGGCTCAACACGGGAAAGTCAGAAGTCCTTTCGAACATGAATGGCGCTTGATATCTGCTAAAAATTTGTTTTTTGTATTGCAGATGATTCATTGTTCCTGCTCAGTTTATTCCGGCTCGATAGATAAAAATCATTCTCTCGTTCCTATTTTCTGAGTTGTCTTATTCCTTTTATATTCTAGGAGTATGTAACAAAAAAATAAGCGGTTAGTGAGTAGTCAGTTCGAAAAATAGCAAGCTAAAAAAAGAATAAATAAAAAAGAATTTTTAATAAACTGACTCACAAAAAACCTTATATAATTGAATTCAAATTAGTCTACAGTTAACAGATGTTTGCGCTTCCAGACTTACAATTAAATTATATTAACATACGCTATCAAACAGAATGAAGTTATTACCATTTGAGTTTAAACCTATTAAAATTTGAAATAGGATTAATGATTGTAAGTCAACGAGTCAATGTTCCTTTGCGTTTCAAAATATTCATCTACTGCCGCCAAATATTTTGCTGAAGGAATTGATTTATTATTAAGAAAACAGGAAGAAAATAAGAAAGCTAGAAAGGTAAATAAACTATAACGGAAATGCCTAGGAACTGAAACAGACATGAATAATCAGAATGAATTGCGCTAGTTACCATTGATGAAGAAAACCTATCCTTATTATACATTTTTATAGTAAGTAGAAGAGTCTAAAAAAGATCATGGGAGAAGTTACGTTGAAATATGACCAAGAACATGAAAATTGATTGATCTGAAGAAATCCAGCGAGGAGCCAGGATTTGCAGGTGCCAACGCCTCTTATTTCTCATTGGAATTATAACAAAAATTGATAATTATATGTTTGTTAATGAGGATATGACTTACTAAAGAATAATGCATATGATATTTCATAGGACAAATAATTCATGTATCCGTAAGGAAGATACAAAACTTGAGAAGAAAATATGAAATGATGAGCTCTGGCCCTTAATATTGAAATGGATTATACATTTTCTCTTTCTCGGCATCTATATGACTACCCTAATAATAAAAGCTTAATGAGATAGTAAGTCGTGGTACGTCTAATATACATAAAACCATTTATGTATTGGTTTGTTCTAATGCTCGGATTTCAACTACATTACTAACACACGCGACATAAAATATCTACGGCCACACCAGTTCCCGTCCGATCACTGCAGTTAAGCGTCTGAGGGTCTCGTTAGTACTATGGTTGGAGACAACATGGGAATCCGGGATGCTGTAGGCTTTTTACCGCTTCGTTTTTATTCTTTTTCTTTGTATTTGTTTGTTTCGTTTGTTTGTTGCTCTTTGTTAAAGCATATGGCTGGCATTTGGGTCGGCCTGGTCCTTTGATGAAGGTAATAATAGCAGTGGAAGTTGGAAATGCAATGACTACTCTTAAATTCAAGAACTAAAGATCTTCCTAGACTTATGAAACGAATAATAAAGATCAGAAAATAGAGTATCAAACGAATAAATAAAAATAAGCAATTGAACCTCGCTATGTAGATACAATGACAATATCATCCAGTAATAAGCATCCTTACTTATCCAATGTTGAAGAGAGCAAATAAGTCAAGAAAACGGACGCCATTCAGGAGAATTCGTCATGCAAAGTGCATTCTTAAAATAAATATGCAGGGACGAAATAATCGAAACATAAACACAAACATAAGCATGAAGGGAATAACCAAAACGATTGGGCAATATAATAAATAATGCTTTACTTTACATATCAATCAACTCCCACTGTTTTCCACATCCCTAGACTGACCAGGTTCCCGGCGTAACCCTGGAGATTGTTCAGAATGTTCAGTGGACGGTTGCTCCAAACTATTATCATTACAATCATTAAACTGATTTTCAGTCTCTGTCGACATGCTGTTTCATGGGATACAATTATCATCCGTCAAGTCGTTTCTTTCTGACGGCATCCTGAAACCTAGAGCACTCGTAACAGCACTATTAATCCCAGAATAAAGCGAAAAAAGAAATGAAGATATTCCAGAAAAAAGCGAGGAAAGAAATAAAGATATTCCAGAAAAAGCGAAGAAAGAAATGAAGATATTCCAGAAACAAGCATAGTGGTTCCAGAAAGGACTAGAGGAATCAGTGTAACGATAAAATCCACCAACACTAAAAGCATCCCATTAGTAACATGAACAAAAAAATAAGAACATGTAGAAAGTCGCGATGACAAGAACAACTGCTACTGTAAGTCGCGATGACAAGAACAACTGCTACTGTAATTTGAAACCATAACCATACAGATTCTTTCATTGATTCCTTTATAAAGGGGACAAGGTATTTGTAAGAAAAGATAAAGTTCAATATAATTGAACCATTAAGGCACCAACCAAGCCGAAGAGCTTCATTCTCTTGTCTCCGCTGTGCTTCCGGGATTCTTGCGATTTTTGCCGGCCAGAAAATTAACCATAGTATTGGCTTGAGAAAATCCCCTAAAGAATTTAAGGAACCGTTTCCTTGCGCCATGCCAATAGAAGCTTCTTGATGTCGTCTTCTTGAGTATGGTGGAACTGGAACTGGATCTGGATCTGGATCTGGATCGGACTGTAAACGTAAACTACCCTTCTCCATATTGTCAACATGAGAATATGGGATTTCGCTGTATTTAGGTAAATCGCTGTCAGAATTTGTAGAAGAGCTCAAACAAGCAACTTTTACTGGTTCGACAGATTTTTGATGTCCTTTCTTTTCTTTTTCATTCATTTTTGTTGAAAATAACTGTGACTCAAAGAGTTTCTTAACCACCTTTGCTTGATCACTAAGTTACTGCGAAAATTATGGATTACAAAGTAAAAGGACCAAAAAGCGTACAATTTCGAAATTAAAAAGATTCCATATCAATTTGCTTTATACATTAAAGTAGGAATGACAAAAAGAGTGCTTGAAGCCCAGAAAATAAGCCCGCAATGGCAAAGACTAGAGCTTTGCAGAGGTGAAGCTGTCATCCAACCCATTTGACAACTGGGTGATGCAGTTCGTTAAAGAGACTTATCGATAGCTAGTAAGCGTACGCTATTATATGTGTATATATTATGAATGAATGAAGTGTTAGAAATCGCCTTTGTTGGTTTCTAGTGTTTAACTACCATAAATTTAATAAAGATAAAAAGAAGATGCATTTCTCCGTACAAATTTTGTTTACCATAGTTCGACGTCGCATCTACAAACTTTCCATGTGTTTACGGATTTGAAAATAAAACTACGAAAATGGAGAGTGTTGTAGCTTTCTCAGAACCCATTTTTCTACAGTCATAAAATCGTCTAAAAATATGTATTTTCATTTATTTGTTCACATCATTCAAAGCAAACAGCACGGTTGTTTTGCCAAATGCTCATTTGTTCCTTTGTTTACTTTTTGTAATAAACGTTGACTCTTTTGGATTATACTATTACGAGAAATCGCAACGAGGATGTGACCAGTCGGTGACATAATGTCGCAGCTTTTATGAAACGAGACATGCGAAAAGCCACTACCAAGATTTTATGAAACTCTTTTATCTTTGGTTTTAAAGAAAGTGTTCCGTAAGAATTGTTTGCTTTTTGAAGCAAGAACCAATTCCTATTTTTGAAGACTCTGCACCAATTGGAACCAGGTTCTACGGACTTTTCTTGGTGGTTCTAGTCGATTTCTTTTTCAACTCTAAATATTGCCGTTCTTTTTTGGTTTTTAGCTTGTCATTGCAAAAATGAAGAATAAATATACCTCTGTTTCAGACTCTGAAGAGTCCTTAAAAACGCTCAATGATGAAAAGTCAGACACTCGTTCTTCAGAGGGTACGCCTCCTCCGTATTCAGGTAAGATTTATTGAAATGGAAAGGTAATGGTGTTTGTTATTGAGAGTTCTTACTGAGGAATCCTATTTTAAACTTGTCGACGATTGTCAACAACAGGGCAAATACCTCCTTCCTTTCACAAAGAACAAAAACGTCAGCTACTAATACATTCATTAGCTTCAAACAAATTTATCGATTTAGAAATGGCTGACGGATCCGCTCAGCATTCTGCCCAAGAATCTGTTGATAACACTAGGTCGGACCCTTCAGCGAACAAAGAATGTTGGAAAACCTTTGCCGCAGGCATAATGACTATTATAACGATTTTATATAATCTTGTTTTTCTAGCCATAATTTTTGGTTACAAGGTTTCTCCGTATTCAATAGCTTTTTATTGGCTTGCTGCCGTTTCTATTGGCACTATTTTTATTTTCCTATTAAGTGAGTTAAGAATATCTTGTTCTCAAATAACTGACCTATTTTTAGCGATTCTTGTAACGTATCCAGAATGGTATCGGGAAGCTGGAAGAGCAACAAAGAAGTGCATTAAGAAATCTGGAAGAGCAACAAAGAAGTGCATTAAGAAATCTGGAAGAGCAACAAAAAATTACATTAAGGAAGGTGGAGGAGCGCCGGCTATATGTAAAGCGCTAATTACCCTGATAAGTTTGAATGGAGTCGGGGGTTATGTTTTGAAATTAGCAGGAGGCTTCGAATATATACATTCAGCCATGGTGTTGGTTGTTTTGGCCGTATTGAACATATGCTTGTTTGTTCTTCTCATTCGTAAGTTGCAATTTTCTATGAACCTTTCTAACTTCTTTAGGAAACCCAATTGGATTTGGAAATATGACAATTATCGTACCTACAGTAAGCGAAATTTAGTTTTGTTAATCTAGAATTTTTCATTAATTTTGCAGAACAACAGGATTAGCAGGAATCGTCCACCTCGTAACGAAGAAACCGAACTTCAACCTCTTGCTGATCAAAGCTCTGAAGTTTGAATGTGAGTGTGAGTTTCACCGAACCTGCTTTCATTTTTTGTACTTCGCCTTCGCCCCTTCCTTGGGATCATCGATGTCAATTGCAGTTCACCAAGATCCCTGTGTTTGCTGTCACAAAAGCTTGAATCTGATGAATCCAGAAGACTTTGATTGCTTTAGTAATTCACTCTTTTACGACTTTTCTAATTAGTTCACAGCACTGTTGTTTATGCATCGTTCATTTTCTTCGCAGTTCGAATAGAACATCCTTTTTAATGATTATTTTATGATTTTGACAACGAATATTCCATGGCAATGAGCTATTGTTTAGTTCAACACCGAGTCGTGTAATTGATTATGTCTTAGAGTTGACAAGGATGAATGAGAGTTTCGACAGTTATTATTTTCATTCAGTATAGAAAACACAAATCTTCAGATAAAAAGATCAAAAGATCAGATAGATCTTAATACATTGATTAAACATTCATTTAGAGAGTCAAATCAACGCACCATGAAATATTTCAAGTAGAACCCAATTTGTATAAACCACATTTTCAACCCGTAAACCCAAACGCTCATGCTTTTACGACAACAATGTGAATCAAGAAAATAGAGAATGACAGTTTGTATTCAAATCTTATTTTTATAATATTCTTATAATATGAAAGCATTCTCCATTCCGCCGTGGAAAACAACCAAAATTTAGAGCCGAGTAGAAAGGCATCAAACATAAGAAAATACTGGACGAGTCCTTATAATAATAAAAGTAGCTTTATAGACGACTACAAACGTCTACGGCCACACCTAGGCGAAAACACCAGACCAGTTCCCGTCCGATCACTGCAGCATGTGAAAACGTTTGACGGCCTCGTTAGTTTCGTTCTATGGTTGGAGACAACATGAGAATTCGGGGTGCGGTAGGCTTTTTTCCTTCGTTCTTTTTTGTTTTCTTTTTCATTCATACTCCCGTTCTATCGTATTATTAGGAGTCAGTTCATTTGATTCTAATCGTCTCATTGAAATCATTCTAGAAATGGATTAACTTGTTCTTTTACCATTCGTAATATACAAGACCTAATAAAAATCCACTTTTTCTGAAAATCAAAAGAGGATAGAGGCTATACTTGACGACGTCAAAGGTTATTCCTGCTCTCACTGTTGTTTCGACGACACACTGAATCTCGACTTCAATAGTGGAATTAGCTTGTAAACGAATATTACAATTCATTAAAAATCTAAGAGAAAGCTGTTTATGGTTAAATCTTTGTTTTTCTTTACTTTTCATGTTCTCCTAGAAGCGTTTCAGCCCTTTTAAGATTCACAATTTAAACTGAAAATCCGTTCACAGTTCATATACAATCTCGTAATTCTTATGTCGCTTGAAAGAACCTCAAGAATAAATGAAACAGAGATGATTCTTCAAAATCAACTTGATTCACTTCAAAAGTAAACTGGCTGACTTTTATAGGGCATTTTCTTCCAAATAAAACAGTTAACACATTCCACAATATTTCTGAAACTTGAAGTGTGTTTCAGATGTATGGAGGCACACCTAATGATTAATTCATGAACTTCAGAGAAGACCTGGTTTAAAGGTGAGATTGTTTTATAGGAGACGTCAAAAGCCTACGAGAAGGACGAGATCATACACAAATAGGAGTCAGAGAAGACTTGAGTTTTATTGAAGTATATTTAGAGCCGCATCATATTGCCAAAAAAAGTGGCCGAATGTTTTCGTACAATACAAAACAAGAATGACACCGCAGATATTAGAGATGTACATATAGAAAGAATTTTTTAGAGAAATAAATGAAATCCCACTTTGTAGTGGATGAGAATTTCTATGGCCGCTTGCATGAAAAACTATTTTTGACATTGATCATCTGAACCTGGATCACTAACAATCATTCGGAGGGGTACGGCGGTAGTTGATTTTAAAGGCTTGTGGAATGCAAATTGTTTTGATTAATTTGCTTTCATTCGCGATTTTTTCCGTTTCGTATGAAAGCCTTCAGGGTATAGTACATCGAAATGGTATATTGACTTGAGAGAAATCTTGATTCGAGATATTCGATTGCAAGGAAATTAGAGGTAGTGCATGTGATAAATACTTACTGGCAGCATGGTCTTTGCACGCTTCATAGAACGACACTCTCATGAGACTTGATTATTTTTGTTGTTTAAAAAATACATTGATGTAGTCCAATTTGTTTCTGTTTAATTATTGTAGACGCATGTCTAACATTAGGTGTATATGGTGTATTGTAGGATTCGGTACGGAAATCTTTGCTGTTGAAGGGTATTTCTCCTTTCAAATGTGTTTTACTATGGGGAATTTTTTGCGCCAGCGTTGTAGCAGAATCCTCCCCCAGTTTGAGGAAAAACTAATACTGTTTTCGCATATGTAACTATGGATACATTTTCATTAGTATGGTTTTATATGATGGGAAGAAAAGAAACTGATTTCAGCACATTCTTAGTTTACGAATATCGTAGGATAGTGTATTACGGATTACCAGATTTGTCAACTTTTCATGGTGAGAGAAAACAAAAACGTGTGCGATTCTTGATTTGTATTGTACGATTCGTACCTAACTGATCAATCATTTATTTTTGGTTGCCAATCTTCATTTGCTATGAATCAAATATGGTTTACAAGAAAAAGAAAATATGCGATAAATGTTCAGACACCAAGTGTAATTGAAAATTAAAAGCAAACAATCAAGAAACCAAGGAAAACAAATTTACATAAGCAACTTTGCTTAATAGGAACGATTATTTTTAAATAATGGCAGTCAGTTCGGTTCGTTTGTCTTGAGTAGTTTGTTGATATTCACATTTTTATTTTTTCATTTTCAAGCGTTTCTTCTCTCTTCCCCATCTTGTCGTTTTTGTTGAAAACTAACAACAGCATACAAACGACGGAAACTTGAAAATAAAAATTAAAAAAAGATTCATGTCCTCGTTGTAACCTTCAATTATTGATTTACCGACCGAGATTTATGGATTCACGTATTTATTCCATGACTGAATCAAATACAAGACAAGACCCAAGTGATTCATTCATAGTGGTAGATATGTATCCAACCAGAAAGAATGATTAGAGCACCACTACAACATTCTTTATGTCGTTTCTGTATTGTTAATAAAGAAAAGATCAATGGAATGGCATTTCATTCCATGTAATTCACTTTCACAGGTCTCATAAATATCCATCGTCCACACTCTTCTCTCTCTCGTCTTACCACTATACAACGACCACGCATCATGATCCATTGGTTCCACATTTTTCTTCAAAAATATTTCTTTTCAAACGACTAACGACTACTCAATCCTTTCGTTTCTCCATTCCTCTCAACATAAACCTGCATATAAAACAAACACCATGGTTTTCTTGAATCAAACAAAGTAACATATCACATATAACAACCTCGTTTCTATAATATCACTAACGGAGAAAATCATCCAGATCGATGGTAATGGACAAGACCGTACTTCCGGGCGGCATGCCCCGCTTGCGGGGCATCATCTAGCTCCCATCTTACTTGAGAATGAAAGGGGATCCTAAGGAAAATACCAAAATGAGGTCATATGATTGTGCAAGTCACAAAGGATAGCAGAGATGGAAAAAAAAAGTTTCATAAGGGTCGAGTTTTGGTATAAATATGCTGCAAATGACTTGGTATTTACTGTGTACTCAGTTACTAACAACTTAATATTTAATACTCAAGTACTACAAGTTAGCATGTTGTTTCTGTTTGCGCTTGTAAGTCTGGTGTGTACCTTTGTTTGTGCAGTCCAACTCAATGAGACCGACTATGAAGGTTCTTTGAATACGCTTGTGAACGGTCTTGCAGACGAAACTTATGGAGACGAAGGTATTATAAGCCATACGGGTGTTTACGAGAGCTTGTACAAGGATGACTTGAGCCAGTTCAACTATACCATGGATTTTATGTCTGGAGACAATTATGGAAAAGTGGAGGCTCTATTGAATTTAGCATCTAAAGCTAATGACAAGGGTTTCGTTGGAGATCTTATATACCTAGCTCATTTTGCATCTGCCGGCGGTTATAATGGGTATATGCAGTTGAATGATGAATCTAGTTTCGCTAAAGATTTGCTTGGTTTTTGCGAGAACGATGCGACAATCTTTACAAAGCTTAGCCAGTCTAGCTCGAATAAAAAACTGCAAGACTTCTTCGAAAGTTTGGTCTCTCCAGAATCGGATGCTTCCTCCAACAACAAACTGGGGAAGCGTTACGATGGTACTTATACCTGCAACACTAAACATACTGCATCAAGAGAATCCTGCTCTTTATTGTACGGTTATTTATCAAGAAGTACTTGGACTATTTCAGGAGGGCCTCGTGCTGCTTGCTACTCCGGTTGCTGTGTCTCTTGGAGTATGAAAGCTCCTGCACAAGCAACTGAATTGGCCCCACGAGTTAACACTTGTTTGCAAACCTGCCCAAACCCGACATTCAGCTGTATTAACCGTGACGTTGTCATTGGCAATGTATATGGAGTAGATGTTTGTGTCAGTGGAAGGACTCAATTTTGCCATTAGACTCAGAAAAGGAGTCGTCGTTTTTGGAAACTTTTTGGAACAATGGAAAAATCTCCGTCAGTGCTGTAATAAAAGTAATTAATGGGCAACCGAGTAAATTTTTCCTTCCTGTTGTTCGAACCTATGCTATGAAAAATAATTCCTCTAATGAATATAGCCAAAAGTTTGACAGGTATATCTCTTTACTCGCAAATCATACGTACTATATGCATATATAGAGACGTGATCGTCCTTATTGCAACTTGTTTTCATCCAAAATACGGTAGACAGCTATATATGAGCACCAGAATAGGATTAGATGAAACCACATTGTCACCATCTTGTTTACCGCTAGTGAATCTTTGTTTATACATATCTCATTTCATGTAGATCTTTTTTATTTCATTCTGTTTTTTTCTTTTTTTTTTTTTTTTTTGCTAATGGTAATTAACTGTTTCTTGTTTTCGTACTACTTGCACACCTCACCGATTTGACCTTTCCTTGTAAGATGGCTTTTGACTTGGATCAGACAAATCTGTTCAACCAGATTCAGGTTGGTAACATGACACTGAATCATAGAATCGCTTTTGCTCCCACAACAAGACTCCGTGCTACAGATGATCATACTCCAAGCGATTTGATGCTACAACACTATTCAGACCGAGCACAGACTCCTGGTACTTTGCTCATTTCAGAAGCCACCTTGGTCTCTCTTCGTGCTGGCTTATACCCCAATATTCCTGGCATTTGGAACGACAGACAGGTCCAAGCATGGAAAAAGATCACAGACGCAGTACATGCAAAAGGAAGTTACATGGCTTGCCAATTGTGGTTTGCAGGAAGAGTTGGATCCCCAGAACTACTGAAAAAGCATGGTTTGGACTTGGTATCCCCTTCTGCTTTGTATGAAAGCGAAGATTCCAAGAAGGCAGCAGAAGCCGCTGGCAATCCCATTAGAGCATTGACCGAGGAAGAAATTCAGAGTATTATTTATGACGATTACAAGAACGCAGCCATCAATGCCATGAACGCCGGATTTGATTGTGTGGAACTTCACAGTGCTCATGGATACCTACTTGATCAATTCCTACAGCCCGCGGCTAATCAAAGAACAGATAACTATGGTGGTTCTATAGAGAACCGTGCAAGACTCTTGCTGGAAATTGTCGACCTTTTAAGTGATACCATTGGCGCCGAAAAAGTTGCAATCCGGTTGTCTCCATGGGCTAAATTCCAAGGAATGAAAGCGGAAAAAGATACAGTGCATCCAATTACTACATTTAGTTATGTAGTTAACGAGCTTCAAAAGCGTGCAAACAAGGGTAAACAGCTCGCTTACCTTTCTGTGGTCGAACCTAGGGTAAATAATAACGTTGATGTGAACTTGGCTGATATAGCTGGTTCCAATGACTTTATAAAAAAGTTATGGAAAGGAAATGTTTTGCAAGGTGGCAATTATACCTATGATAAACCGGAATTTAAGTCTTTGAAAGCTGATGTAGATGGTGACAACCGCACTATGGTCGCATTTTCCAGGTATTTCACGTCAAATCCCGATTTAGTTAAGAGATTAAAGGAAGGCTTGGAGTTGTCTCCTTATGTCCGTTCTTTATTTTATGCTCCATACAACTATGGGTATAACACATTTCCAAATTTTGGTGATGAGCTGCAGTTTGACCATGAAACCGAAAAGGAAAGACGCCCCGCTCCTTTGATTTGAATTTGTTTTTAAAAGCGAGCGTTCATTAGATTACAGGAACAGGAATAATAGGTATTTAACGATTTTCGATGAAGTTGCTAATCAATATTTTATTCGACTTTAAAATATTTACGTGAAACTTTATGATAAACCTAAAAAAAAGTAGTAAAAACCATTTTAGAAAAGATACTCTTGATACGGTACTGAGGGATTACATTTTCGCATGAATCTTGAAGATTTTATGTTCCACTGTATAATCATAAGCATCCTTCCGACATGTAATGCTTCTCTAAAATTTTGTGACTAAATAAATAGTCTAACTAACTTGATGACCATAATATCCAAATCAAACTTTGTTAGGTCGATTTGTGTTGCAACAGTGTTCTCAGTTATCTTTCACTCGAGAACAGAAAGTAAATCTAATATTGAGAGTTAATCTACAATAATATAAGTAATACCCAAGCAGCACTTTTTTCGTAAAAGTGTTTGAATACATGAATGTCATAAACATTGATTTTGATAATATCAATTTATGTACAATCTACAAAACAATCCGTTAAATAACCATTTGTTACATGTGTTCCTTACAACTTCTTTATGTAGCGATTGAATCAAACGAATTTCTTTTTCAAGCGAATCGAAAAAATGTCTATTTTATATAAACAACGCTAAGTAGCTCCTCTTGTTGTTCAGTGTAGGTTTCACTGAATTTACAATAACACTTTTTTGAATACGCCATTTGCAATTGATCTAATATGTTTATTTTCAGGTTCGCTTCCCAAAAATATACATATCGTGTCAACATGCAATACACTCAGGTAATCCTTGAAATGCATCAAGATTAATGATCAACCAGAGGACCAACGTAACAGGTTCTAAGCATTTCTTCTTCATTCACATCAGCATGGGCCTTCACTATAAAAAATGGTAAGTACGTTACGACCAAACACACAAATTGAACTCACTATACTGCTTTGTAGCATCAATGCCAGAGTGTTTAAAAATCTTTTTTGCACCATCTGGGTGATACGGAGCATAAGCAGTAACATTGTAGACTTTTCCTCGAACAGCAATCCAGCAGTCGTCTTTTGTATTGTGCTTCTTCAATTCCTCCATCGTGACCTTAAAGGGTTCAATTACTCCCTTTCTCCTATGTTAATGTTCATTCTTTAAAACAGCCTAATGCCTAGATCAATCACTTACGGACAAATTTTCACCGCTCTCCACTAATGCGTCCCATTTTTCTTGAGTACATCCAGGATCATTTTTTTGTTTTTTCTTGCTTTTCCTTTTGATTTGCTTTTCTTCACCTGCGCGAGCAGGCTCTTCCTTGGTAGCTTCTTGCTTTGAAAACAATAATTTCAAGAAAGACGACATCTTGTCCAAAATTTTTATCAAATCAATTTCTAAATTTCTATTTATAAAAAGACAAAAACTCTTTGGTACTTGAAATCAGTATACGGAGAGGGATCAAGAAATGACTACTGAAAACCATATACAACCTTGTGCAATAAATAAGACACGGCGCCGCATTATAGTATAGTACACTTCGGTATTTGACAAGTATAATTTGAATTTTGCTTTCTATGAATGGAAGGTTTTTTTTTTTTTATTTTATTTTATGTTATGTTTATTAAATGACGAATTTTTCTTTGTCTGTCTATTCCATTCTTAGTCCTTAGTCCTTAATTAATTTCTAAGCTGTAATGAATTGGAACACTACGTATTAGTTGATGAGCTATACAATCTATAAATAATCCTCAAAGATTAGTAGTACTATAATGAACAATATTTTTCTTGATTACTTTATTTCTATCATATTCGTAGAACAGTCTTGCGCTCTTTACCTCTTGATTCTCCTTTTCCCTTTTCCCTTTTGGGTTTTATATTTTTATTTTTAAGGCTCTATCCTACGCTAGTTTTTATGCGTTAGTTCTCTTTATTGTACTTGACTAGTTAATGTTCTGGAAATGATATGAAGGAGAACAAAAAATAAAGAAAGAATCTGCGGAAGCCCACAGCATCCCGGATTCCCATGTTGTCTCCAATCGTAGCACTAACGAGCCTTCAGACGGTTTTCACTTGCTGCAGTGATTGATCGGGAACTGGTGTGCTGTTTTTGCCTAGGTATAGCCGTAAACATTTGTTCCCGTCGGTACAATTACTACAAGTTCAGTTGTGATCCAGTAAGGACGTTCTTACATTTTGTAGTAAAAGACTCTTCTGTATGATGATGACATTGCCATATTCCGGCCTTGACTATATTTATAAAAGACATACAATTACACGACACTGTGTTGAAGCTATAGTTAATCACGGCAGAATTTTCGTTAGAGTAATTAAATAATCATTAAAAAGGGTGTTCGATTCTATTCACAAAGCATAAACAACGATATTGCTTAACGAATTAAAAAGATTCATGGAAGAGTGAATGAGAAAAGCAACTTAAGCCGTCTTATTAAGATAATGCTTACTTTGGGGGATGGTGCGAATGCAAAGTTGATGGACTGCAATATTGACATGAATACTTCCAAAGAAAATGCAAATTATGAAAACGTAAACCAGGTTCGTTAAAATTCAAACTTCACCACTTTGCTCAGCAAGAGGTTGAAGTTCGATTTCTTCGTTCTGAGGTACTTCATCTCCTTGATTTCTTCCTTTTAACTTGGTTAATAATTGCTCTATGATAGGAAGCATTCACGTAGTGTACATACCAAAAACATGATTCACAGCATTTCCTATGCCATTTCCTATGGCATTTGCACCGTTTCCTATGCCAATTGCGCCGTTACCTATGGCATTTGCGCCGTTGCCTATATCAATGACTAATAATCTAAGTCGTTCACGGGCAATTGGATTCACTAGAACAGTTAGAATATTTCGCAGGTTGTATGGCATACTCGAAATAAAAAGAAACAAGACAAAATCAACAAAGCAAACAACGTAGAGAAAAAGATTATTTATCTTTTCAAATTGTATTATCTTCTTTGCAGTATAATACATGGCGAAACCGGGGACATTGAGAAAACACACATATAATGCTGAAACACACATATTGAACCCAGCTTGCCTGTACCATTCTGGATACGTTACAAGAATCGCTAAAAATAGGTCAGTTATTCGAGAACAAATATTCTTAACTTACTTAATAGGAAAATAAAAATAGATCCAATAGAAACGCCAGCAAGCCCATAAAAAGCTCTTGAATATGGAGAAACCTTGTAACCAAAAATTATGGCTAGAAAAACAAGATTATATAAAATCGTTATAATAGTCATTATGCCTGCGGCAAAGGTTTTCCAACATTCTTTGTTCGCTGAAGGGTCCGACCTAGTGTTATCAACAGATTCTTGGGCAGAATTCTGAACGTGTCCGTCAGCCATTTCTAAATCGATAAATTTGTTTGAAGCTAATGAATGTGTTAGTAGCTGACGTTTTTGTTCTCTGTGAAAGGAAGGAGGTATTTGCCCTGTTGTTTACAATTATCGACAAGGTTAAGCCCAACATATAAATAAACAAAGGGATTCTCCGTCAAAACTTTCAATAACAAACAGGAATTATGAACAAACACCATTACCTTTCCATTTCAATAAATCTTACCTGAATACGGAGGGGGAGTACCCTCTGAAGAATGGATGTCTGCCTTTTCATCAATGAGTGTTTTGAAAGACTCGTCAGAGTCTGAAACAGGAGTGTATTTATTCTTCATTTTTGCAATGACAAGCCAAAAACCAAAAAAGAACGGCAATATTTAGAGTTGAAAAAGAAATCGACTAGAATCACCAAGAAAAGGTCCGTAGAAACCGCTTCCAGTTTTCACAGATTTTTCAAAAATAGGAATTGGTTCTTGCTTCAAAAAGCAAACAATCCTTACGGAACAACTGTCTTTAAAACCAAAGATACGAGTTTCATAAAATCTTGGTAGTGGCTTTTCGCATGTCTCGTTTCATAGAAGCTGCGACATTATGTCACGGACTGGTCACATTTCTCGCTACGATTTACGTCCTTGTCATACTATGATATTGGTAAATATTTCGATACGATAATCATATTGTATAATCAATTATAATATTACTAAAAGTAAAGTCTCATTCTTTGATTGAAAATTGCAAATTCTAAAATTTGGATTATTAAAGAACTTACTAATTACTGAAATACTTGCATATATATTTAGTGGAAAAGATTGAATCTTCAGAGTGGGACATTTGACTGATCTAGCTAAATACATTGTTCGTATACTTTGTTTCCGTATCAGGTCCCTGGAAGCCATTACTAGTTAGAAAATAGTATAGAATCATCCACTTTAGCAAGTTAAGCCTGAATTTTTTTCAAATAGAAATGTATACTCTTTCAATGATACCCTTATTCTCAAATAACAAACGAGATTTGACAGTGACAGTGACAAAATTTATCATTCAAGATTCACTCATTGTTTATTTCTAATAATAATAATTATTTATCTACTTTATTTACTATGCCTTTCGAGTTTTGAGTTTTTTTTTTTTCACCTGTTTCATCAAAAATGCCCATTATCACTTCCAGAAACCAAGGTTGTAGGCTTTCCTGGAGTAACCCAGCAGACTCTATTGCTGATTCCTTCTTCCTCAAAATTTCGATTTAATTCTTCTTTACATTGAGTAAAATGACCCCATCCTTCGAAATGAATAGGTACCATCAGCCCAACATCCAGATTTTTCACTAGTCTCCCAGCTTGTTTACCATCCATAGTAATCTGCAGCGGTCCATCGTGAGAAGGCATAATGGCCTTTCCAAGATTCAAAATCGCAACACATACATGATACTTTTTACGAATTTCGTTCATTTCGTCAATGTAAACCGTATCACCAGAAAAGTAAATCACATTTGAAAGTCCTTTAGAATTTGTACCGAATGTGTCGCACTCCAAGATAAAACCGGTGCACTCTTCTCCTGGAACATGTCTTGTAGGTACCCCGGTAATTTGAAAGGTTTTCCCACCCACCTCAAGTGGAATTGTCTCCCATGGGCGAATGCCACGAACACCTGGTCGAGGTTGGAGATTCTTTGCACCATCCATAGTGGTAATGACTTTACGGCCATCTAAAAGACGACGTCCAAGATCATCCAAATTATCTGCATGATCTTCGTGACTTAAAAGTACTGCATCAATAGGTGGTAAACTTTCCAATCCCAAGGCAGGACCAAAGCTATTTTGCAAAACAACTGATCCATCCTTTAGAACTTTTGATTCATATTTCATTTTCGTTCCAGCCGACGAAAATACTGGATCAGTTATAAAGTTGACATTATCGATACTGAGAATAGCAGTGGCAGTCGTAAGGTGGGTAATGCTTACTTTGCTACAAAAGTCGGTACAAGGCATTGTAACAGGAGATTCCAGAAGTTTTTCTTTTCTTTTCTTTTTTTTCTTGGCTTAAACTAGAATACAAAGGAAGTATATAAAACATTTCTCCTAATAAATTACATAAGCCCAAATCCGCATACCGCATAAAGCATACCGTGAATTCGCGGTATGCTTTATGCAGTATGCGGTACCTGGTGCGCGGGAGAAAGTCATTGAGTGTAGGGTCCAATCGACATCGGGGTACTGCTATCACGTCCTTTGCTGCCCTAGTATTTGAGGGTCCTTTACTATCTCCGTCATTAGTAGGATTATTAGAAAATAGTATTTGGATTGGGATAAAGCGGGTACCTTATTTCGTTCATTGGGATTCTTTTCTGTTGTTCTTAGTAGTCTTTCAATTGCGAGGAGACCTAAGTAAAAACGATTGTTGAAAACAACACTCAAGCATACAGTTTCCGACGACAACTATTTTGTGGGTGCCGAGACGGAGGACAGATATCAATCCCTAAAAATGTTCACGGTATGTATTTATCAGTTCCCATGAAGCTTTTAATTACGGAATTCCTTGTCTTCTTGGTCATACTCTTCCTTTCGTTTGTATATGGTATTTTATACTTGCTTTTGGAAGCGTATCCACCTATATCTTTTCCGAAAAAGACCATTTATCTATCCGGAAGGTCCGTCCATCCCTCACTTAATTATTGAAGCCTTCATCTTCCCTGCGGGTATTTTTTGGATGGCATGGTCAGGTAAATTATACATATTTTCATTGGGTCGTACCTAGTTTGTCTGGTTTGCTTACTGGAGCTGGAATTTTGCTGATTTTCTTGAATTGTTTAAACTATTTAATTGATGCTTATTTGTTTCGCGCCGCCTCGACGATGGCTGCTAACACAATGATGCGCAGTTCTGTTTGCAGAATTTCCTATTTTGCTATTCGAGTGTTTCATAATTTGGGTGTCGACTGGACTGGATCTGCTTTAGTTTTCATCGATATCACGTTGATTCCCGTCCCATCGTTTTCTATTTTTTTGGTAGAAAAATTCGTTCTTGGAGTAAAATGACCGTCGTGATATGAAGATGAGATGAATACTTGTTTCATTTTATCTCAGTTGGTTTGTATTACTTACTCGCGAATTTTTATTCAACAAAGATAGATTATAATAGTAATATTTTACGTCTACCACCGAAATGTGAGTTTCGTTTCAGTTTTTGCTTTGCTCAGGTGAAAGAAGCCCCAAATCTATTTATCGAATGTGCTAATAGTCTAATATTTATTTTGTTGTTGTATGTCCATAGATATGGATTTAAAGTACTTTTTCAATCTCTCATTGATATAACTTTTGAATCATAATATGTGGCTTCCGGATTTATATTATGCAACTGACTGATATATCTCACTTCAGTCGTATGTACTCGTACAAAGTTACGAAGAGATCTCTTATTGGGAAAAAGACATACCATTGGTATGAGTGAAGTAAGGTAAGCTCATACTGTTGGAATGTGTTTTTCTTAGTATTGGATTATTTATATGCATTTCAACGTTCTATTCGTTTTAAAACAAGAAGAATATTTGCTATGTAAGACGGGTTGAAACGAAACAAAGCAGAACTAAACTAAACTAAATTAAACTGAATAATTAGAATAAAGGGACAGAATAGAATAAAAGATATTTGTTTCGCCTAGGTGTGGCCGTAGACGTTTGTAGTCGTCTACAAAGCTACTTCTACTATAAAGGATTCGTCCAGTATTCTATTACATCTGATGTCGTTTAAAAGCATTTCTACTCGGCTCTAAATTTTGGTTGTTTTCCACGGAAGAATGGAGAATGCCTTCATATTATAAAAATAAGATTTGAATACAAACTGTCATTCTCTATTTTCTTGATTCACATTGTTGTCGAAAAAGCATCAGAATGAGTGTTAAAATGAGCGTTTGGGTTTATGGGTTGAGAATGTAGTTTATACAAATTGGGTTCTACTTGCAATATTTCATCTTCCGTTGATTTGACTCTCTAAATGAATGTTTAATCAATGTATTAAGATATATCTGATCTTTTGATCTTTTTGATCTGAAGATTCGTGCTTGCTATACTGAATGAAAATAATAACTGTCGAAACTCTCATTCATCCTTGTCAACTCTAAGACATAATCAATTACACGACTCGGTGTTGAACTAAACAATAGCTCATTGCCATGGAATATTCGTTGTCAAAATCATAAAATAATCATTAAAAAGGATGTTCTATTCGAACTGCGAAGAAAATGAACGATGCATAAACAACAGTGCTGTGAACTAATTAGAAAAGTCGTAAAAGAGTGAATTACTAAAGCGATCAAAGTTTGCTGGATTTATCAGATTCAAGCTTTTGTGACAACGAACACAGGGATCTTGGTGAACTGCAATTGACATGGATGATCCCAAGGAAGGGTCGAAGGCGAAGTACACAAAATGAAAGCAGGTTCGGTGAAACTCACACTCACATT